>NW_026067937.1:1202890-1214258 GCF_014885135.2 Alexandromys fortis
AATGGGAGGCGGGGAGGAGGCGGAAATCTTTTTTTTTTTCAATAAAAAAATTATATTTAAAAAAAAATGAAAATTTTCTTTGTAAAATACTAAAACATAAATTTGGAAGGCAAGTAACCTGAGAAAAAGAAATATCTACGATATGACACCCAAGCAGATATGTTGTGGGAGCTGCAGGCCTGCTTTTTGTCCCACCCAGCTCCCGCACAGCTAGCTTTACACCAGAAATAACAACACACAAATTGTATTCTTTTAAACACTGCTTAGCCCATTATATCTAGCTTCTTCTCTGCTAACTCTCGCACTTGGACTAGCACATTTCTAATAATGTGTGTAGCACCCCAAGCTGCACTTACTGGCAAAGATTCAGCATGTCTGACCTGGTGGCTTTCTTCATTGCATCTGCCTGGGAGAGGGGAGCATGGCCTCTGAGCTCACTTCCTCTTTCTCCCAGCATTTTGTTCTGTTTACTACTCCTACCTATGTTTTAACCTATGAGGCCAAGCAGTTTTTTTTTTTTTTTTTACCACTTAACCAGTGACCTTCCTCCATCACAGATAGTCAGTTCCCATGAACATAGTGGACAATGAGGACTACTGAGAACTCAAGAACGATGGCACTGGGTTTTGATCCTACTTGCAAGTTCTGGCTTTGTGGGAGCCTAGGCAGTTTGGATGCTCACCTAACTAGACCTGGAAGGAGGTGGGTAGTCCTTGGACTTCCCACAGGGCAGGAAACCCTGATTGCTTTTCGGGTTGATGAGGGAGGGGGACTTAATTGGGGGAGGGGGAGGGAAATGGGAGGTGGTGGCGGGGAGGAGGCAGAAAATTTTAATAAATAAATAAGAAAACATGAGCAACTTGAATGCTTTAAAGGATGTTTATGAGCCAATAATCAAAGGAGAAGCTTTTCAGTAAATAGAAACTTTAGGAATTAAATAATTGCACAATGAAAATCAATTATATACCTTTTATTTACTTTTAAAACATACATGTGCTTGTGTGGTGCTTGTGTGTGTATGTGCGCAAGCGTGTGTGTGTAAGTTCATGGACCTACATGCCTACATGGGTCATTATGTATTTGTGGAGGTAAGAGGAGGACTTACAAAAGTTGGTCCTCTCTTTCCACCATGTGGGCTCTAGGTATTGAACTCAGGTTATCAGGCTTGGTGAGAACATTTTACTCACTGAGATATTTTGCTTACCAGGTATTAGATTTTTATAAGAATTAAAAGTGAATATTTATATATTAATAAATAACAGATTTATATATAATAAAAATTTATTTAATTTTTTGAAATATTCAGCAGTCATCCATATACATATGGGTAATTTTGACTAAAACTTTAGAAGAATTTTGGTAGTCTCAGATTTAAAACTAATGGCATGGAAGCATACATATGGATTACATTATACAGACTGGGCCAGTTACATTTAGGAGTGTGTGTGTGTGTGTGTGTGTGTGTATGTGAGTGTGTGTGTGAGAGTGTGTGTGTGTTTGCGTGTGTGTACTATAGTCTCAACAAATTAAATGAAATGCATGAAGGCTTTTAAATCGTGAAGAGCCGGTGATATTTCCAGGGAACTATTGTAGCATACTTCAAGGAAACTAAATAAGAATAGAATGCTGGCTCTTGTTTCCTAAAGAAGGCATCAATCTCCTTTTAAACTGTAAGACTGCATTAAATTAGTGGACATGGGGATTTCTACATTGAGTTCAATTAAAGACGATTTCATCGTATTATTAGGTCAATGTCAAGGAGATGGGAAGTAGACCAGGAAAAGACTGTGCTAATTGAACATATTTAAGAGCCAGCTAGATAAACAATATTAGTATGCTGTTTTGTAGTACAACATGTTAGTTGGTACAAGAGAAGCAACAAATGTTCTAACAAAGTGAAATTTTGTGTGTCAAAGATCAAGTTCTTTTCCTCTCCTTTTATTCTATTTTATTTCCAATGCTCCAACATATTTAATATAGCTTTGGGAAGTGTAGCATTCACTCCACATCAGAGACACATTATTTGAGATGCTGTCATTGACAGCAGATCTCCCTCTTTCTAAGGTTGTAGTTTATTTTTCGTGAAGAATTTCTTTGCAGTCTGCATCTGATGGCAAAGATACTGAGAGATTATCTAGGTAAACTGGTTTAGGCATGACTGTTTGTGACGCTATGTTGAGGCTGATTTTCTTCTGCTGCATAATAATTAGTTTTGCATATAATACTGAAAGAGTAATGTGAAAGGTTGAATTGAAAGTCTCTGATGACTTATTTTCTTCTCCATCATTTTCTTGCTTCAAAATACATATCATCCTTGTGCTTGGTGATATGCCATGATGGAACAACATGTAAGCCAAAAGTCATTTGCTTAAAATAGTATTTATATTTCACCTTCATGTCTTTGCTCTTGCCCTTGTTTGGGATACAATAGCATATTAAGTAGCTTATTTCCCTACAGAACAGGGTTTAGAATAGAAGACATATTGAATCTTTAATGATACCATGTTTTTACTCTAACAGACAAAGCTTGTCTCAATATTAGATGGTGGAGATAGCCACTATTTAACCATAGAGATCTGGAGGTCTATACAGACAGACAGGAAGTGAGATGGCTGGGAGAAGAAAGGAATATAAGGTAGGAGGAGACAGGAAATGTCCCCTTTTTGGTTGAGAAATTAGCAAGTTAAGAGTTGGCTGTGACCTGCTCCTTTCTCTTTCTGAACTTCTAGCATTTTCCCCAATATAGGGCCCTGTGCTTTTATTATTAAGACCAAGTAGAACTTGTGCAACAGAGTCTAATTGAGTCTAGTATTGTTTAGGACAAGGAACAACAGCAATACTCAAACCATTGCTCTTGTATTAGGCAAACACATTAAAATTATTCTGTTATAAGCTACTTAAATTGAGTAGAAAAATAAAGCAACCAGTGATGACAGAAGTAGCATGCTATCAAAAATAAATAAAATCTCTGTATTAAAAAGTAAGCAGGCAAAATAATGATAGTGGGAACACGAAAAATAATGAGCAATCTTATATACTAACAACATATTTGGCAAGATCTTGCCTGCAACAAGTCAGAATGCTGAAAATTCATCTTATTATCCTGTAACTTTGGTCAATGAGACACTGAACAGAGTATATAAACATTAGTTGTTTGATATTAACTAAATCTGATTAGATAAAATGAGTTAAGAGAGAAGTCACCCTCCTTTCAACTAAAAAGAAAGGCAAAAGAGACAATTCCAAATATTTTAGCAGTAATAGATTGAAAAGCCACAAAATTATTTAACTACTGTCAGAAAACCATTCCGAAATTATAACAATCACCTGTAGCATTGTAATAATAATTCCAGGGATATGATCAAAATAATTTTACTGCCAGAACAGTTTGATGAGGTTATGATTTACTGAGATGTAAATTGACCAATGTGACTTTGTAATAGCTATAATCACTATATTCTATTGATATACTGGTTGTTGCATTAGTAAAAGCTAATTACTACAAGTAATATTTTCTTCCAGCAAACAGATTTTAATTAGATGGAATTTCCCTCTGCTAGAATGTGAAACTATCCTTCTAGACTTGGACATCTGAGATATTTAGTAAAAGTTTATAAACTTATCTGCACACATAGGGGATGACGGAGAGCACAGTATACAATAAAAAGACAACATTTTGACCAGGAGGAGGTAGGTCTGAATCTGAACCTTGCCAGTCCTTAAATCATGTGATACCCAGATATTGTTAATTTAGAAAATTATCACATAATGGTTCTAGAAAAACAACTTTTTCTTGGTTAGTCTGATGACTATTGCTGACTAAATAGGCCAAGGAGACAGCAGTAAGCCTTACATAAGAAGAATCTTGAAAATAATATGTAAGAGTTTGTTTCCTGGTGGGCCATTACTATGCAAGGAACCTTAAAATAGTCTGCTAGAGAGACATGGCTTGACAAACAGCCTTGTTTAGTTGTCATCTGTGCAAAAGAGACTTTCTCAGACCATTCATCTCAGACAATTCTAGTGTTGAACAGAGGAGATTTCTAGCCAATCCATTCCAAACTCAGCTGGAGAACTGTGACTATTATTTCAAACTATTGCATCTGGGTGTGACTTCCATTACACGTGACAGATATCAGACACATATGACATGAAGGAAATCCCTGAAACCCCTATTTTAGTGTTCACATCTATAAAACAAAGCTAATAATGACACCAACGTTATGCTAGGAGTGCCAGGCATCTAGTTCTCTGTCCTTTCCCTCTGTGTCATCATTCTGTGCCTTCTCTGCCATCATGTTTTCCTTCCTTTTTTGTGACTTTCTTACTTTGCTCATTCCAGGGGTATTCTAAAACAGCCTCTTTAGAACTGATGTGTGGCTACTAAGGTAGTTGCTTTAAAGGGGCCAAATTAATTTTGGTGTGCCTATTCTTAGCACTTGGTGTAAGATTAGCTGAATCAAATTATTGGTACATTTCATTTAAAATCTGACAGGAATCTATCATAGGAAGAAGTGTACATTTCTCTAGAATTAAAATGTTAAAGCACATAAATAAATCATCAAACTCTTACCCTCGGTAATCTGTTTCCACACTAGCCACGTTTGTTTCTATGTTTGATAAAAAGCCTTTCTTGACAAAATGAAGGATCTGGGAAGATAGTCTTTGTAGATCTAACTTAACCAGAACTTAAAAGCATTAAGTAAGAATTACGTACATAAAAAGAATCCTGAGCCTAGAAATGAATGACTCATGAGGGAACTTTATGATTTTCCTTTATGCTTTATGAGGTAATTTCATAATCATATGTAATTATCTTAAATATATTATATTACTGTGGCTTTTCAATAATGGTTTCTAATTACCAAATACAGTTTCTAGAAAGATTTGCTAAGTAGGTAGTATATATGTAATGAGTCATTTGTTATCTGAAAACTGGTGAAGAAACCCTTGTTCCTAAAGCTAGGACTTCTAGAAATTCGATACTGGCTGTAATATTTTACTTGGGATATTTTAATTTTGTACCTCTGACACCACTTTTAATCACTATAGATTACTATAAAAAAACTCATAATCTACCAAAGGGTAGAAATATACCAGTTTTATCACATCAAATTGGAAGGTAGATTTCAGGTTAAATAGACTGCATTTGGGGTATGTCTTAGCATCATTGTCTTTACTTTGCCCCTAGACTCTCACTTCCTAAACTTGTATGAGATGTGTGAGCATTAACAATAGAACAATCGATTGTATGTATCATGACTGCATACATTTATTTGTATTGGAAGGATTTTCTACCACTACAAATACTCATCTGTAACAGTTGTTGATTTTTCTCCATGGTAGCTGTTCACCTTATATGTGATAGGGAATATATAAGTGAGCAGACTTTCACTGAACCTGGACAGTATCTGTTTGACTTTTCTCACTAGCCAACTTTCTGCAGGGATCCCTCACCACCACCTGATTTTTGGGATTATAGGCAGGTTGCAATGCCCAGAAATAATCTGTGTTAATGCTGGGATCTTTTTTATTAGAGTTTTATAGGCTGCTATTAATTATGCAAACTTTGTTATCCTTGAAATTATCACTAAAACATTTGTATCTGTTTGTTTAGTGACAGGATTCTAGACATATGTAATAAATTTTAGTCCTTTTTTATTTTGAGATAAAATGAGTATCTCATTTTAAAAAGGAACATGAATGTCTAAATAGTGATTTAGGTTTATTGCTGTTGACTTTTATTATGGAAGTCACAGGGAAACCATTAAAATCAGAGAAAGTCCAGCTAGAACTAATTTGCCTATCTCGTAACTGGAGTATTCTAAATTGTAGGAAGAAGGAAAGCCACTCGGGATTGTGGTGAAGGGGCAATTCAATGAAACCCTTTACAATTTGTATTTCTTGAAAATCATACTGTATTTTTGCATTCTACTTTTTGTCAGAATGCTATTTTTGATATTTTATAGGTTGAAAGTACTGCTTCAGCTTTTAGATTTTATTACTTTTATTTCAATGCATTTACTCAAAAGCCATAAGTAATCCAGTCTGAGAACTTCCTAGATAATTAGAATATATAGAAAAACAAACAAACAAACAAAAAACCCTGGTATTGAGATACAGAAATATTCCCAATAGAAACATCAGAAATCTACATTCCAGAGATTATTTCAAATTGCAGCTAAATTAGGATCTAGTGTTTATCCCCCATGAGTGAAGAGTTTAACACTAGTGCAACAGTGGTAGACAAGTTACAGAATTACCAACATTAGTTTCTTTATTATTTACTTCCTTTAAGAGATGATGAGATCCACTGAGAAGAGAAAACACAATTTGTAAAGGTGGCATAAGGGAAGTGACCACCAGGTAAAATCAAGGAGACACTTTGTGAATCACAGTGTGTGACACAGGTTAAGGTTTCTTTCTCATTGCAGAGAAATGATTCTCCAGACTCAATGTAGCATTCTCACAGTTGAAAGAAAATGCAGATAATCAGGACAAGGATCCTAGCACAATCAGTAACTATATTAAAGATTGTTTTTTGTCATACATCCACATATCCCATTCTATAGAATGGCCTCATTTAATAGCAGATAATAAGCTGCGTTCCTGAACCATTGGTAGTAATTTTCTAGGGTTAGAATTTTCCTGTTTTTACAGTTTCTCTTAAAATGCTCTTTTGTGACATTGTCTCAGCAGGTAATTATGAACAGAAGACATTGTCCTTCTATAAGGAACAAAGCCTGTGCATCACCTGAGCTAAAAGCCAAGTTTCATGACATTTGAATAAATTAGTGTTACTCTGCATTTTGAGAAAAAAAAAGTTCTATTTCTCATAAAAGCAATTTAGAAAATCTCATGTAAGACAAAATCTAAAATGTTTCTCTTCTATTTTTTTTTTCAGATACACTGACTTATTGAGTATGATCACTCTCTGATGCTCTGCATTGAATAGTACTCATAATAATATCCTGATCATCCTCAAACAATAACCATTGTCATGGTAACTGTGTATCTAGGGAAAACAAACTGTGCAAATGAGCTTCTTCCATAGCTTTAATTATGCTAACAGAAAATTGAAGGAATACATTTTATAGAGTCAGTTTCCTATTTAAGTATTAATTAAAATAAATGATTCAACCAGAGTCCACTCCTGACATGAGCATGATTGTGACCCTCTATCTGGAATTTTGTTGACATTTATAACCAGAAATGATTTTGATTTCTTCATAAAATTTTACTTTCATGAATTCTATCAGAATCTAACTGAGTTGTTTAACTATTTATTCTAATTGGTTTTGGGGGAGTTCAGTGTAGACTCCTTGAAGTTAATATCCTGTAAGTGAGCTCTAATTATTTTCACTTCTTGCACTATTAGTTTCATAGCTGGACAGGAGAGGTTAAAACTACTGTTATAGATTTAGTTCCTTCTGTACTTTATTCCAGGGATATATATGTTAGCTGTTGTTCAAGGTTTGCAGTGGTGATAAGGTATTTATCCCTTTAGAATTCAAGAATCAATCAAAGATACAACATTAAAACAGTAAAATTTAAGTCAACATTTTAGTATGAGTGATTGTTGTGAAAAGAGTATCTTCAAGGACGTACTATCATTGTGGCATCATTTAAATTCAGAAAAGGTTCACAGTGATCATTTAGGTGAGAAAAGACAGATTAGGGTAATGAGTGACAGGTAGTCCCTGTGAAGGCATTTTGAACATCTATATGAATGACCCTGATAATTTTGTATAATTACAAATCAATGCAGATAACTTTATTTCTCTCTTCCTTCCTCAAAGAGAGAATTTTGGAGTAGCTCAGAAAAGTGAGTAACTACAGATAAGGTATTTCTTAAAAAGCAAAATGAAAACTAAATTACACATAGCAATTTAGGTAATTGTTAATGTCATACCCTTTATTGGAAATCTGAGAACTGAAGGTAATATTGTCAATACTTTACATGATCAAACACATGTCAAGATGAAAAGATGACACAGAGATGGGACCTTTATGGACTATGTGATTGAGTGGGTGATACCCAAAGCCTTTCCAATAATGATTGCAAAGGCATCAGAGGAGAGCTGAAGCATATTTTACTAAAATCAGGGGATTTGATGAATGTTGTATTTCTTTTGAAAAACCAAGAGTTCCTGAAAAAATTGTAGCCTGGGGGTAATTCTGAGAACTGTGGTAAAATTACTTTGAAATATACCAGAAAAAAAAAAAAAACAATGTGAGAGACAACACTTAGTAGTAAAAGCTCTGAGGAAGTTCTGTGTTGCAAAGATGCCATTAGTTAGTGATGATTGTTGGGAGTGACTTTTGTTTTTATTCACAAACATAAAAATAAAACAGAAGTTCTGATGAGGCAAGAATTAATTGGAAATCCAGTTTAAGAATATTTAGAGATAAAAATTGATTGTCAATATTTCCTTTTGCAGAAGATGGAGACTATTACAGAGATCATCAGCTGATTAAATGTAGAGAACACAAGATCTTGAGAACAAGATGCAGGTGCCCCACCAGAGACAAACGCTGGAACTTTACCCAGTAACCCACAGCCTCATGGCAATATACAGATTAACAGAAATTGGTTAACTTAAGATGTAAGAGTTAGCCAATAAGAAGCTAGAGCTAGGCCAAATAATATTACAAATATTATTGTTTCTGAGTGATTATTTCTAGGCTGAACAGCCAGAATGAACTAACAGCCCTTTCTACAACACAAGCTAACCACAGTTTCCTCTCCATCCTTGCCTCCATTTCTCTCTACCCACTTCCCATCTACCCCCTCAAATTTACCCTCCTTCATCTGTCTTCAGAAAGAGTCAGGCCTCCTATGGGAGTCAAAAAAGCATGGCATATTAAGTTGAGACTAAGACTAAGCTCTTCCCCCTGCATCAAGCTTGGATAGGTATTCCATCATGAGTACTAGGTTTCCAAAAGTCAGCTTAAGGACCAGGGACAGGTCCTGATCCCACTGCTAGAAGTTCCAGAAACAGACCAAGCTATACAACTGTCACCCATATGCAGAGGGCCTATGTCAGTCCTATGCAAGCTTCTGTGCTGTTGGTCCAGAGACTATGAGCTCCCACAAGCTTAGGTCAGCTGTCTCTGGGGTTCCCCATCATGCCCTTGAACCCACCCCCATGACTTATACAATACCACCCCATCTCTTCAATAGGACTCCTTGAGCTCAGACCAGTGCTTGGCTATGGATCAATTACTGGATAAAGGTTCTCTGATGACAATTAGGGTAGTCACAAACCTGATTACTGGATAAGGTTAGTTCAGACACCTTTTCCATTATTACTAGGAGTCTTAGGTGTCCTTGTGGTATGTGACTGAACATTCTTTGTGTATATGTCCAAAAGTAGTATTTTTTTCTACATACCAACATCCAGTTTGACAGCACCATTTGTCAAAGAAGCTCTTTTTCCTATTGTAATATTTTGGCTTCCTTGTCAAAAATCAGGTGTTCATAGGTGTGCATTGATGTAGTAGGAGACTGTTCATTCCCAGCCGCTTAGACCCGAAATAATCACAAAGAAACTATATTATTTAAATCACTGCTTGATCTATTATCTCTAGCTTCTTATTGGATAGCTCTTGCATCTTCATTTAATCCATTTCTATTAATCTGTTTACTGCCATGTGGCTGTGGCTTACTGACAAGTTTTCGGCTTGCCTGTTCCTGGTGGCGGCTATATGGCTTCCTCCTCTCTC
The DNA here is from genome assembly GCF_014885135.2 of Alexandromys fortis. Taxonomy (NCBI): domain Eukaryota; kingdom Metazoa; phylum Chordata; class Mammalia; order Rodentia; family Cricetidae; genus Alexandromys; species Alexandromys fortis. Next base: position 1,212,617 of record NW_026067937.1, read on the forward strand.
TGCCTTCTTTCCTCCAGCATTCAGTTTAGTTTTCCCTACCAACCTAAGTTCTGCCCTGCCAGGCCTAAGACAGATTCTTTATTAACCAGTGGTATTCACAGCATATAGAGCTGAATTCTCCATCATCACCCTCCCTTTTTCTGTCTCAACAAAAAAGATGGTTTTTACTTTAACATAGTAATTACATATAACAAGTTATCAAACAAGAATTACAGTTATAATATTTATATCTACTTTATCTTTTATCATAACTAAGGAAAACTATAAATAACTATTTTTCAACTCTATCAAAGACTCCATATGACCTAAATAAACAGGAAGTAAATATGACCTAAATAAACAGGAAGTACATTGTAAGCAACTTCCAACACTCTAAAAATGACAGAAATATCTCACTGCCTGCACAGTCACCCAAAGTTTTTCTGTTCCCTGGGGGCATCCATCTTCAGCCTGCAGGTCCATATTATATCAACAGACTTTTCCATGAAGCAGGAAATTTTAAAGACAGTTCTGCCAATATTGACAGTTTGTCACTTTTTCTGTGTCCTGCAGAATGTCTGCAGACTCTTTTATGAAGCAGGAACTCCGAAGGATGGTGGTCTCACCTTTAAGAAAGTTCAGCATTCATTTCTCTGTGAGTCTTGCATATCCAGTTCATAAGCATACCTTCAAGCAGACCGGGTAAGAGCAGTTTCTTGCCCAAATGGCTAACCATCTCCATAAGGAGCCTCTTCGATACCTATCATCTTCTTGAAGTAGATTGGTGCTGGCAGGAGCAGATGTGTCTTATGTCATGAAAAGTTTTAAGTTATTAAAACATTTTAAATGCCATATCCTGTAATTTTTGAAAGATCTGAAGAATATCTATCCATCTGAAATACATCTCTATATACCTAGAAAACCTGACTAACATTACTACAAATTTGACTATTATAGATGATTATCTATTAACCTGTATTTCTTAATTATATGTTAAATCTTTAAATGAACTGCACAATCACAATATATTAATCAAAAGTAGAAATATACATATAATAAGATTGACCTAAAATTTGTATCAATAAACCATGATCCATACCAATGCAAAGTATATTTGATCAAACTCAGGCCAAAGTAGCAGCTCTTATCCTGTTTTTCAATTGATGTGTTATAACAGATTTACGTTAGGGTCTTTGATTTAATTATATTGATGCATCTGTCAGTTTTAATGTCAATACTGTATGGTTTATTACTATAGTTCTGTAGTAGAATTTGAAGTTGTGGGTACTGATGATTTCGGAAGTTTATTTATTGTACAGGATTGTTTTAGCTATCCTGGGTATTTTGTTTTTCCATATGAAATTGAGTATTGCTATATCAAGGTCTATGAAGAATTGTGTTGGTATTTTGATGACGATTACACTGACTCTTTAGAAATCTTTTGGTAAGATTGTCATTTTTACTACATTAATTCTTCTCATCTATGAGTATTGGAGTGATTTCCATTCTCTTATATCTTTTCATTTTCTTTCTTCAAGAAATTAAGGTTCTTGTCATAAAGATCTTTCACTTGTTTGCTTAGAGTTACTCCAAGATATTTTATATATTTCTGACTATTTCAATGGTGTTGTTTTCCTGATTTCTTTTTCAAACCATTATCATA
>NW_026067937.1:1215707-1246828 GCF_014885135.2 Alexandromys fortis
TGTGAGTTCGAGACCAGCCTGGTCTACAAGAGCTAGTTCCAGGACAGGCTCCAAAACCACAGAGAAACCCTGTCTAAAAAAAAAAAAAAAAAAAAAAAAAAAACAGAAAGAGGGAAGATGAGAGATAGTGGTGAGGAACAGGCAGGAGTAAAGAGACAGAATCATAATAATTTTCAATGAAAAGAAAAAATGAAAAAAAGACTGAATAAGGATCAAGAGGAAATGTTATTAATAGTCTCAGTTCCATAAATTAACTATTGGGTCCCAAGACATGATGTGATGAAAAGAAGATATGGAGATATTGTGTGAATGATCTCGGACATAATTCTAGAGATGTGTTTCAAATTGATGAAAGATAGAAAATGTATCTCCAAGAGAGTAAAAATTGTACATTATTGAAATTATACTTTTACAATGTTCTTTGTTGATAGTCTCACTCAACATGTTATTGTGTGTCTGATATTTGTCATCTATTAGGAAAGCAGACAGTGGTGACTCAACTATGATAATCTAGGCTGTAGGTTTGGAAGGTAGAAAGTGAAGGCTAATAAGCCTGGTTATGATCGCTAGGTAGCTTTGTCACACCTCATGCTCAACACTGTAATCTGAGTCCTATTTCTTTCACTGTATCTTTCCCTGTCATGTTATGACTGGCACATAACTTGGTCAACAACCTAGAAAACAGGCCGTCATTTGTCATCCTCATTTCCACATCCTGTGGCTCTTCTGTTCAAGATTTAATGCCTCTCCACTCGTATCCTTTATGTTTTGTTTGTTTTCCATACATACTCCCTTTAAACAATGCAGTAGTTTCCAAACCTGCAACTCTAAGTGGGATATTTGGCACTCTGCCTGACAAGGAATCAGCCTGATAAGGAACTCTGTCCCCATTTCCTTTTGGAGGTTATTCCTCCTTCAAGGAAAAGTTCTAAGTTCCTTACTGTGAAAGTAGTATTATTCATGTATCCTCTGCTTGCATCTCTGTAATCAGAGTCCTCTATCATGTATCTGGTGTCTGCATGTTTGGATTCAGTGTTCTTGATTCTCTGCCATAAATATATTTGTACACATGCCCTAGATCTTGTGGCTCAGTCTCGTATTTACAATAGTATAAACTAGGCATTGTTAGTGTGTAGACTCTGGAGTTGAAGGGTAAGTGTTAAATATTATTTTCCCTGTGTTCATTCATTTCTGTTAGTAAATATTAGTTATACAAATGAATAGACTTCACTATGACATTCGTATTTGTGCATAATATGAACTGATTATGACTTTGCTTTGTTATGACATATTTTCCTAGCCATAAAGCTTCATCTCCTTTACTGGTAAAAAGAATAGCATCTTTTTCACTCGTTTGTCAGTTCAGTGAGATTCTATATGCAAGGTCCAGATAATAGTTCCTAGAGCAGAATAAAGAACATTTATGCCCTAACCTCTCAGCCATAGACGGCTTCTTTTCATGTCAAGGCCAGATCATGTTTGGTCTTCTATGCTCAGATCATAGCTAATACATAATGTTATAACACAGTCATGATTTTAAAAGAATAAATGTTTTGATACCATGCTTAACTACAAAACTAAAAGTATAACTATTAGCCACCTTGTATGTTGTATTACTTACACAAGATCATTTCATGGGTATTTCAGGATAAATAGGGGATGAATGCATACCATAAAATTTCCTCCTGCAGTAGAGGACATAGATTTAGTCTTTGTTGTAACAGGTAACAAGCACAACCAGTGTTGAAAAGTAAAAAGACAAAAAAATTTCTGTTCAAGAAAAAATTATACTATGCAGCCAGCCTCATGGGCTATATATATTTGTATTCTTTGACAAGTGGAAAAATCAGGTTCAAAAAGGCCAAGCAAAGTTGGTGATGGTTTTTTTTTTCTTTTGGAAGAAAGTACAAATTTGGGGGTTTGAAATGTAATATCTATATTCAGATATTCAATGCTTGTAAATGGGAACTCTTTTCTGTGTATTTTCTATATATGAGGATGGAGTTTTACAAAAAGTAGGACTGCCTATCAAAAACTGGCTTTGCTTAAAAAATATCTAAGGAAAATAGGAAAACAGGTAAAAATGGTATCATCTAGTTTTGAAAAGAACTTCTAAAAATGTAATGAAAACATAAATGGAAAACATAAATTATTTATCCTCAACTAGCTAAGAAGGAAAGAATACTTTTACCTGAGATTTTTAATTGACATAGATTTGACAGCAGGTGTCACTACAAGCAGCAAACTTCATATTCAAACATTTAAGAATTTTCTTTCAAATTTTAGTTCTCACCAATAAGTTTAAGTAAAAAATATTAATATCAGAAAGATAAGAATAAAGACAAAAAAGAAAGAAAGCAATATTTTAAAAATAGCTATGCTCAGATTAACTTCTGGTATTGATGCTATCAAAGTATCATATAGCTTTTGATTAAGTTATTTGCATTTCCACACTGATAGCACTGAAAGCTAAGTTTTTTTTATTTTATCTTATTTTAGTTTTTTTTTTATTAAAAATTTCTGCCTCCTCCTTGCCTCCCTTTTCCCTCCCCCTCCCCCCACTCCCCACACCCCACTCCCCTCCCCCTTCCCCTCTCTCTCCAGTCCAAAGAGCAGTCGGGGTTCCCTGCACTGTGGGCAGTCCAAGGTCCTCCCCCCTCAATCAAGGCCGAGAAAGGTGAGCATACAAACAGGCTAGGCTCCCACAAAGCCAGTACATGCAGTAGGATCAAAACCCAGTGCCATTGTCCTAGGCTTTTCAGCAGCCCTCATTATCCACCATATTCAGAGTCCGGTTTTATCTCACGCTTTTTCAGTCCCAGTCCAGCTGGTCTTGGTGAGCTCCCAATAGATCAGCCCCACCGTCTCAGTGGGTGGATGCCCCCCTCACGGTCTTGGACTTCCTTGCTCATGTTCTCCCTCCTTCTGTTCCTCATTTGGACCTTGGGAGCTCAGTCCATTACTCCAATGTGGGTCTCTGTCTCTATCTCCATCCATTGCCAGATGAAGGTTCTATATTCATTAGTATGGCCATAGGATAGGGCCATTTCAGGCTCTCTCTCCTCAGCTGCCCAAGGACCTAGTTGGGGACATCTCTCTGGACCCCTGGGAACCCCAGAGTCAAGGCTCTTGCCAACCCTAAAATGGCTCCCTTAATTAAGATATATACTTCCCTGCTCCCATATCGACCCTTCCTCCATCCCAACCATCACATTCCCCAAAGCTCTCCCCATCCTCCCCTTCTCACTTGTCTCTCCCCATCTCCCCTTTCCCCAACCCACCCACCCCCAAATCCCAATTTTTGCCCAGCAATCTTGTCTACTTGCAATATCCAGGAGGATAACTATATGTTTTTCTTTGGGTTCACCTTCTTATTTAGCTTCTCTTGGATCAGGAATTATAGGCTCAATGTCCTTTAATTAAAAAAAAAAAACAAATAAAAAAAAAAAAAACCCATGTTAATCTTTTTGGGTCTGGATTACCTCACTTAGGATAGTGTTTTCTATTTCCATCCATTTGCATGCAAAATTCAAGAAGTCATTGTTTTTTACCGCTGAGTAGTACTCTAATATGTATATATTCCATACTTTCTTCATCCATTCTTCCATTGAAGGGCATCTAGGTTGATTCCAGGTTCTGGCTATTACAAATAATGCTGCTATGAACATAGTTGAACAAATACTTTTGTAGTATGATAGGGCATCTCTTGGGTATATTTCCAAGCGTGGTATTGCTGGGTCCTGGGGTAGGTTGATCCCAAATTTCGTGAGAAACCGCCACACTGCTTTCAATAGTGGTTGCACAAGTTTGCATTCCCATCAGCAATGGATGAGGGTACCCCTTACTCCACATCCTCTCCAGCAAAGGCTATCATTGGTGTTTTTTGATTTTAGCCATTCTGAAAGGTATAAGATGATACATAAAGTTGTTTTGATTTGCATTTTTCTGATCGCTAAGGAGGTTGAGCATGACCTTAAGTGTCTTTTGGCCATTTGAACTTCTTCTGTTGAGAATTCTCTGTTCAAATCAGTGCCCCATTTTTAATTGGGTTAATTAGCATATTAAAGTCTAGTTTCTTGAGTTCTTTATATGTTTTGGAGATCAGACCTTTGTCTGTTGCAGGGTTGGTGAAGATCTTCTCCCAGTTAGTGGGTTGCCTTTTTGTCTTAGTGACAGTGTCCTTTGCTTTACAGAAGCTTCTCAGTTTCAGGAGGTCCCATTTATTCAATGTTGCCCTTAATGTCTGTGCTGCTGGGATTATATGTAGGAAGTGGTCTCCTGTGCCTATATGTTGTAGAGTACTTCCCACTTTCTCCTCTATCAGGTTCAGGGTGTTCAGACTGATATTGAGGTCTTTAATCCATTTGGACTTGAGTTTTGTGCATGGTGATAGATATGGATCTATTTTCATTCTTCTATAGGTTGACAACCAGTTCTGCCAACACCATTTGTTGAAGATGGTCTTTCTTTTACTGTATACTTTTAGCTCCTCTATCAAAAATCAGGTGTTCATAGGTTTGTGGGTTAAAATCCAGGTCTTCTACTCGATTCCATTGGTTGACTTCTCTGTTTTTATGCCAATACCAAGCTGTACCTGACTTCAAACTCTATTACAGAGCTACAATATTGAAAGCTAAGTTTTAATAGGATCAAACCCCGAGATATAAAAGTTCACATAAAGAGAACATTTGTTTATAGTGACTACCCTAATTTTCATCCTAGGGCCTACATCCAGTAACTGATGGAAGCAGATGCAGTGATACACAGGCAAGCACTGGGCTGAGTTCCTGGAGTTCAGTTGAAGAGAGGGAAGAGAAATTATATGAGCAAGGGGACTTATATCATGATTGGAAAAACCACAGAGCCAGTGACCCGAGCTCTAGGACTCTGGACAGCTGGGGAACCTACACTGGACTGAACTAGACTCTGTGAATATGGGTGACACATATGTGGCTTGATCTGTTGGGAGGGCCCATGGCAATGGGACCAGGACTTATCCTGGATGCATGAACTGGCATTTTGAAGCCCATTCCTTATGTTGCTCAGTCTTATACGGGGGGCGGGGGGGGCTTGGTCTTGCCTCTACTTGGCATGCTAGACTTTGTTGACAAATATAGTAGTGTCTAGGAGTATTGCTTAAATGACAGTTATGTCTTAACCACCATCAGGTTGCAGGAGTAAAAATACCCATTTGTAGCTCATTTCCAGTGCTCTCCCTGTTTCAAGTCAACATAAACTGAAAAGGTTAAAGCTAGGCAGGATCAGTTCTCATTGGTATAGTATGGACTCTAGGCAATGTGACAGATTTGGTCTCTTTTTGTTAATATTGATTTATTCTTAATATTTATTAGTCATTGGAATTCCATACAATTACTAGATGATATAGATCTTTTCTCCAACTCCTTTTAGATGTACTTCATTCCCAACATTTTTTAACACCCACAAAGTTCTATTAGTGCCTATCATGTATCCTTGGATATTTGACCTTCCACTGGAACATGGTTGACAGTGGCTATACTTTATATAATTGTTATTTTTAACACTCTGTCACCATGACTGGTCTGAAATATAGGTATCTTCCAGTTTTTGCACTCACAGTACTACTAGGAGCTACACTCTTAAAAGAATCTGACATTCCCTGTGATTCATAAATTATCAGGAAATAGTTTTTCTTTATGTGAACCTTTTGTAGATTTAAGTGACTATACTGTTTCTATCAGTCCAATACTGCTATGTAACAAACTTGTCTAGCAAAATTTCTGGCTCCTGACTCAGGCTGGGCAGATTTGAGTTTTCTGTTTGTTTTGCCTGGTCTCTTCCATGTAAAAACAGTGGGCTTTGTGATCACGTGAGTAATTGATCCTCATGGCCTCACTCATATACGACTTTTGGCTAGATTAAACAAACTGCATTTCTCAGACAGATTTAACTCAAGCTTTCCCATGTAACAACAGAAAGTCCCAATGCACAAACCCATTTCAAATTCTTCTCATGCCTGCCTGTGTCCCATTTGCTAGAGTAAGGAATATGAACAAGGAAGATTCAGAAGTCAGGATAAGATGAAGTCGTTTGATAAAATTTGCTATAAAATGTTTTTATACTTTTTTTCCATTTCACTATATAATTTCCTTATTCCAAAACAATGCTTAGATTTTACAAATCTGTCCCCCCTCCCTAGCAAACATTTTCAGAACGCAGCATTAGGGCAACATGTCTGAGCCATGCATGATCTGAGACAAAGGACTATCTTGGACAACAGGAACCCTAACTGTGAGCTGCTTTTAGAAAGGGAACTTCATCATCTGCTTGGGAAATCCTCTTTGCCACACTTCACTCTGGGAGATCCACACTAGAGTTGGAACTCTTTTTTACCTTATTTATTTCACTTCTGCTGTGGCATCATTAAAATCCACACCTGTTTGTCCTGGCATGGTGAGCAGTGATCTGTAGCCGTACTTCCCACCTGGGTAGTTGAACTGCCTCTCAGTGGCAGACACCTTTTTAAGTCTTGGTAGAAAATGAGCTCTTGCCTAATTTGAGTGTTTCCTGTTGGGCTTCGTGAGGCATGACAAAACAGGAAGTAATGGGCTCCCAAATTTGTTCTCTGAGTTTCCTAAAACAGCTTTAGTAGAAAAGAAGAGTCAAGTAGAGAATGGGTGAGATCTATTGACATTAAAAATTGATGTGCAGACTTGACAACAAAATATACCAAGGGGCTTTATACTAAGGAAGTAACCCATGGGCAAAGGTCTCATAGTTTATAACTAGTATCTATTATAGCTGAATAAGTTATGATACTGTATGCATTACTCTGCATAGCTAACGAAATGTGTAAGTATGTCTACATGTGAACTACATTTTGATGAAATTTTAGACAGAAAATGACACATAATTGTATAAGTTTACTAGTTTCTGAAGGTTGAGGGAGTGATGCCAATGGAGAGATTAATATGTCACATTTTTCAAAACTATTTAATGGCTCTATACTTAAGTTTACTAAAAGTCAATGACCACACATCAATGCTACACATTTACACTAGTTTTGCTATGGTGTATAATGCTAGAGTCATAGGAACTTGTTTTCGAGGTAGTTTCAAAAATACATTGGGTTTTAGTTTTGCCTCTGTTTCATTTTCTTCCCATAAATTGTCTCAGATACCATTTCAGATAGCTTCCAACTCCTTTCTAACCACATCTTTGATCCTTTTTCTTCTTACTCAGTCTTTTTTGTGGAACCCTGTTACCATTCCAGCATCACTTCAGCCAAACTTCTACTATGGCATGCTGGATTAATTTTCTGCTATAACTGCTCACTTTAACCTTATCTCTTGGAATAATAGTAGTCAATAATGTCACTACTTTTAAATGTAAACATTTTGATCAAATTGATTGAAGTATAATTTATATTTATTCAAATAAATGTGCTATGTGGTGTTTTATAAATATACTTAAAACATCTACTATCAGAATTATGATGACAATGTGCCAATCACCAAAAAAAAAGATAACTCTCTTCAATAACCCTACTTGTAGTCATAGAATCTCTTACCTGGTTTCTATTAATCTTCTTTAATTTGAAATAATAGAACATATATTGTTTGTGTTTCAGTTGTTCAAGAAGCTATAACATTTTTATATTTGTCAGTAATTTCTCCTTACCATAGCTGAGTATATTATGTTGAATATATTTTCACCATTATTCCACTTTTAATTGACTTGGCATTTTGTCTGTTCCTAATTAATTTTTTTCTATTATGAATAAAACTACTCTGAACCGCTTTAATGTGCTTTTGTGAGGATGTGAATGCTCATTTTTTTTAAAATAAACACCTAGAAGGAGGGTTGCTGTATTGGGAAAAATATAATTAACTTGAGGAAATAAGAATATTCGAGCCAGGTGAAGAAGTGCATGCCGTTAATCCCAGCACTGGGGAGGCAGAGGTAGGCAGGCATATTTCTGTGAATTTGAGGCCAGCATGGTTACATAGTGGGTTTCAGGATAACCAGAGCTACATAGTGTCAAAAAAAAAAAAAAAGAAAGAAAAGAAAAAGAAAAGATCAATGAGTATCTTTTCTCCCCCTCTCCCAGGAGCAGAGAGAGGTAAGGATTTTTCTTCAATACTTGCAGACATTGGTCAAGTATCTGGGGACAGCTTGCACAAGAGTGGTCCTGCTGTGACTGAGTCTGAATTGTTACTCTCAGTCTTGTCCACAGTTGGACACTAGCAGCTTGTGTGTGATGATAACTCATGCCCTTCTACCTAGCCTGCCCCTGGTTTCTGCTGCGGCTGGTTCTTGAGAATCTCTGCTTGGGTAATTTGTTGTTCTCTCTACTTGCTAACATAAATTAAGAGTCAGAACATCTGGGGCCTTAGTTATTCTAATAATCTAAGAGTTGTTCATTGTTCAGTTTCTTCAGCTGTTTGCTTGTGACTGTCGAATGGCAACTTCCAAATTTAAGATTAGAAACCATAAATAATCACTTCTACTTTCTTTTCCCTTTCTTTTTTAACTGTTTTCACTTCGTTTATTTTCTTGGTAGTATAACTATGACTTTCCTAGATCAAGCTTTATATTCATCCCAAGTGGTTTATGATCCCAGAGGCCAGTGAAGATTTTGCTGAAAATTCTTGGACATATACTTACCCACACAACTGCTGCCACTTTCCTGTCTTCCTTGTCTACAGTGTCTTGCTGAATTCTTAATTTTTCTATAGTTTTCGCTCTGATCTCTGCCTCCTCCCAGGTTTGGTATTTCTATACTCCATTCTGTTTCTCATACAATGAGCCATAACCACCAGTTTCCAAGAGGCAGAAACCATGGGTACCTGGGAGACTCAGTTACTCTGTTAAATGTTTTCACTCGGTCAGAAGTTCTATGATTTCACCAGGCAGTGGTGGTGCACACCTTTAATCCCAGCACTTGGGAGGCAGAAGCTGGCAGATCTCTGTGAGTTCGAGGCCAGTCTTGTCTACAAGAGCTAGTTCCAGGACAGGCTTCAAAGTTTATAGAGAAACCCTGTCTTAAAAACAACAACAAAACAAACAAACAAACAACAATAACAAACTAGAATTTATACAATCTTATCCATTTCCAATCTCAGAAAACATTGCAAGGGGAACTCGATTTTAGCTACGTTACCATATTCTATGCTTTAGTTTGAATCTTGAATGTATCTCAAAAAACCTGCATGTTGAAGCCATGTTCTCCAGCTGATAGCTGTATGGGACATGCAGAACCTGTAACAGGTGGGACTCATGGCCTAGTGAGGTCACAGACCCAGTCCCTTGTGGTGGACATTAAACCCGACTTCTCCCTTCTTCTTCTTGTTTCCTAGCTTTTATGAGGTAGGCAGTTTCTTTTTCTGCATGTTCGTAACCAATATGTACTGATTCCCATAGGCACCAAATCAATGAAGTCAAATCACTATGGAGTCAAATCACTACATAATTGTGAGGTAAAAAAGGTTTTCTCATTTTTAAGTTATCTTGGAGTGTTATTTCTTTCCAAACATAAAGGAAACTAGCATAGTTTGTCTTAGTCTGTGTAGTGGCATTTCATTTGTATTTTAATAAATAATGCTTGCCTGAAGATCAAAGAGTAAAACAATCCCTCTGGTCAGCCTTACAGACCAGGTAGTGGTAACATTCACCTTTAATCCCAGTAGCCAAACTCGTTGCCATGGAAACCAGGTGGTGCATTTTTTAATCACAGTGGTTCATGCCCAGAACTAGAGATGATTATAAAAGTGGAGTAGACAGCTCTCAGCCACAGTCTCATCCTGAGATTCCTGGAGGCAGGATTGCCATTTTGGACTGAACTTGAGGTAAGAGCCAGTGGCTGTTTGCTTTGCCTTTTAGATCTTCAGGCTGAGCCCCAGTTTCTCTCTGAGCTTTTATTGTTTTAATTTCCTCTTGCAAAAAAACACATACTTCTTTTCCGGTCCTTATTAAGAAGATGCAGCTGTCTCTTGCATTTATAGAGGGTGTGACATCTAATGTCATGTTGCATATTCCTAATGAGAATGTACCATTGTTTGGGAAAAAAGCAGAAAATGACCACACAGAACCGATCCAGTAACTAGGGAATCTCTTCGTAGGAACAGTAGCTTCTTCACCTCATCTAATCTCAATTACTTCCTATAGGCTTTATCTCCAAATGTCAGTAATGCATGACTTTGGGGATTAACCGTCCACACAAGCTGGAATTTCTCTCTCATTTGGCATTTGTCATTGTTCTATACAATTTCTTCAATTACTGTGCTGTGTAAAGAGTCTGGTTGGCTTCTCCCTAATATATTCTAAGTGCGCAGTACAGTGTGCATCTTTGGACACTTTTGTTACATGAGTGGCCTGGTGTAGAAGTAAAGGGTATTACCCAGTGTGCCTGAAATAATTTCAATTGCTCAAAAGAGACAAGCTTTAAAAACAAAGTTTTAATCTTAAAAAAAGTTTTAATTGTTCAATTTGAGTCTGTTAGGAAAAAATGCTTTGGTTATTTTAAGAACTAAGCATTGGATCATACACCAAAATCACAGCTATAATTTTTCATCTCAAAATAGCATGTACCACTTTATTTTTCCTACTATGTTTTCATTGGACATTTTATGACAAGATCTAAAATTAAGATGAATGGGGTTTAATCAAATGATTAAGCATGTTGCAACCCCAATAGTATGTTACCTACCTGAAATGGTATATATTCTTCGAGGACAACAATGGAATTCAAATAAGCATACCTGGGTATGGGAAGCCATCATTATACCCAGAGGCAAAAGAAGTTACTTCTCCTTCCAAGTCTTTCATAGACATTATAGGATTTGTATAGAAGTTTTAACATGCACGTATGCTGCATAATAGAACCCACTATTTGTAAGTCTTTAGACTAATATGCAGATAAAATTAGTATAGAGCAAATGAATGATATATTAAGAAACAGTTTGTTCTATCCCTGAGAAATAGAATTATATGAGTTACAAACTTTACATTGGACTTGTCTATTTTTTTAGATTTTAATTATAAAATTTTACACGTATTCATCTCTCTACAATACATATATTATGTATACATAAATATAAATTTTCTCTCTGTGTATAGAAAATCTAATTATCACAAATATCCTGAGTTTGTTAGTAAATTCTTACTTGGCAGATGTGGGTATTCCTCAATAGTACACAAACTGTAAGTAGATAGGAAACAAATTGAGTTTAGGTAAATTAAGGCCCAAATTTCCAGGTTTCCTGAGTTAAAGTCATCAAACTAATAAAGAATGTTTGTTCATAAAAATAACTCTCAATTATTTTCTACAACCCTTAAATATATATTGAGTTTCTTGGCATAACACTGATCAAAAGACATCTATTTTCCATTAGACAATACAGGGAGAGTAATTTAATCCTTAGTACTTTGCTCCTTTGTAAATCTAAAAATATCAATCACAAAAATATATGTCAAACATATTGTGATGAGGATTCTCAAAGCATATGAATTATAACAATATTTGGAGTAAAATGTTGATATCTATCTGTCAAAAAGCACTTTACAAGCTTAGGAAAAATATAGAGTCAATTTGATCACAAATGATTCAAAGGAATTCAATGTACATTTCCTCAAATCACAGTGGGCAGGTTCAAACAATATCCATCATCAAACTTCCCTACATAAAAGTCAGACATTGTCTTAAGAATTGTTCCAGGTCCAGCAAGGTAGTTCCAGAGATAATAGCACTTGCTACCATACCAGACAACCCGAGGTTGATTCCTTCTACTAGCAAGGCTGAGGATGAGAGCTGACTTCTGCAATTCCTGCAATTTATCCTCTGACCTACACACACACACACACACACACACACACACACACACACACACACACACTAAATAAATTAATAAAAAGTATTTATTCCCAAAACAAATATCTACCTATCTGAGCATTAATAATACAATCATCTCTCCTCCTTTGCCAAAAGGTAGGTGTTACCTGGTATTGGTTTGTCAATTTTTTAAAAAAGTAATTGCTATAGTTCCTCTTTTGGGCAAGATAACCAAATTTCTAAATTTAGCTTTAAAAATGATGATTAACTTCCCTAAAGTTAATAGTTTGACACACTAACTTATTTCCATAGGAGCTGAAATAAGAATGAACAAAACAGCCTTTCTTTCCATAATTGCTTTGTAATTACTTTGTAAATTTTAGGCATTTACATTTTAGCAGCTACAAAAGTAACTGCAAAATCCTGCATATCCTTCAAATTCTGCTTGTTTTGTGATAATTTAGTCACAAAGCCATATCTCAAAAAGATAGACAGACCAAAAAAGAACAGCTCAATGCTATTTTCCAGCTTTGTGAATCATTTTCTCTATCAAATTTTGGTATGAAATTTCAAGCAATTTTCTTTCACGTCATTTAATCTGTAGGGCTAGCCCATAATAGAAAGATTAGAAAAATGTTATGTTTCTGAATTTTTGGAAAGATACTATAATAGTACTGTCCAGACAGATTTATTTTAGTACATACTGGTTTGGTTTCATATGAATACTGTTGTTGCATTGGCCAATTATCTGTGTCTCTCACCAAAGCCAGATTTATGGGCATGCCACCTGCACAGTCTCATGGGTCTTTATTCTCTACTGTTGCCAACATGAAACTTTTAATAATTTTGAACAAGGAATGTGAAGTTTCATCTTGCACGAAGTCTCAGGTCTTTGTAGCCAATGTCATCTCACCCATAGTGTTACATGCTATTTTGCTTATGGAATTATTTTAAGCATTGTTTAGATTGGATTTTTATAAATCAGTAGTGTTTCCCTGAGTCCTATATTGTAGATTAGAAAGGGCTATTCCAAACAGTTGACTATACTACAATGATAGATTAGAAGAAGGGAGAAATGCAAGAAGGCAGGTCAGTCAGTTGGCTTTATTTTGGCATCTCACTTATAAATAAATGAACTGAATATAAATTCAGTCAATGATATAAATGGACACATTGGGAGTTTCCACATGGTTTTAATGGTGAGTATTGACTTGAGGTATTCTTGATTTTATTTCATGTCATCTGGTAGAAATATTTCTCATATTAAGCACCTTGCTTCCATACTCATTCAGTAAACTCAAAAGCGCTATATATTTTTAATGAAAATTATTTATGTTCTTGGACATCAGTGCAGAAAAATAAAAATCACCTACATTTCAATACCAAAGTCCATCAGACTTGCATTTTGTCACTGTATGTACTTGGTGCAGGAGGGTCATCTGTCTATATGTTACTTTCATTGGTTAATAAAGAAACTTTTGATAGGCCAGCCCTTAGGTGGGTGGAGTAGACAGAACAGAATTCTGGGAGGAAGACAGTAGAGTCAGCCAGACGCCATGACTCTCCTCTCCAAGATGGACGCTGGTTAGACTCATGCTGGTAAGCCACAGTCAAGTGACAATACAGATATTAGAAATAGATTAGATCAATATGTGATAGTTAGCCAATAAAAGACTGGAGATAATGGGCCAGGCAGTATTTAAATGAATGCAATTTGTGTGTTGTTATTTTGGGTGTTAAGCTAACCATGCGGGAGCCGGGCGGGATTAAAATCATGCCTGCTTGCCTCATCACTACAGATGGCACCCAACATGGTTGGCTAAATCCACTTAAAAACCTGAGAGGACTTTAAAAGGAGTGAGAAAGTTTAACACAGCTTTTTGCTGTTTGTGGGTGGTGTGCCATAGAAAGATTTCCTGATTCAGCAAATTGTGGCAGACAAAAAGCCATGCCATTTAAAAACATGGCTTCTTGGGCCCCAAAACTGGTACAATCTCTGGCTATGGAGCATTTCTGGGCTGGGATGTTTGTATGCCCACTTAGAATCAGGAAGAAAGTACTCTGAGACTATGTAAATGGCTCACTGCTCCCTGCCTGCACCTGGGCAGGCAGCAAGATCAGGTTTACTAGGTGTGCACAAGCAGGAGAGCATGGCAGATTCCCACTGCCATACACAGAGATGGTTCCAGGCTGCACAGTGGTCTGCCTGGCACATTAGGCTACAACTGTGATAAAAAGCTCATTCTCAGAGTTAAAATGCTGAGTGTGGCTTATACCTGGAGGAGAAAAAAAAAAGCCACGTGGTTTTAAAACGCTGGCTTTCTGGGCTATGCTCCTAGCATGACATCTGTCTCTTGCGGGAGACAGAGAATTTGGATGGGGTTTTGTGAGTATAGTGCTAAGGCTTGCTTGATGACAATGTGGACTGCTGTGTGCTTGGAACTGGGCATGGCTCAGGGACACCAAATGGCTCTGAGGCAGGAGTGGCTCCACCATGCTGAACTGCGCTGAACTCAGGCAAGAACTATCATAATTATCATAGTAACAGCACAGTTAAGATTTAGACTGGGCAGGAAACAGGTGGCACCATATTACCTCTATATGGCACAACTGAAGTTTTTAAGAAGTGCTTAGCATTTTAAGAAGTGCTCCTGGACAGTAAAAAAGTTACAGGCAATGCAATAGGACAGATTCAGACATAAAAGACCTCCAAATGGGTCATAGTGTTCGACATATGTAGGCTTGGGAGAGAAAAGAAAAAGAATATAGAGAATAAAGTTAATGCTTAAAAAAAGAGTAAAGTCTTTAAAGAGACAGAGTAAAGATAGTTATAGACTAAAATAAATAAAGAAAATAAGCCACATAAAAATGGAAAATTCACAGAGAGCCTGGCTTCTGTGTATTATTGAATTTTCTCTTTCTTTGAATTTTTTGACTGTGACAGAGCTAAGTATAGAAAGATGGTTCATTGTGTAGGCTGTGGAACTAAACCAGGATGTATGTTTTTTTTTTTTTTTTTGATTTTTGAGACAGGGTTTCTCTGTAGCTTTTTTTGGTTCCTGTCCTGGAACTAGCTCTTCTAGACCAGGCTGGACTCGAACTCACAGAGATCCGCCTGCCTCTGCTTCCTGAGTGCTGGGATTAAAGGCATGCGCCACCACTGCCCAGCTCAGGATGTATATTATAAGCTATCTTGACTTCAGAATTTGGGTCTAAGGATATGATGCTTTGGAAAGGAGGTTCTTCTTTTGTTTCCACAAAGGATGAGACCCTATGGATTGCTTTTATCCCAATATGGTATGATAGACCACACCCTCCTGAAAAGTTGCTGTGAATACCCTCAAAACTTACTTTGCTCAACTGCCAATTGAGAGGAACCTAGCACACAGATTATACCATGAAAGACCTGAATAACAGCACCCCCATACATCAGGAAGCAGTTTGGAGAGAAAAAACTGTGCCCATATTCCCAAACATTCTTTATAAATGTACTTTTACATTTAAAGGTGTATATGGTATAGATATAATTAATTTGCATTGGTATGGATTTTAAGGTCAATTTTGTTATATCTGTATGTATTTCTGATATTGATTAAGGTATTGTGATTGTGTAGTTCATTTAAAAATGTAATGTATAATTAGGAAATATAGGTTGTTAATGGATAATCATCGATAATAATCAAGCTTGTAGTCATGTTAGATTTTCTAGATATATAGAGATATATTTCAGTTTGATAGGCATTCTTCTTATCTTTCAAAGACTACAGAATATGGCATTTAATATTTTAATAATATAGGGCTTTTCATGACAATGAGACATGTCTGCTCCTGGAAGCACCAGCTACTTCAAGAGGAAGATGGGCATCGAAGAGGCTCCTTATGGAGTTTGATAGCCATCGGGACAAGAAACTGCTCTTGCCTGGACTGTTGCATAAACTGGACATAAAGAACCCACAGAGAGAGGACTACTAAACTTGCCAAAGGGTGAAATGATCCTTTGGGGTTCCTGTTTCATAAAAGAGTCTGCAATACATTCTGCAGTACATAGCAGAAAGTAACTGAACTGTCTTTGAAATTTCCTGCTTCAGCTGTCAATTTTCTGGGACTATTCAAATCTTTATCACCATCTAAGGTTTTGTTTGAATGAACTATTAAATCAGGTGTATCCCAACAGTTGGTTGTAGACTGCATATGTCTCCTAACAATCTTTGGACATCATTAAGCGTCTGTAACCAGTCTATCCTAATTTGTGCCTTTTGCATCCTAATTTTCTGTAAGTCTATTCTGTAACCTAGGTAATTAAAAGAATCTCCTCTTTGAATCTCTTCAGGAGCAATTTGTAATCCCCATTTAGGTAAAACTTTCTTTACTACTTCAAACATCCTTTCTAAAGTATCTTTATTTGAATCAGATAACAAAATGTCATCCATGTAATGATAAATTATGGACTTGGCAAATCGCTTACAAATTATTTCCAATGGCTTACTTACAAAATATTGGCACAATGTGAGACTATTGAGCATCCCCTGTGAGAGGATAATCCATTGATATCTCCTAGTAGGCTGAGAATTATTATAAATAGGTACTGTGAAGGCAAATTTTTCTTTATCCTTTTCTTGTAAATGTATAGTGAAAAAACAATCTTTCAAATCAGTAACTATAAGAGGCCATCCTTTTGGTAACAGAGAAGGCAAAGGAATTCCAGATCATAGCAGACCCATAGGTTGAATTACCCTGTTTCCAGCTCTTAGATATGTCACCATTATCTATTTACCAGATTTCTTTTTTACAACAAGCACAGGAGAATTCCAAGGGCTGATTGATTCTTCAATATGGTGAGCATCTATTTGCTCTTGTACCAGCTGTTCCAATGCCTTTAATTTATCTTTAGCTAGAGGCCACTGTTTGATCCATATTGGCTTCTCAGTTAACCATTTTAAAGGTAGGGTTGCTGGTACCTCTAAAGGTTTGCTATTTGCTGTATGGTCTTGTACAGCCTGAATGGCTGGTGACCTTATTCCATAATACCTCATCCATCCTTCCCAAAATTATGAGTTCCTGAAACTATAGGAATGTTAATCTGGGTATGCCCTTGTGGTGGCAGGCCATGGCCCCATAAATTTACTGCAATATTAGCTATATTTGGCCTTAGTCTTCCTATTTGCCCTTCAATTAAAACACCTGGGAGTTTGATGTCTCCTCATTGCTTTGGAAATCACTTCTCCTACCCAAGATTCATCATTATAGCCAAACTTCTCAACATTCATTGTATACAGAATCCATTTATCCATAAGTGCTGATCTAGACCTTAAAGGCCCAGTTATCTTTTTCATTCTATGTTTGCATTTTCAAAAGCCAGAGATTCAAGAAGTATACGTCTAGCTTCTGGCTCTGTTACCCCTATGTCCAGTGCCTTAATTAATCTTTGAAAAAGTTAGTAAAGAGTTCTCTCTGTCCCTGCCAAATCCTGGTATATGATTCAACTTTTTTCCCTGGATCTTGTATCCTATTCCATAGCATTAAAGGCTGCTTTGTGACATAGAGACAATACTTCTTCGTCATAAAGAGCTTGGACCTGTGGATCAGCATACGCTCCTACACCAAGAATTTGATCTTGGGAAACCTTAACACCTTTTGCTCTTCCTTGCTGTTCCATATGTTTGGATTCTTCTCTGAAATAAATTCCAAACATTAAGGAAGGTCCGTCATCTAAAACTGCAGACATTAATCTGCAGAGAGAAATCATGGGGGATAGCTCTGACATTAGAAGCCCAAGTCCTTATCATTTTCTTAACAAATGCAGAGTGCAAGCCATAATTAATGACGGCTTGCTTAATTTCTTTTAGATCATTCATGTGTTGTCCGTGCGAGTATCAATACAACTCTCTTTTGCCCTCATTCTTTTCAGATTTCTTTTCTTTGTACATTTTCACAAAAAGTGCTGGCAACTTTAAGGAGGGTTGTATATTCACAAATTCTAGAATACAACATGCAAAGAACAGTTTAATAAGGCTTGCATTGTGAAAACATCATGCCGAGGACGCAAGGTAATATTTCTGTAAGCTGACTAGTAGCCACTTATATTCTATAATGCCAGCTAGGTTAAGTAACCTTTCTTTGTGTGCCTCTAATATTATAATGACATGAGACAAAGCTAAGAATAAGACAGCTTGTTAAAACTTAAAATATGAACTTAGCATGAAGATATATTTTGCCCCAAAACATGTAGTTTTTAATTCTATATATTAAAGTTAGCGTCTGAAGTTTAAAATTTCACTGCAGATTACATACATTGTACCTTCATTTCTATATAGTTTTATCTTCTCCAGTATTATTTATTGTTATTTAGGTGTATTATAAAATAAATACATCTTCTTTAGAAACTTCCAGTGTGTAAGTGTATGTGCATGCACATGCATACATGCTTGTCTCTCTCTCTGTGTGTGTGTGCATGTGTGTATTTGAGTTTGTGTATTGAGTTGTGTCCAGGCTACAGAACTTCAATTGATAACAGGGATAAGAGCTGTTACTGTTGCCCTGGGTTTCATCTTTTAAGGAGAGCAGGCATACACTTTAATACTGCCCAGACAGAGGTCTAGTAGAATTGCCTTGTCAGACATGAAACAAGCAAAGTGCAAGGAAGCAAACAAGTAAAATAAAACCCAACCTTCCTCTGAGTTAGGGAAATTCCATCATCTTGATTTCTTTTCAAATTGGCCACTATGTTACCCATGCACACATACACGCAGATGCAGACACACATATGAGTGCATGCACACACACACACACACACACAGAAAGAGAGAGAATATTAATTTAAATTAAACATCAGCTTTTTGAGTTCTAAGCTTTTAATTTCTATAGGACTATATATAGTTTCTATTTGAGGTCCCAGTTTGTTGCAGAGGGAACATATGCATGATAGAGAAACAAAAATCAAAGAAGATAGAATATGTTCCTGGAAATTTTAAAATGACAAGGAAACATTTTTAAACAGTTCTTAAATATCTAAGCAAAGTGTTCTATATTAGTAGAAAGTGCATCTCAGGAGTGAAGGGAAGAGAAGTGTTACATGTTTGCAATCTCATTACTTGGATGAGACTGGAGGATTATGGGCAAAGCCAAAATCTTTAAAAAACAAAACATAAGAGAGGACAATAGTTACTATAGCCATACAAACATGGAAAGCATTTGCTTCCAGAAGAGACATGTAAGCTATATTAATGAAAGCATTTTTTTCAGGAAAGTAAATACTAACCAATGGGGTCATGAAGCCAGGTTGTGGTGGTACATACTGCCAGCACTTGGGAGTCAGAGACAGGAGGATCTCAGTGAGTTTGAGACCAGCCTGGTCTACAAAATGAGTTCTGGGACAGCCAAGACTGTGGTATAGCACAGAGAAACCTTATCTCAAAAACTCAAAACCAAACAAACAAACAAAAGCAAATGGGAGCATGAACAAAGACAAAGCAATGAAGAACATCACAGTAGGGACCCTATAGGTTTAAGGAATAAAGCTGGAATTAAAGGCGTCACAATAATATTTATTATTTTATATTTATTATAATTTCTTTAAAATACTAATCCAAGTTCCCACTCCCTCCCCTCCTCCCACTCCTTCAACACACCCTTCCACCACACCCCCATCCAATCCTTAGAGAGAGTAAGACACATTGCTTTATGGAAGGGCCAAGGCCCTCCCTACTATATCTAGACTGAGCAAGGTATCCAACCAAAGAGAATAGGATCCCCAAAAGCCAGTACATGCACTAAGGATAAGTCCTGATGCCACTGCCCATGGTCCCTAAGTCTGCACCAGAAATTCAACTGTCAAGCAATTCAGAGGGACTAATTTGATTCTATGTTTGTTCCTTCCCAGTCTTGCTGGAGGTAATGCACTCCTATTAACTCAGGTGAACAGTTTCAGCAGGTGAACACTCCTCTTTGCTCATATTTTAATTCGTTCCACTCTTCAACTGGACTTTGGGAGCTCAGTCCAATGCTCCATTGTGGGTCTCTGCCTTTATTTTCATCAGTTGCTGGATGAAGGTTCTATGGTAATATTTAAGATATTGATCAGTCTGACTACAGGGCAAGTCAAGATCAGGCTCCCTCTCCTCTATTGCTTAGGGTCTTAGCTGGAGTCCTCCTTGTGGATTCCTGGGAATTTCTCTAGAGCCAGGTTTCTGCTAACCCTATAATGGTTCTCTCAACCAAGATATCTCTTTCCCTACTCTTATCTCTGTCCTTCCTCCATCTCAACTATCCCATTCCCTCAAGTTCTTCTCAACCCTCCTCTTCCACTTCTACCCTCCCTTCTCCTCCTATCCCCATGCTCCCAATTTTATCAGGCAATCTTGTCTGTTTACAATTTCCAAGTGCATCGATATGTTTTTCTCTGGGTTCGCCATATTAGCTTCCTTATATATAGTTCATGAACTATAGGCTCAATGTCCCTTGTTTATAACTAGTATCCACTTATGATAGAGCACATACCAATTTCATTTTGAGTGGACCTGGGTTACCTCACTCAGGATGTTTTCTAATTCCATCCATTTGCATGCAAAATTCAAGATGTCATTGTTCTTTTTTTTTTTAACCACTGAGAAGTATTCTAATGGGTAAATGTGCCACATTTTCTTTATCTATCCTTCAGTTGAGGAGTATCTAAATTTTTTCCAGGTTCTGGCTATTATAAATAATGCTGCTAAGAACATAGCTGAACAAATGTCTTTGCAGTATGAATTAGAATTTTGGGGTATATGCCCAAGAGTGGTATGAGTGGCATTGCTGGAACCTGAGGTAGGCTCATTCCCAATTTTCTGAGAAGTGGCCGTGCTGATTTCCAAAGTGGCTGTATAATTTTGCAATCCCACCAGCAACAGATGAGTGTTCCAATTACTCCACATCCTCTCCAGCATACTATCTTTGGTCTTTTTAATTATAGAAATTCTGACAGGTTTAAGATGGTATATCAGCGTTGCTTTGATTTGCATTTCCCTGATGGCTAGGGATGCTAAACATTTCATTAAGTATCTTTGGGTCATTTGAGAGTCTTCTGTTGAGAATTCTCTGTTTAGTTCAGTACCCCGTTTTTAATTGGGTTATTTAGAATTTTAATGTCTAATTTCTTGTGTTCTTTATATATTTTAGAGATCAGTCCTTTGTCTGATGTGCAGTTGGTGAAGATCTTTTCCCATTAAGTAGACTGCCGTTTTGTCTTAGTGATCATGTCCGTTGCTTTACAGAGCTTCTCAGTTTCAGGAGCTTTGTATTGTTGCTCTCAGTGTCTGTGCTACAGGGGTTATATTTAGGAAGTAGTCTCTTGTGCCCATGCATTGAAGACTCTTCTATCAGGCTTAGTGTGATCAGATTTATTTTGAGGTCTTTAATCCATTTGTACTTGAGTTTTGTGCATGGTGATTGAAATGATCTATTTGCATTCTTCTACGTGTTGACATCCTTTTTTGCTAGCACCATTTGTTGAAGATTCTTTCCTTTTTCCATTGTATAATTTTAACTTCTTTGTCAAAAATCAGATGATCATAGGTGTTTGGATTAATATCTGGGTCTTCAATTTGATTCCATTGGTCGAACTCTTTGTTTTTATGCCAATACCAAGCTGCTTCATTACTGTAGCTCTGTAATAAAGCTTGATATCAGGGATGGTGATGCCTCTGTATGTTCCTTATTGTACAGAATTGTTTTGACTATCCAGGGGTTTTTGTTTTTCCATATAAAGTTCATCATTCTTTCAATGTTGAAGTCTCCTACTATTACTGTGTGGGGTTTGATGTGTGGTTTAAGTTTTAATAATGTTTCTTTTACATTTGTGTGTGCTCTTGTATTAGGGGCATAGATGTTCAGGATTGAAACTTTATCTTAATGGATTGTTCCTGATATGAGTATAAAATGTCCTCCATCTTTTCTGACTGATTTTAGTTTAAAATTAATTTTGTTAGACATTAGGATAATTACACCTGCTTGTTTCTTATGCCCATTTGATTAAAAAACATTTCCCCACCATTTTCTCTGAGACAGTGTCTGTCTTTGAGTTTTGATGTGTTTCTTGTATACTGAAGAAGGCTGGATTGTGCTTTCATATCCATTCCCTAGGGCCAGTGTCTTCATATAGGTGAACTGAGTCCATTGAAATTAAGTGATATTAATAACCAGTGGTGGTTAATTCTGATTATTTATCGGTAGTAGTGTTTGTGTTTTCCTTATTTGGCTTATTCTGGTGGGGGGTTATCAGATGCCTATGTTTTTGTGGATGCAGTTAGGGTCCTTGGGTTGGGATTTTCCTTCTAGTACTTTCTATAAGGCTGGGTTTGTGGATACATATTGTTTAAATCTGTTTTTGTCACAGGGTATCTTGATTTCTCCAACAATGGTGAATGAAAGCTTTGCTGGGTATATTACTCTGGGCTTGTACCCATGGTCTCTTAGTGTCTGCTGCACATCTATCCAGGACCTTCTGGCTTTCATGGTTTCCACTGAGAAGTCAGATGTAATTCTGATAGGTTTACTTTTATATTTTACTTGACCGTTTTTCTTTGTAGCACTTAATATTTTTCTTTATTCTATATGTTTTGTGTTTTGATTGTTATATGTTGAGTTTTTTTTTTTTCTCAATCCAGTCTATTTGATGTTATGTAAGCTTCTTGTACCATCATAGGGACAAACTTTTTAGGTTTGGAAAGTTTTCCTCTATGATTTTTTTTCAATATATTTTCTGTGCCTTTGAATTGTATTACTCTTATGTTTGGTGTTTTCATGGAGTCCCAGATTTTCTGGATGATTTCTGTCAAGAATTTGTTGGATTTAATGCTTTCTTTGGCCAATGATTCTCTTTTCTTCAGCATCTGAGATTCTTTCTTCTATCTATTGTATTCTGTTGGTTATACTTGTCTCTATAGTTCCTGCTCATTTACCCAGATTTTCCATATCCAGAATTCCCTCGGTTTGTGCTTTCTTTAATACCTCTATTTCAGTCTTTAGGTCTTGAACTGTTGGCTTCACCTGTCTGATTTTTTTTCTTGGTTTTCTTAGTTTTTTTTTCTTTTTTTTTTTGAGGGATTTATTATTTTCTTACAACATTTTGTTTGACTTTTCCTCTATTTCATTAAGGGAGCTTTTCATTTCCTCTTTAAAGGTCTCCATCATTTTCATAAAGTTATATTTAAGTTGTTTTCTTCTACTTCTTCCTGGGTATGATGATCAAATCTTCCTGTTGTGTGACTACTGGGTTCTGGTGTTTCCATATTGTTTTTTAAGTTGTTGGAGAATTCTTGCATTGACGCCTTCAAATGACACCAGCAGTATCTTTGCATCTTGGTCCAATCCTTGCTGTGGCTGCTGAGTACTTGGAAGTTTTTCTTGGTCTGCTTTCTACTGTCAATGTGTATCTCAGAAAGACTCTGAGGTCTTTATATGTCTGCTCCCTTGGTCTTCTCTCCTGGTTTGCTCTCTTGGTGCTCTCTCTTAATCTCCCAGTATTATAGCAAGTTCTCATGTCTTAGGCAGGGTGTGGCTAGTAGTTTGGGGGGTCCAGTGCAGGGTTTGGATTTTGGGGGAACCTACCTGCAGGAAACTCCCTGCTAGCTGTCTAGAAAAGCTGAGGGAGTTTGGGGAGGGGCCCGGAGTTTTGTCCCACTGTGAAGGTCCTAGAGAGTAGGGTGTTCTGCAGTGTGGCTGTTCACTCAACTCTTAAGTACCCTCAGTAGTAGAGCAAGCTGTGTTTCAGAGTTCCACTAAGTTGCAGGAAGATAGTCAGGTTTGGGGACGGGGTGTGGCTAGTAGTTTGGATGGGCTGCTGGAAGGGTTTGGGTTTTGGTGGAGCCAGCTGCAGGAAAATCCCTGCTGGCTGGCTAGAAAAGCCAAGGGAGTTGGGGGGAGGATCCCAGGGTTTTGTCCTGCTGTGGAGGTCCTAGAATGTGGGGTGTTCTGCAGTTTAGCTGTTCACTCACCTCTCAAGTCCCCTGGTATTGGAGCAATCTGTGTTTCCAAAAAAATAATTTTTACGGGAGACACCAGTCTGTGACATTCTTCCTTGAAAGGAAAGTTTATTTATCATGGGTATTTTCTTCTTTATTCATATTTACATTGTAACCCACACAGGAACACATAGTCTCATTTTATTGAGTTTGAGGAGTTCTTCCCTATGGAATTCTGTGTCGTTGCTGCTCTGGCTTCCTTGAGGTAGGTTTAATAGTCACTTATTTCCAAAATGGCCTTGATGTTTCATCTGGAAGAAGAGACCAATCACATTTTGGTTGTGAAACTCAGGCATGTTTTTCTTCCCAAATCTTGAAGAGTGCAGGGTCATTCTGCTGACTATTGTGACCTATGCCAGTGATGTGGCCCATGGATTACCAGCCTTTAAGAGTCACCAGTCCTGCCAGGAATCAACAGTGAACTCTTCCATTAGAGTGTTTCTTTTTCAGTACACCCTATTTATGATTTTACTTTTCAACCAATACTTTCAATGTGAGGTGCCCTTTATTCTTTATGGTTCAAGCTTTTGTGAACACCCACCTTCAGAAAGTGATGCACAGCCCCACTTGTCCTCTCTCTCCTAAACTGCCTTTTTTCTGTCCTGCCCTTTCCTACTTTGTCAATTTCCCTGTCAAGAACATTCAGAAAGACAGGGGAAAGCGTCTTCCTCCTCCTACCTGAGTTTGTCCACACACTGTTATGTCTGGTCCACCATATGTGCATGATGACCAGTTCTCTCTAAACCAGAAAAAAAACAAATCAGACAATCTATGTATTTGGTAGCACACTTTTACCCAAGAAAATATTATTTTATAAATTCTGAAGAACTGAAAGTTAATGTAGGCTCTAAGCAATTTCAGAAATAAATCCTAAAAGTTGAGCATCTGATCACTGATGCTAGAGGATAGAAGGGTGGAATCATTTTTTCACATATTTCATTACTTAGATAAAAAAAATTGGACATACCACTGAAAACATGAAAATTGAAGTAAATTTTTAAATATTTGCATATATTATACTCCCGAAATATACATATACAGAATAAACATCCCTCCTTTCCTTAAATAAACCACACTTGAAATTTTGTTGAACAAAATTTTTAAAATATACCTTCTAAACTAGCATCCTGTGAAGGATGATGTTAGAAAAAAATCGTACATTAAAGCTATGAATTTTTAAAACTATATATGAATTGGGACAAATAAGTTATTTTAAACAATCAGAGATTAAGCAATTTCACGGCTAGAAAGGGGATTTATTGTAAATTGTAGAATAGCTAATTCATTGTTGAAGAGTTGATTTTAATCATAATATGGAAATTTAAAGAGGGATGCACAATCTTTAACTTTTCTCCCATTGGTAAATGGACTCAGATTCCCTGTGCTTGGATTACACTGGCTGTGATTGTTTGATTTAACCTATAATCCATGTGCTGCTTTCTCAACTCTGGGTTAAAGGACAGGCAACATATTTTGGGATCCAGAAAAACTGAGTGTTCATATCAGAAATCCAGTTCTCATGTCCCCTCAAGGGATTGTACATAGCAGGAATAATGGAGAGAGATAAAGGGCTCAGCTAAATATGAACAGGTAGATCAGTGACGTGACCTTGAACCCTTCACAGTAGCATGCTTCCTAGATGGGGTCACCTGGGACAAAACAGAGTTAATAACTCAAGAATTTCAGGCATTCCCGATCTTAAGGATGAACTCCTCCTTATTAATAAACAGTAGTCCGTTTATTAATTATATACTTTTGCTATTTAAATAAGAAACTAAGATGGCTAAACAACTAAGTAACAAAATAAGAAAGAAGGGATGGTAAAAAAAATCTCAAAAGGTGAAATAATAAACAAATATTTCAAGGTTAATTCACTGTATCTACCCTAGACCATTCACATGTTCTCTCCCAAACAGAAAACATTATCGTGTAGAATCATTCAAAGAGATTATTTCTAACATGGTCATTGAATGAGAACACTACCTGTAGGCTTTGTTACTCTTGTGAGAAGTAAATTTGATGAACTATTTACTCATCGATAGGATTTAGGTCTATAATTTTGCATGTAAATCTATAGAAGTTAGAAAAATGGAAAGTTACATTTGTTTGATATAAATAGAAATGAGTTCTGTCTGATAGAAACTATAATGCAAATTGTTACGATTAGCCTGCAGAGCCTGAACCAGTGTAGCAACTATTTTAGTATCATATTTCTGTATTTTATTGGATGTACTAACTTCTTTCTTTTGAAGAAGCTTTATTAGTTTCTTTGTAGTTGTGTATTATTGGTATTTTGATAAATAACTTTTGCCTGAAGACCAGAGGCAAAGCTAAAACCACTAGTGATCAGGTAGTGATGACACACACCTTTAATTCCAGTATTTGGAGACAGATTTAGATGATCTCTGATAATTCAAGGCATCCCTGGGCTACATAGATCAATGAGAAATAAATCCAGATGGTCGTGGCCTATACCTTTAATCCCCATATTATGGAGTCATGCGACCTTATTCCCAGCACTTTAGGAAATAAAATGAGAAGAGAGAGAGAGAGAGAGAGAGAGAGAGAGAGAGAGAGAGACACTGTTTGTTTAGTTTGTGTTTCTCCAGCCTTGGTAAATGTAAGACTGTCTTGCTTTTCTGGTTTTTGGGTGAACCCCAATTTTTCTGTCTACTGGTTTTTATTATTTGTGTTACATTTAATAGTGAGCTAAATAAATCTTGGGAGAATAAAACTATAAAGTTTTAAAAATTGACTTTCATTTCACCTCCTGAAAACTATCCCCCAATTCTGTTTCCCAAAACACTATGTATGAAGAGATGCTCTTTAGCTTGACAATTGTATAAAATGAAAAAATACATTTAGTTTTATTTCATATTTTTAAAGTAAAGAAAGCGCTTCAAAATTTAAATCTCTCCCACTTAATAAAATGCATATTATTGAAGGATATTCTATCAATATCAGTATATATATAAACTAAATTATGTAAATGTTTATTAGTAATATCTATTTAATAAAAGGTTTTGTTAAGTTTTGTCTATATCAGTGAACAAACAACCTTCAGTTTTTAATGTATTTACAGACCGCTTTTCTTACAAATAGGTAATATATTAAGACAATCTTTCTAGATTGTTTAGGTCCTTTCCAAAGTTCTGTTTATTAATTATAAAAACCTTTCTGATGTATTCATGGATGATATATCAGTTCTGCTCTGAGAATATTTTCTTATAAGTAGAAATTCTAAATAATATTTAAATTTTGGTATTTTTATGTTATTATATATTTGTGTACTGTAATATTTTCTAAAATGGAGCCAAGCATCTTAATTTATTTACCTAATTCATTTATTTATTTTTTCAATTTGAGAGGATAAATATTTCCTTCATGAACTCGGGCTAGGTTGAAAATTATAATCCCAGATGGGTTTGATATTCTTGGCCATTGTCTCAGTTTTCTGAGACAGGAGGTACCTGACAAATTAAAATTTTTTAATAATGTGCTTCCTTATTCCAATATTTGTATATTACGTTGCTTTTGTGTTCCTGATTCAACAGAAATAAAATTATTTAATGCCACTGATATAAGTATAAAACCTAGTTTGTTCTTACAAACATGAATTTTAAAGATTTCAAAGATTCTTCTGAGTTAAATTTTATCTTAGTTACAGATGCTTAAATTAATCTTACAGAAAATCTTTTGCAATTAAGTTAATATTAGGAACCTATGCATATTGTTAACTCTGTTACTAATAATTAAAAACAGCTATATTGGTTATGAACAAATAGATGGACTAATGAAGTTGGCCTTTGCCTGTGAGCTATTGTTAGGAATATTAGGAAAGAATGTCTAAGGGTGTGGGTTTGTTATTGGCAACTATTGGAAAAGCTTTTTGTATAATATTTAAAATATATCCTAAAATTTAAGAATTTGAAAATATTGTAAATCTGTGTTATATATCTGAGTCCAATTTTGCCATAAATGAAAATTTGTATTAATACATATATCCATTTATTCATCTATTAATTCACAAAGTAGAATAGTATTATATTCCTAACTTCAATATTTTATTGCAAGCAAGAGTTTATCTATTTTAGGGTCAAGTTCCACACTTTTAGGGTGGTACACTTTAGTTTCTCGCTACATTGTGACTGTGTATTGAAGCTGGGTCAGCTTTACAATGTAGTTCCAGTAAGCCCCTGGTTGGTTAATAAGATTTTAAATTCAAAATCTCTTATTATTTAAAAAGCTTGTACCCAGGAAAAGCAAAAGTAATTCCTTGTATGCATCTGGAAATCAACAAGCCCCCTTATGGAACAACAAGCTGGATGGCTTTTCTTAGGATCCTGTTGTTTTAAATCCAAATAATCATTTGCCCAGTTTCAGCCTTCTCCCAGTTGACGTTCATTCCCACGACTCCACACTACATCTGAGTATAACTACCCTGACCAAGCCCTTGGACCCTCCCCACAGGGATGGCTCCTCATGTCCCCACCCGGTGTGTGCAAACTCTGACAGGTTTGTCTCTCACTACAGCCACTATTAATTTTCAGTCCTCATTATTATACCTATAATTCTATCTTACTGATTTATCTCTAGTTCTTTATCATTTCTCTTCCCAGTTACACACCATTATCTCTCCTTTGTCATGATTTTTCTCCCCTAATCATCGTCTATTATCTCTTATTTTAGTACTTGGCTTTCCCTCTTTGATGTCTTTTGGTTTGAACTTCAAGTAATTTGACCCTTTTTGTTAATTCTTTGACTTATCACAGACCTATTATCTAGTTTTCTCCATCTTTCATCTTTTTTCTATATATTGAAATTCATACAATGGTATGGCTTAACTGCAGCCTGCAGGGTGATGAGCTGTGGAGAGCTGTCAGAAGGTGAACAAACAGGCTTTCATGATAAAAGGTTGGAGCAGAGCATACATGAAGTTAAAAAATAAAAAAAAATCCCTGCCATTAAAGGATTTAGGTAGTTCAATGATCGTGACATGCTTCCACAAAAAGAGAAATGCACCGAGCCGGTAATGACATCATGACAAGAGGAAAGCACTATTTATCTCATCAAAGCTCAGTGAGCTTCAATGCTAAATCACATAAAGCACACGTTTTAAAGTAGTTTGTGCATGATTAGATCTGAAAACCAATATTTGAAGTCTGAATGCATACAGCAAGGCACTGTGAGTAGAAGCAGAATCTGATGTAGCATGGTATGGGGAGTGGGATTTACTGCCTGTTTAATACTCTCCTTTTGGGTATTTTTTTTCCCTATGAAATGGGCTCGACAGAACTGAGGGCAATAGTTACTGATCCTGGAGTCATAAATGTTGTCATACCTCTGTATGGCAGGATTGGAATAAAAGTTTGAAAACGTTGTACTCAAGGGACATTAGCTCAAAATCTAGTCTTCCTCACCTCTGTATATCTGCCTTAATTTTTGTATATTTGAGAACAAAGCATCTGCATACACTTAGGTATTTAATAAGAACTGAGATAAATAATAAGAAATCCTTTTGCAAACAAACAAACAAAAAGGCAGCTCTTACCAAGGATTTAACATGTACTCCTTTCAGCTACCAGTTATATTCCAGTTGGCTCTCAATTATATATTTTCATTATCAATTGAAAATAGAATCTTATCTCACACAATAATCCTGACTATTTTCCCCTTCCTCCAATTCTCCCAGCTCTGTCCATAACCATCCCTTCTCTCTCCCAGTTCCACTCCCAGCTCCATTTCCCTTCAGAAAAGAGCAGGCCTCTAAAAGACAGCAACCAAACACACACACACACACACACACACACACACACACACACACACCAAGTCACAGCAAGACAAGGCAAAGGCCCTTGTAAGCCCTTGTAATCAGGTTATACAAGCACACCAATAGGTGGTAAAGAGACCCAAAAAAAGCAAAAGAGTCAGAAACAAAAGTTCTATGGTGATATGAAAGATATTCGTCAGTATTGCTATAGGATAGGGTCAATTCAGGTTCCCTATCCTCAGCTTCCCAAGGGACTAACTGGGGACATCGCCTTGGGCTCCTGGGAGCCACACTAGGTTCAAGTCTCTTGCCAACACTAAGGTGGCTCCCTTAACTAAGATATGTGCTTCCCTACTCCCCTATCCAACCTTCCTTTATCCCAATCATCCTGTTTCCCCAAGATCCCCCAATCCTCCCCTTCTCACTTTTCTCTCCCCATCCCCCCTTATCCCCAACCCACCGCACCCCCAAGGTCTTAATTTTCTCCCCGGCAATTTTGTCTACTTCCCTTAGTCAAGAGGATAATAACTATATGTTTTTTCTTAATAAGCATATAAATTATTGTAGTCATTGTTTTATTGCTGTGAAGAGACACCATGATTAAGGCAACTCATAAAATTAAGCATTTATCTGGGTGTTTGCTTACTGTTTAACAGGTTAGTCTACTACCACACCAGTGCCATTCGGAAAGACATGGTGCTGGAGACAGTAGTTCAGAGTTCTACCTTCTGGTCAGTAGGGAGAGAGAGAGAGAGAGAGAGAGAGAGAGAGAGAGAGAGAGAGAGAGAGAGAGGGACTCTGAGCTTGGCATGGAGTTTTGAAACCTCAAGACCACCCTCATTGTCACATTTCCACCAACAAGTTCACACCCTTTAATCCTAATACTTTCAAATAGCACTTCTCCTTGGTAACTATGTATTCAATTATATGAATCTATGGGGGCCATTCTTAGTCAAAGCACCTCATTAATTGAGACATGAAAATTCTTCCAAACTCTTCTTCAAAACTATCATTAGCTTCACTATATTCAAAAATCTCTGTGAAAACTCTCTTTGTTGTATTTATTTTGTTAGTTCCCTGATTCCTAGGAATGCTGATCAGCTTTACCCCAACTTGCGTTGATTCAAATGCCCCAGATATCCTAACATAGTGTGAACTGTAATATGGCTCCATTGATAGGAACACACTTTGCAATTTAAGGTGATCTGATGAAGATCCTAAAGTTATGTACCACTCCTATGATAAGCTCATGGAAAGTATGGTAAATCCTTTAACTCTGTTCTCCATCCACTTAACAAACGGACCTTTTCTTTTAAAAACGAGTGTCCCGAATTATAGGTTCAATGTCCTTTATTTATAGCTAGAAACCAAATATGAGTGAGAACATCCCATGTTCCTCTTTTTGGGTCTGGCTTACCTCACTCAGGATGGTGTTTTCTATTTCCATCCATTTGCCTGCAAACTTCAAGAAGTCCTTGTTTTTTACTGCTGAGTAGTACTCTAATATGTATATATTCCATACTTTCTTCATCCATTCTTCAATTGA
>NW_026067937.1:1248403-1254112 GCF_014885135.2 Alexandromys fortis
GGAGGGAAAGGGGAGGCGGCAGTGGGGAAGAGACAGAAATCTTTAATTAATAAATAAATAAATTAAAAAAAAGAAAAAACATAAAACGAGTGTCCCTGATATGGAGGATGACCTAAACAAGCCATCTTAAAAGACCCAATCTTTTTCTTATGGATTTGTATATTTTTCAAAAGATCAATTCTTTGTTTTACTGTACAGTTAAACACTTTAACTGAGTGCCAAGACTAAGATATTTAGACTATCTGGTATAAATGTTAAAATTTTGAAGGCATTTTTAGCATATGCCATTTCTAAACATGGTGTCTAACACAATGTACTTATACTCAAGCCTCAATTAACTATGTAGAAAGCTAAGAAAAATATGATGAAATTGTTGATTCCACAATTTTAGAGAAAATCTAGAGTCTGGTGTTTTTTAAGGTGTTGAATTATATTTCAATCCTGTCTTTTATTCTGTCTAGCAATTATTTTACTTGATTATGTATTTGGTTCAGAGGTCATGGGTATCTGCTCATGTGTATATGGGCATGTGTTTATGCTGGTGTCCTTGCATGTACATGCATATGTGTATAAAAGCCAAAGATCAATTGTTCTCCAACTTACTTTCTGAGAAAAGGCATACGGCTGGTCCGGGAGCTAGAAGGTTATCCAGATTGACTGATCAAAAAGCTTTGGAGACCTGCCTGAGTACCACACCAAATGTTTAGGTTATAGCCAAGACTGACTTGCTTAGCTTTTTATATATAGACAGTAGTAATCCAACTCCAGATCTTTATTAGAACACAATAGACATTGTGACAACTAAGCCATTTCATCAACCTCACAAGTTATATATTACTATTATAAAATTATAGTCATAGGCCTAGAAAAATGTCTTATTGGTGAATAGTTTTCACTATTTAAGTATAGGAATCTGAGTTTGAATGTCTAGCAACCTTATAAAATCCCAGAATGGCTGAGTATGCTTATAACCACTGCACTGGGTGGCAAAAACTAGAGGAGCCTGGAAGCTTGCTGGTGTAAGTCAATTACTGACATATACCACATGCACATGCACCAAACAAATACATTATACACATACATGATTTTAATACATCACCAATAGTACATCTGATCCAATACAGGACACTGAGAATATCTTACTTTTTTCAAAAATGAAAAATTTTTATTTAAACTTTAATTTTAATTAAAAAAATTGTCAAATCTATTCCTCAAACCTTATTCCCTCCTCTCTGATTAATTCCTATCATCTTCTCCACTGCTTTATCTTCCAAAATTCTTGTGTTTCTTTTTTTCTTTCTTTCTTTTTTTTTTTTTTTTTTTTTTTTTTTTTTTTTTTTTGGTTTTTCGAGACAGGGTTTCTCTGTAGCTTTGGTGTCTGTCCTGGAACTAGCTCTTGAGAACCAGGCTGGCCTTGAACTCCCAGAGATCCACTTGCCTCTGTCTCCGGAGTGCTGGGATTAAAGGTGTGTGCCACCACCATCCAGCTCTTGTGTTTCTTTTTAAGTACTGAATAAATTGCCTAGATGTGTGTCACTATAGGACAAGCTAATGGATAGATAATGGATAACCTTTCATGAAATACATCCCTAAAATATTAACTATTACTCACCAGGCATTCATCAATTGCCAGTAGCTCCCCAGCTAGGTCTTGGGCTTTACAATTCCATCTCATCTATACTTGTAATCTGTCTAAGTGATTGTGCATAGATTAGTGCATGACATCACAACCTTACTAAGTTCATCTGTGCAATAGCACTTCCATATCCAGAAGACACTATTTTTCTGCAGTTATCCACTACCCCTGGATCTTCTAATCTTACTGACCCTACAATGAGCCCTTAGTTTTGAATGAATATGAATATACATTTAGAACACAGCATAATGGGTCTATTAATCTCTGTGCATATTGACCAGTTGTGAGTCTCTATCTACTACAAAAGAAGCCTCTTTGATGAGGGTGAAGAGGTGCACTAATCTATGTGTATAACACTAAGTGCTTAGGTGCTGTGGGAACTCCTTCCACCAATAGCCTTTAAGATCTCAGCCCACTTGGGCATGGTCTCTTATAGTGTAAATGCAGTTGTATATCTTGCACACTCTGGTTCCTGGCTGCTGAATTTGGTTCCTGTTCCCCATTTGTGCAGAGGACTGTGATCTATGAGACTACCCCTAAATAAATAACCTTTTATTGTACTCAATTCTGAGCTAATATGAGATTACTTTGTAGCATCCATCTTCACTTTGGAGACAATATAATACTGTGGTTCCATAGAAGAATAATAGTGGTTTTTCCCTAGGGCTTATGACCAATGAAGCCATAGGCTTTTAGTCTAGTACAAAAAAATGAGTTTCCTCTAATAGACTGTATCTCAATACCAATCAGACTGTTGTTGGTGACTCTTATAACATTCATACAACTATAACTGCAGTGAACATATCTTCCCAGTCCTTTTGTTATGGTAGATCACAAGATTCATAGGTAGGTAATGTAATCAATTCAATTGATTAAGTTTCTTACTCAGTAGTGTTCATATCATCTTCCAGCAGCATAAAAATTATTCAGTAGAGATGAATCTTCAAAGTCAGTTAAATACTTATTTCTCTAGGTTCTATGACTAAAATATTTGGAAATAAGGTATTACTATCAAATTCTGGAGGGTAACCAGGAGCAATTATAATAGCCAAAACTATTTGGAAGTCTATGGGACCCAGCTGGCCAAAAACTTTAGAATTTGGCTTCAATTTTTTTATTTGGTATTCTATATTGTTTTGAAAAAGCATTGTCTCCCATTATAGGATAACACCATATAATATTCTTTCTAAATGTATAGTTCTTGGAAAGTGTCGACATTAGCATGCTTCCATAAGGATTTTCAGACTTTTAGTATTAGTTATTCTTCCAATACTCTCCTCTACCCTGCCCTCCCACCTCCCCTATTGACTTTTTTTGTTCCATTATTCCAATTACCCTTTTCATATTTCCTGTGTATCTTCTCTCTCTCTCTCTCTCTCTCTCTCTCTCTCTCTCTCTCTCTTTCTTGTTTTGTTTTTTGTTTGTTTGTTTTGCTTTGCTTTTAGAGACAGGGTTTCACTGTAGCTTTGGACCCTTTCCTAGAACTAGCTCTTATAGACTAGACTGAACTCAAACTCACAGAGTTCTGCCTGCCTCTGCCTCCCAAGAGCTGAGATTAAAGGCATGCCGCTCCACTGCCCAGTATCTGTCTCTGAAGTATACCTGTATACCTCCAGGTCACCTTGTACCTTTTCTAAGTTTTATTGGTAGTACAGTTTAAAAGTAAATATATGAAGATTCTCAGTTAGCATCCATAGATGAGGAAGAATATGCAACATTTCTCTTCCAAATTTGAATTTTACCTTATCCAGAATTATTATATTCAGCTCCATAAATTTGCCTTCCAATTTCATTTTTCTCTGTAACTAATTAAAATATCATTGTGTATGTGTGCCATATGTCCATTTTCCATTCATCACTAGATTGACATTTAAGCTGTTCCCATTCTATAGCTATTGTGAATAGAACTTCAATGAATATAGATAAGCAAGTATCTCTATAGTGGGATATGGAACCCATACATATATGCCTTAGTGACAAAGCTGCTTCATGCTAGATCTATTTGTAGTTCTTTGAATACCTCAAAATTGAATTTCATAGTATCTATAAAAGTTTGTGTTCCCATTAATAGCAAGTAGGTGTTTTTCCCTACAAGCATAACAGGATTGATTGTTGTTTCTTTTTTATCTTATACATTCTGAATAGAATTAAACAAAATCATAAAATAGTTTTAATTTGCATTCCCTGATGACTAAAAATGTTGAACGTCAAAAAATATATTTCTTCATATATTATATGATATGGAGTTTTTCTTTTTTTTATCCTGTCCATATTAACATTCTGTCTGAGTCTTGTACCTTCATAGGTATCTCTTTCCTTTGATTTTGAAAACTTTATAATATTTTTGAAAATGTTTTCTGTGTGTTTTTCTTTTTTCTTTTGCACTTACAATTCATTGAATATTCTTTATACAGTGACCTACAGCTATGGCATATTCAGGTAATGTTTTATTTATTTATTATTTCTAAACTTATTTTTCCCTAGAGTGATACAATTTCTACTGAGCTTTTATTTCACTTATTTTTTTTTAATTTTAAGGTTTATTTTGGTTTGGGTTTTCTTCAGAAATATTCTTTATTAAATTCTATTTTTATATCTTGCATTGTTTTCCCATTTCATTAAAATGTATGGTTGCTATTCCAATATTCATTTATATCTCTTCTGAGTCAATTGAACAGAGTTTTAAGTGCTATTTTAAGTTCATTTTCTTGGGTATCATGTAAGTTACTTTTCTCATATAAAATTATTACCGAATACTTTGATATTATTATTATCTAGTGACTTTGGAAGAGAAATGTCTTATTTATTTGTGTCTGTTTGTTCATGGTGCTTGCTCTATTTTTGTGAAGGAGCATAGGTTTCTAGAATTACATCCTTGGCAATATTGCTAAGTATTGATAGATCTTACCTTTGTTAAGTATACATTTGGATCTAGACTTTTTTGTTACTCTCACTTGTCATGATTTGTGTCAGTTGATTGCTGCTTGAGGTTCATTCTAAGGATCACTCAGAGTTAACATGCAGAAGAAATATCCGAAATGGTTCTGGATGAAGAATGATGGCTTGTGCTGCTGTTAGGAGATTGGTTCAATGCTATGTGGTCCTCAGGTGGCTCGGGTATCATAATTAAGGTATAGATACACACCCATGAATCTCTGCTAATTCCAATATAAGTGTATGTAAATTTTTCTCTACTTAAAATCTTTATAATTAATCATTTGCTGTGTTTCATTACAAGAATTAAGAAAATGCTCAAATTGTTGAAAAGAAATGCAGTGAGTTTATTATTTATAAGAACATACTGATTTAAATAGATCATTAAATTATTTCTAAATGAAGATAATCAGAGACCCCCTTTAATGAAAACTGAAGATTGATATATAATTAGCAGTTATGTAGATTAATAGTTCACTTTACTAAATAAATTAAATATGCTGTCTGACTATATTGTCTCATTTAGACGATGTGCTGGCAAATTTTATTCAGCTGGCTTGTGATGGTGATGTTCTGTGTTCTCAGTTATCTACACTTTTGTTATGATTGGGTTTCTTCTACATTGAAAGGTATTGGTAGATACAACGTCTCTTTGAGGAAAAAATAAGGAATGGTCACAGTAGACGTAACCTCAGTTTGAAGCTAGTACTTTAAACACCTGAAGTCTTTTACATTCCCAATTGATAAATATAAAGTTGCAAGAAATATGGTGGTTATTTTATTCACCAAGGAATAATGTATTATAAAAGATAGATTCTTAAACTTTTAACTTATTCCATGAACTCCAATTCAAATCTTTTAGAGCACCTGATCTGAGTCTTATGTTCTATAGATCTGACCTGGTCATTTATACTTTTAGCAAATTTTCAGAAGTAAATACTTTCTGTATCTTAATGACCAGAAAAGCAACTCAAGGTTGGATAGGGGAGCAGGGAAGCACACATCTTAATTAAGGGAGCCATCTTAGGGTTGGCAAGAGATTTGGTGCTCCCAGGTGCCCAGGGCGATGTCCCCAGTTAGTTCCTGGGGCAGCTGAGGACAGAGAACCTGAAATGACCCTATCCTATAGCCATACTGAT
>NW_026067937.1:1254453-1348586 GCF_014885135.2 Alexandromys fortis
GGAGAGGGAGGGGGAGAGGAGTGGGGGGGGGGGGAGAGGAGAGGGAGGAGGGGGGAAAAGGGAGACAGGGAGGGAAATGGGAGGCGGGGAGGAGGCGGAAAATTTTTTTTTCAATAAAAAATTATATTTTTTTAAAAAAAAAAAGAAAAGCAACTCTTAAATCTTTGGTGAATAAACAAACATGTACAGATGACAATATACACATTTTCCTGGTGTGTAGAGCAGGGTTTACTATTGAGCATTGACCTTGTCATCTTCCCCAAGCAGTCACAGATGTGCTGACAAGGTCTTCTGCTTAGCTTTGGGGCAGAAATACAAGACTTGGGAAAATTAAAGTTCTGGAAGCAGTGTCTGTTTTGTGTCTTCCTCTTGCTGAAACACTGTACTAAGAAAGTTGTCTCGTTTTTATCCGTGTCATGGCAATAAAGTTTGGGGACACTTCTGCAGAGCAAGAGTAAGTAAGAAAAAATGTTTGTAAGGGATAGGAAATAATTTGAATAAAATGCTTAATACACATGTATGCTACCCAATGACAGTAGCTTAGAAATCAAATGCAAAATGATATGAAAGCATAATATTAACCTTATTTCTTGGGTAAACTTAAATTATGAAAGCCTCAAACAGGAAGGTATAATATAAGGGTCCAGGATCATTCAATAATAGTTTAAATTTCTTATTTTTCTTGTATATGTAATAGCTTCTATAACATTTTAGAGTCATACTTATGCACCAATTATTCACACTGTTGAGTGTTGGAACTTCATCTTTCTGCCACACTGCTCTCCTATTTTAAAACCTCCAATTAGGATTCATTTCTCTTTCTTCAAGTTCAAGTGTACAGATAGTTATCAATTCAGAAGCATTTATATTTATAACATTTAGTTTGTGACTTATATTCAAGTTATCATTAATCTCCTTCTACAACTTTGTGACTTTCTGGTTGTCAAGAACAAGGGACCACAGTAATCAAGAAAACAAATTGAAATGCAGTATAAGAGCATAATTATTTTAGGAATATCCCATTGTTAAGACCAAACTGTTCCTATAAAAAGCATTACCTAAAATCATGAATTTTTTTTTAACAGTAAGAGCTATTTTAAGTATTTTTTTCTATTTTACAACGTTTGACCTCTCTAAATTACATATCTAAACTGTATGTGTTAGCTATGTTTTTCATATGCTATCACATAGATTCTGGGTTTCTAAGATATATTCCAAGAAAACATGCGATTTTTCTAACTTTCTACACCCACAGAAATTTATATAACATCATTCTGCATTTCTAAAACTTTGTTGCAGTTAGGTAGGGAATGTTTCCAGTCTCAAAATGCCAAAGAATCTCATGATAATGCCCTTCTTGTTAAAGTCTTATGTCTCTGAAAACAAAAATTAGAAATTTTATATCTTGTATGTCACAGTAATAAATGTGTATTCTTTTACAGCCTATCACTGTAATTTAACATATTTAATCCTTCTCCAGTTTCATCTATGTGAAAATATAAACTCATTATCTACATCTTTGTGATTTTGAGAAAGAGTTTCAGATTTTCTGCTGTAAAGTTCAAAGAATATTATTCATGCTGATTATTGTGAGGATAAAATCCACTACATGAGCTTGACATAATTAATACTCAGTGTATAACAGGTGCTTAAATGTTAATAGCTATCATGTTTAAAAAGAAAGAGACCATGGCTAAGGACTTTCAAAATAGTAGTCAACTGACACATAAGCTTTAATTAATTTGCTAATTAAGATCCTTGATCTTGTTTAGATCGTCATGGATTTATTTCCCTGTACAATTGACCAAG
The DNA here is from genome assembly GCF_014885135.2 of Alexandromys fortis. Lineage (NCBI taxonomy): Eukaryota > Metazoa > Chordata > Mammalia > Rodentia > Cricetidae > Alexandromys > Alexandromys fortis. The sequence continues at coordinate 1,256,263 of NW_026067937.1, forward strand.
CTTTGTTTCTATTACCAGTGTGACAAATACCTAGCTAAATCCAGATGGATGCAAGTTACCTTTTTTGAATACTTGATCAAAAGACAATGATGTCAGTCTGCCCTGACTCATTCTGACTCATTCTTATTTTTTGTTTTCTTCTTATTTTACTTTTAAAACTGTCATTTAATATCTACCCATATTTGCCAGCTGCGGTATCTAATGAAATATATTAATATGATGGAAGTGATTAAATTAGGGAAATGAGCATTTTAATCTATTCAAATATTATTAATTCTATGTGTCAGAAACCTTCAAAGTCAAGTACATATTTAAAATATATGAGTAATTGCTATGGGCTGGAGTGATTTGATTGAGTCTCATGATATCAGAACTACTATTCCTAACTGCATTTTCTTAACCATTATCCAACTATATTACTACCCTAGTGCTTTTTCCCCTCAGCATACCCTTTTGGCTTCTATTCAGACTCTGTTCTGTTCTCTTCTCCCATGTAATCAAATAAGTATCCACAACAAATGAGTAGGAACACACAGTATACATCTTTCCGTATTTTGCAGTTTACCTGGTTTTTAATTTCATCCATGTTACTGCAAAATTCAACATTTATGGGTAGATTGTATTGCACATAAACACACACATTCATATACATGTATGTGCACACCCACATGCACCACACACATAAAATTCTCTAAGTCCTTTCATCTGTCAATATTTTGGTTGCCTCCACACTCTGATGATTCATAGAAGTGCTGCTATAAACATGGTTGTGCTACCTCTCCTTACACACTGACACCCTCTCTCTTGGAACCATACTCAAGAGAGATGCCATGGAAACGCTATCTTCATTTTTTTGAGGAATGTACAAAAGTAATTAGTGTAATTCTAATTCCTACTTGTTCATTGATTGATATTAAAGACAAAGTATCATTTAATCCAGGCTTTCCTGAAACTCAATAAATATGTAGCTGAAGACGTTGTGAACCTCTAATTCTTCTGTCCCCACCTTCCTAGTGCTGTGGTTGTAGGCATGAACCACTGAATCATATTATGAAGTTTTTTTCTTCACTTCCTTTTTTTCTTCATTTAAACAAGCTAAAGGTTTGTTAAATCATCATTTGCTGAAAATATTAACTCTTTTCATTAGTATTCTAATTAAATTAATTTCTTAATCTGTTTTATTATTCTAATTTTTTAAGTTTAATTTATGTTAGTATGAAGACTCCATTATCATATATTAATATACATGATTCATTATAATTCATTCTTATTCACAATCCTTCCCAACTGCTCTATATCTTATCCCATTCTTTCTTCATCTCCTCCCTCTTCCCCAACTTGCATCCTCTTCTGCTTCCATGTTTTATATAATCAATTGCCTCCCACTGAACCCCACTCACCCACTCCCTAATGATCTCATCTTCTCTCCCCATGGGGCCTTCCTACCTTCATATCCAAGTTACCTCAGATTATGGAAAGAATGGTTGTTTTTTTTTTTTTTTTTCAGAACATTTAGGATCACAGGTGAGTGAATGCAGGCTGTTTTTAAGTGCAATGTGCTAGCTCTTGTAGCTGAGTTGCAGGCCTGTTTTATGTGCTATGTGCTAGTTCTTGCAGCTGAGTTGCTGATTTACTCCTTAAGCTTTGAATATCGTATCTTTGATTTACACTTGTGACATTTTGACTAGGATATATCTTTGAGAGTTTCTTCCTTGGTGATAAATCTTTAAGGGTTGAAGAGCTTCTTTTTTTTGATTGCCATTCTTTTCTCTTGAGTTGAGACTTTTCTGTCACAGTATCTCATGGATTCTTAGGTTTGGACAATTAGACATATTCCAGAGTTCTTGAGAGGTTTGGTCAAACTCATTTATTCTGTTTTTCTTTTCACATGTCTTAATTGCCTCAATGTTTTCCTCCATCCTTGATACTTTTTCGCATTGTTTTTCCCCATGAGAGTCTCCACAGTCATTCTCATGGGATTGATTGACTCATTTTCCTGGCTTCTTGTTCTTATCATAAATTCATTGCCTTGCTGAATTTTGATCCATGTTGTTGCTTTGGCTGTGTGTGGATGTTTTCCCTTGGTGCATGCCCATGTTTCAGGTGTGTGCCCTGTGCCTGTGAAGGAATTACAGATGATTGTGTGATGCCATGTGGGTGATGGGAATCGGACCCAAGACCTCTTGAAGAGCAGCTTGTGCTTTATCCCTTGCATCTCACCAGTTCAGCTCTGTTTTGTAAACTCCCCCTCTACATTGTTCTTTAAATCCACTTTGCTAAGTTTTTTGCCTAGGTTCTGGATTAATTTTATTATTTTCTTCCATTGATTATTTGAGTCATCTATGTTGTCAGTGATCATTTTAAATGTGACTTCATAGTGTCCAATGAGGTGACTCAGTAGATCAAAGCACTGGATAAGTCTCATGATTCGTGTCTCTTCCCAGATATCTACTTAGAAAGAAAGAATGACTCAACTCCCACAAGTTTCCTCTGACTTCCAGATGTGTGCTGTACATCTTATGTCCCACACATTATCTACATGCACACATACACACACACACACACACACACACACACACACACACACACACACAGAGAGAGAGAGAGAGAGAGAGAGAGAGAGAGAGAGAGAGAGAGAGAGAGATTGGACCCTGTGATAAATAGAGGAGCAATAGAGAGTAAGATAGAAGGGTACAAGTAATTTGACCAAGAACATGAGAAAATGTGGGGGCTCTAATTAGGGAAGAAGGGGGAGATACATACAGAAGAATAAAGGAGAGAAAAAGGGTAAGATGTATAACAAGGTTATAAAGAATCATGCTATCAATTAGCTACATAAACCCAATATATATATATATATGTGTGTGTGTGTGTGTGTGTGTGTGTGTGCAAATATAATGTAAGTGAAATTTTCTTGACTGAGATGACAATGCTCCCTGCAAGAGCCAAAGGCCATCTAACAAATCTTCAAACCAGACATAGGAAGCCCTCTTTTGGGTGGTTGGTCAATACTGTGCAAGGGACTCTCAAAGAATTATGAATAATCTGCTATTGTGTTTATTTGCCCTCCAGAGGTGGACAGTAAGTCCCATTACTAAAACCACAATTCACTTCAGGCACTAATTTTTAATGAGTTTTGTCATAGTAGTTATTGTTCTTTCAAACTCATATGTAGAATCCTCTTACTAATCCTAGTACAGCTGCTCTAGTGATGATGTATTCACTCACTTTTTGCATTTATGAAGGATTCTATTGCTACAATATTCTTGAAGAATCATTTTTTATGAATACAGTATTCTGTTCTCATTTGACAGATTTTTTTTTTCCTTCTGCATTTAAAATTACACTAACTGTAAATTTTCTGTCAGGAAATCTGCCATTATTCTAGAGAAGCATCAGTTTGATAGGCTACGTTAGCTCTGATGCCACTAAATGCCATAGTATAGTTTCTCTATAGGGCTTTCAGGCTGTAGTGGATGACTGCATCGGACAGAGTACTGGGTTCAGAATGTACCTTCTCAGTCTTTGAGCTGATTTGTGAGTAGTGTGGCCATATGTGCTTGGTTGAAGCATTCAGTTTTGCTGTGGCTTGCAGGCTGGTGGGAGGCTGATAGCAGGGACATGGAATAATTTGCCTTATTTTCACTTAACCGGGAAAGAGTAAGAAATGGATCTTAACTCCCCAATGGAAACTGCCCCAGCATCTCAGTTCTTCGGTTTAGCACAGTACCTTGTTGCCATTAGCTACCTCCTTTAAGTGTGGAGTAATGTATAGACTTAGGTTGTGAAGTTATACCTGCATTTCTTGGAAATTTGGTAACTAAGACTACAGATATTTTTACTGTGCTATGGGTTTGCACTATGTGACAGCGCTACTGGGATTACTTCTGCCTGGAATGCACAGTAAAAAGGAAGTCCTTCTCCACCCCTACTCCAACACTTTCAACCCTCTACCTCTATGGTTTCAACCTTTCAAATTCTGTGAATATTTAATGCAATATCTTATGTTGTGGTGAACCCAAACCATAAAATTGTTTTGTTGCAAAAATTATTTTGTTGCTACTTCATATCTGTAATTTTGCTTTTGTTACAAATCATAATATAAATATCCGACAAGCAGAGTATCTGATAGGCAACCCCTGTGAAAGGGTCATTCCATCCCTAAGAGGTCATGACCTACATAATGAGAACCACTGCTCTACTTGGAGGTTGAGGAAAGGGCTTCCATTTTCAGTACTATTTACTTTCTCTTGCTGACATATGAGGACTCATGTTTTTCAGTATTCTTACACTGAGTTCCAGAGTTTTCTTCCAGCATCTTATCTCAACTAAAGATTTTCAATTGTTTTGGGTTTTATTTGTGGAGGAGAAGGTGAGAACCAGCTATTCAGCAATCTTAGCATCAGTTTCATCCTTCTTAGCATCATATGATGCCTGGCTGTATTCTATAAGCATTTTTAAATATTCTTAATTTCTTTCATAATATGTTATTGAATTACATTTATAGCTTAACCCAGAAGTCTAAACTTGTATGTTAGTCACCTGTAGAGTCTTATTTGACTCAGGAAATCATGTTCTTATAATTCAGTTGAGTACAAATAAAAGAAAATTCATTTTCCTGATGATGTACATTTTTGGTGAAATATCATTCTTTTAAAACTATAAACAAACATACATATGCACTAATGGTAAATATAATCATAAATATGGTTTTATAGCTTATTGAAATTACTGGGGTGGGAGAGATGGCTGTGTGGTTAAGAGCACTGGCTACCCTTCCAGAGAACCCAGGTTTGATTCCCAACACTGGTCTAGTGGATTATGATCATCTGTAACTCAAGTTTCAGAAGATCTGATGTCCTCTTCTGGCCTCTAAGGGCACCGAAAATACACATGGTATATAGATATATACATATCCAAAACACGCATACACCTAAAAAAATAAGAATTATAATGAAAAGATTATAGATATTTATTATTTCAAAAACTCAAGTTTACTTCATTGGCCTTGCTTTGCAAATTGGTACCTGCACACCAAAGGTTATGTGTTTGTCTCCAGTTCCCATATGATTAATTGAGCTCCACCTACATTTTATTCCCACACCAGGTCCACAGTCTTTTACAATCTAACCAGGTTTATAGATTTATCTATATTTTCCTATCTTTATCCTTATCTAATTTAATAGTTGGCTATATCAAGTAAACCATAAACAAGAATATTCTTTCCTACTTTTATGAAATTCAATTCCCTTTTTAATCAAATAAACCAAGATATAGACAATTATTATGACAATTAGTCATTTGCTAATTACTAGAACATAATAATGACTTCTATTCTTTGAAAATAATTTTTTGTGTTCCCTACAAACAACTCAAACTTATTTGAGTTTTTCTTTGCTGAATCACACATTTCTGCCATATGTACCTGGAACACAATCATCTTGGATTCAAATTAGATGGGGAAAGTGATGTCAGTCTTTCTCTGTTGTCTAAGTTGGGTGCCTTAGGAATCTGTAACAACAATGTTCACTCATAAATGGAACATTGCTCATCAAGAGAAACACATATCTGAGAGCTAAGTGAAAGAAAAACAAAGTTATAGCCCAAATTATTTTATTCAATACTCAAAGAAGCATTACAATGACATTCTAATGCATTTTACATTGTGAAGGCTTTTTCTCTTTTCCTTTAGGGCTGCCTGCAGTTAAAGATAATTGAACAGCCTCTCATTATCTTCTCTTGTGTTTTATTCTTAAGACCTTTACTGTATAGATAGAATCAGGTAAAATAGCAAGTATTGAAAATATTTGGAGGGCTAGAGTTGACTCTCTTCTTTAGTTTGGATACAGTTGAACAAAATCAAAATACAAATTTCAAAATCTAGCATGTAGGGCTTCTGGAAGAGTTGCATTGAAAGTAATAAAAAGAAAAATAAGAAATGTTATCTAGTACTTTTCAAGTACAATGTGAGTCACTGTATTTTAAAGAGAATATTCAATCCCATCTTAAGAAAGAATGTGTGACTCTGGCAAGGGAAGAAGGAAGGTTAACTATAGATTCCACCTCTTCCTGAGCTTCTCTAAATCCAATCACTAAGTTTCATCTTTTTTCTGTAACAGACCACATGGTGTGGCCTTTCCTCACTCTCTGCCCACGTGCCCAGGGGATGAAGCAGATCCTGGTAGAACACCCTGGTTTTCTCTCTCTATGATGCTCCACAACACCCCCTTTCTAGAGACTCCCATCCCTAAATGCCAGCTCACAATTGCCTTGAAACACATTTTAGATGGACTTCCCAGTGGTTATACCAACCAGTATCCCAGAAGAATTTCCTGCAATGGACCACATAGCCACCTCACTCTCATAAGAAGCAGGGAGGCAACAGAAACCAAGCAACAAAGTATTCACCCAACAAATACAAGACTAGATATAACCTCTCAGAATTACAACTCTCCAAAACTCAAATACCTATGCAGCAGTGTAGAAAAACAAACATTAACAGCTAGGATAATGTCTCCACTACATCCCGGCAGCCCTAATGCGAAAGAGCGTAGTCATTGCAGCACAAAGCACAAAGAGAAACCCTTAAAATAGCCTTTATGAATGTGATAAATGTCTTTTAAAAGGGAATAAATGTCTTAAAAATCTATAAAAACACAAATAAACAATGGAAGGAAATGAATAAAACAATTTAAGATCTAACAGTGGAAATGGAATCAATAAATCTGGGAGTGCAAAAATTTAGGAACTCAAAGGGAAACTAAGAAGCAAGCCTCACCAACAGAATAAAGGAAATGGAAGGGAGAGTCTCAGGCATTGAAGACCAGATAAAATAAATGAATACCTCCATCAAAGAAAATGTTAAATCTAAAAAAATCTTGGCACAAAACATCCAGAAAATCTGGGACACTATGAAAAGGCCAAATGTAAGAATTATAGGAATAGAAGAAGAAGAAAAAAAAAATCCAGGTCAAAGACATAGTAACTTTCAACAAAATCACAGAAGAAAATTTCCATAACCTAAAGGAGGAGATGTCTATTAAGGTACAAGAAGTATTTATAACATCAAATACATTGGAACAGAAAATAAAGTTTCCTTTACATCTAATAATCAAACCATTATGCATACAACAAAAATAGGATATTAAAAGCTGGAAGAGGAAAAGACCATATAATGTATAATAGTGAAGATATTTTAATAATACCTGATATCTCCTTGGAGACAAAAACTAGCAGGGCCTGGAATGATTTATACAGAATCTAGGTTAACACAAATGTCAACCTAGACTACTATACCCAGCAAAACTTTCAAGCATAATAGATAGATAGAGAAAATAAGACCTTCTACAATAAAACCAAATAAGCATTATTTATCTACAAATCCATGCCTATAGAAGGTGCTAGAAGGAAAATTTCAATATGAGAAACTTAACTACACTCAAGAGAAAACCAGGGGTTACATAATCCTATTTCAGCAAATCAAAAGAGGAGAAACACACACATACACACAAGCAAATGCCACAACAAGATAACTGAAATCAACAAATAATGTCATTGATATTTCTTAATGTCAGTGGTCTCAATCTCCTAGTAAAAAGACACAGATGAATAGGTCTGAGAACAGAATCTATTCCTCTGCTGCATCCACCAAATACACCTTAACATTTAAAAGAGTCATCTCATCACCTCACAGTAAAAGAATAAAAAAAAGAGATTCCAAGTAAACGGATCTAAGAAGTAAGCTGGTATAGATAGCCATTTTAATATTTGACAAAAGAGACTTCAAATAAAAACTGATCAAAAGAAGTATGGAAGGACATTAAATATCATTTAGGGAAAGAATCCACCAAGATGACATTGCAGTTCTTAATGTCTATGCCTCAAACACAAGGGTAACCTAGTTCATAAAAAAGGCAATGCTACAGCTTAAATTACACAGTGACCCTTATACACTGATATTTGCATACTTAAATACCCTATTTTTATCATAGACACATCGCCCAGAATATAATAAGTTGGGAAATTCTAGAACTAACTTAAATAAAACAAATATTTGTAGATTATTCCCCATGAACATGAAAGAATATAAGTTCTCATTACGTCACTGAACTTTCTTCAGAATTCACCATGTACTCAGACATAAGTCAATGCTCAATGCATACAAGAAAATTGAAATAACACACTACACTATATCATATCTGATTATGATTAAAACTAGCTATCAACAACAATAGAAACAATAGAAAATGGAAAAAATAGATCAAAACAGACATTAAGAAACAATAAAGACTTTTTAGAACTGAGTGGAAATGATTAATACACAACATACCCAAACATATGAGATGCAATGATGGTGGTTCTAAAAGGCAAGTTCATAGCACAAAGTGCCTATATAAAAAATAAAATTGTAGCAATCTCATGCTAGTAACTTAGCACATCTGAATCATTTAAAACAAAAAGAAGAAACCACACACAGAGAAAGAGCAAACAGTAAAATTTATCAAACTCTAAGCTGAAATTAATGAAATAAAAAGGAACAATATAAAAAATCAATGAAACAATGAGTTGGTTCTTTGAGAAAAATGAATAAGATTTATAAACCCTTATTCTAATTAATTAAAAGGCAGAGAGATAACATCCAAATTATCAAAATTATAAATGAAAAGAAGAAAATAGCAGTAGACAGTGTGGACCTATGTAGAACCATAAGGGAATATTTTAAAACCCTATACTCCACCAAACTGGAAAATATAAAAAAATGGATAATTTTCCCTATAGGTCCATTTATGAAAGTTAAATCTAGTTCAGATAAACAATTTAAATAGATATATAACCATATTGAAATGGAAGCAATATTTAAAAGTCTCCAATCTTTTAAAAGTCTCTAAACCAAAACAAGCAAAAACAATCTTGTTTAAATAAGAGTCAACAGTTTTTTAGGGGGCCATAGTTACATTGACATCCAAACCACATGAATAATAAACGAAGAATGAGAAATACAAATTTAACTTAAGAACATAAATGCAAAAATCTCAAAGAAATACTTGCAAATTTAATTGAACACACTGAAATGAATATCTAACATACTCAAGTAGACTTCCTCTCAGAGATGTGGGAATGGTTCAAAATATGCAAATGAACAAATGTAATCCACCAAATAAACTAACAGAAAGACAAATACCACATGATCATATCATTATATTGAGAAATAAGTTTGAAATAGCCAACAACTCTTCATGATAAAAGTCCTGGAGAAATAAGGAATACAAGGGACATACCTGTGTAAACAGAAGTTTCTGTGTCCCACAGCCACTCTCAAATAAGTACAGAGACACTTATATTAATAAATGCTCAGTCAATAGCTCTGACTTGTTGATAGCTAACTTTTCCATTTTAATTTAGCTCATATTCCTTGTTTACTTTCTGCCATGTGGTGGTACCTTTATTAGCATGGAACATTCATTTCTTGCTCCCTCCCATTAAAATGCCAACACAATTCTTTACAGATTTTACAGAATATTATTCAGGTTTATATGCAAACAAACCATAAAAACAAAACACTGCAGAATAGCTAAAACAATTCTGAATAATTAAAGAACTGCTGGAGATATAACCAATTTCAAATTGTTATACAGACTATAATAATAAAAACATGAATATATGGACAAAAAGTGACACATTGATAAGTGGAATTGAATTAAATAACTGGGCAGATATCCACACACTTAGAAGCACATGACTTTTTATTAAGGAATCTTGAAACACACACTGGAAAAAAGACATCTTCAACTAATAGTACTAGTCAAACTGTACAGTTGCATTCAAAAGAATACAAATAAATTATACTCATCACCCTGAACAAAACTCAACTAAAAAATGGATTAAAGTCATCAACAGAAAATCAGGTACACTTCACTTGGTAGAAAGCAAATTTGGAAGTAGCCTTTAACTCAGAGGAAAATACTGAACAGAACATGCTTATCCCATACATTTATATCTGCAATTGATAAACAGAATCTCATAAACCCAAAAAGCTTCAGAATAGCAAGGAACACCATCATTCAGTTAAAGAAGAAGTCAAAATAATGGGGGAAGATTTTCACCAATTACACATCTGATAGAGGGTTAATATATATATATATATATATATATATGTGTGTGTGTGTGTGTGTGTGTGTGTGTGTGTGTGTATTAGAAAATATAGGCATTAACAAAAATAACCCAATTAAAAATGTGATATAAATGTAAATAGAAAATTATCAAAACAGGTAACTCCAATAGCTGAGAGACACTTAAAGAAAAGATTAACACCCCTAATCATCAGGAAAATGAAAATCAAATCTACTTTGAAAGTTCATATTGCATGTGTCAGAATGGTTAAGGTATTAAAACAAGGTTGGATGCTGTTGTTGAGGATATTCAATAACAGGAACACTCATTCATTGCTTGTGGGAGGGCAACCTTGTAAAACCACCATGGAAATCACTGTATAAGTTCTTCAGGAAGATGGAAACCAATCTCCTCCATGATCCAGCTGTACCATCTTGGATGTATATATAAAGAATGCTTTATGTCTACAGAAACACTTGCTCAATTGTGTTCATTGCTGCTCCATTCATAATAGCCAGAAACAAAATAGATATCTCTCAAAGAGAAATTGATAAAGAAAATTTGGTACATCTACACAATGGAGTATTACTCACTCATTAAAAAAAATTAAACCACAAAATTCACAGGTAAATAAATAGAACTAGATAAAGCATCATTCTAAGTGTGGTAACCGAGACCCAGAAAAGAAACAAATTTTAGATAATTCAAATATATGTGGATATTCTCTGTAAAGTCAACAATGACCAAATTGCAACCCATAGAACAGAGACTCTATGGTGTAGACTAAGGAACTTGGAGGGGGACAGATAAGTCTCCCTAGGAAAGAGAAAGAGTATAGATAGTTATGAAGAGAGGCAGGATGGGCTGGAGTGGGAGGATCAAGTGGTGAAAGGGGAGAGAAGGGAGCTTATGGCTGGGAATATAGGGAGGAATAAATCAAATTAAGAGGTAACCGTAGTATGGAAACCTAATACAATGGAAGTATTACACACATATATGCATGCAATTACACACATGTGTGTGCACATGCTCACACACACACACATACACACACATGAAGGTACTCTAAAGGATTGCCAAATAATGAGAGATACAGAGCCCAAAAAAGTCCATCTTTTGTCGCCAAATGAAGCTTTCAGTACTAGTGTTGGGGTACATCTCTTTGCCAAAGTTCCCTTGGATTGCCAAACAACCTAGATTGTTGCCAAGACTGTAGTTTGCCTTCCACAGACTGATGGCATAGCCTCCTTGCTGAAGACAACTATGTAACAAACAGATGTGTCTCACTGTCATGAAAAGTCCTAATTTCTTAAAACATTTAAATTCCATATTCTGAAGATCTCTGAAAGATTTGAAGAATGCATATCTAACTGAAATATATCTCTATACATCTAGAAAATCTAACTAACATGACTACAACCCTGACTATTATAGGTGACTATTAACCTATATTTTTAAATTATACACTTTACATTTTTAAATGAACTACACAAACATACTACCTTAATCAAGGGCAGAAATATACATATACAGTTGATATGGGAGTGTCATATATCAATCTGTTGATTTCATTGGTTAAGTAATAAATAAACTGCCTTGGCCCTGATAGGTGAGAACATAGGTGGGAGGAGTAAAACAGGAGGAAGAGGAAGTGAGGTAAGACTCCTCAGACAGACTCAACAGCTCTGCTCTCTGGAGCAGAGGCCCTGCTTCACTCTCCTGGGCATACACGATGAAGCTCTGACCCAGAATGGACGTAGGTTAGAATATTCCCGGTAAGCGCACCTTGGGGTGCTTACACACACATTATTAGAAATGGGCTAGTCCAGGTGCGAGAATTAGCCTAGAAGAGGCTAGATAGAAATGGGCCAAGCAGTTCTTAAATGAATACAGCTTGTGTGTTGTTATTTCCAGCATAAGCTAGCCAGGCGGCCAGGGTGCTGGGGACGCAGCCCTGCTGCTCCTTATTTCAACATACAGTATAATGAAATTTACCTTAATTTGTATCAATAAACCAAGAACTAGACCAATGCAAATTATTCATATCTGTATCATATCAGGGCTATTGAGATAGTGCCTTTATAGAGCTTTTACACCTATGTCTGTGAGTCTTCAATACAGGCCATTACTCTGCCTGCTACCAAAAGAGAAATACAAACAGCAAATCAGCCACAAATCCTTTGATCTATCGACAGTTGTGTCCTGTTTGAAAGATTCGCTAGTGAAATGGCAGTACAAAGCTTGTGGGAGTAACTAACCACTACCTGGATTGACGTAAGCCCCACTCTGTGAAGTGGAACCCATAGCTGACACTATTTGTTTGACTGAGGACCTAAAACTGGATAGCCTAGGGTAGTAGGGTAAAACCAACTACTGTCTTAAAACAAAGCAAAAACAAAGAACGAGAGCAATAAAATTACTTCTAATGATACTCTGCTATACTCCTGGATCAGTGCTCCGCTGTCTTCAGAGAGGTTTCCTCCAGGAGTGGGTGGGAAGAAAGAGAGAGAATCACAGTCAGATTTATGCAGAGTGATAGTCCTTGCAACCCTCAGCCCTAAATGGGATGTCTCCATCAAATTCCTCCCCTTGGTACTCAAGGAATCCTAAAGAAGAAAAGGCAAAAAGAATGTAAGAGCTAGAAGAGATGGAGGACACAAAGGAAAAATGCCTTGTAAATATAGCAAGACCAGTTCACGTATGAACTCACAGACACTGTGTTAATATGCACAGAACCTGATTGGGTCTAAGTGAGTCGGGGTCCCATCATTGAGAGGAGACATGGACACAAGACACTATCCCTAGTCAAGAAGCTGTTTCCACTTGATAAGTACTCACATGTGAAAATGAATTCCCTTTGACAGAGTATCTTTTCTGATTCAGACTACTCTTAGGTGTAATCTGTATGTCTGGCTGTAGATGGTTAACAGCAATCAAATCCAATGGCATTGTTTTTCATAATGTTTTTCCAGAGCTTTTCCATTCTCCCCTCCATTTTATGTTATTATTTTTAAATTTTATTTAATTTTCTGTATTTTTGCATATACACTATAGCTTCCAGTTTATTGTTTTTATTGGGTTTCTGAGTGTGTAAAAGAGACTATCCCCGTTTCTGTTGCTATCTATTGGGCTCCTTTCCTTTGTTCGTCTTATCCAGTGCATATGTGTATTTTGTTTAATCATATTGTATTATATTTTATTATTATCACTCAGAAGTTGGTTTGCTTTCTAATTAGAAACATAATTACAGTTTACACTGCTTTAAAAATCTGAATCATACCTCAACCTACCCTTAGTCCTAGAACTCAAGAGGCAGAGGCAGGAGGAACTCTGTGAACTAAATTCACCCTAGTTTACATAGTAAGCTCCAAGCTAACAAGGGTTATATAATAATACACTATAACCAGAGAATAATAATAAATCTAAATTTTATGGTTTATTGAGTTAAAATAACAAGCAATTAAATTACAATTACTTGCTCTTAATAAGGTCTATATTTTTTAGAAGTTTTACTCTTTAGTTTTCTTCTTTTGTTATAAGGAAATTTCAAGACATGTTTGTTGACACTTCTCCAGAAACATATTCTTCATTCTTTTGATTTCCCCTTCTTCCTTGTCATAATCTCTTTCCTCCTCTTCACCCTATCTAATAGATGGTAATTTTTCAAAAAAAAAACATGTTTAGGCCTGGAATGGTGACTCAAATACATCATCTGAGCAGTATTTAAGCAAGTGAAGGGGGATGTAATGAGTTTAAGGTCAATATGGGATGTATAGTGAGTTATAATCCATCTTGAGCTCACTATGTATGAGGCCCTGTCTACAAACAAACAATTTGCTTAAACTCAAATTGCATAGCAATAGAAAAGCAAGTTCCACTTAATTTCTTTTAATTATCTATAGTTTGAATCTCAACAGGCTGTTATAAATGATCATCCTAAACTGAGATATTTTAAATGAAGATAACATGTACATATTATGATATTAGAAGTAGAGGTAGGATATGACACTGATTCTTTTCATTGAAATGAAGGTTATTACAACTGAGAGCACAGAGGAATGCCTGATTCAGTAGGAAATCACTCAGATGCTTATGCAAATTTATGGGTCTCCTAGGAAGAGGCAGGAAATCCAATAATTGATATTGGCTATTAAAATATTATATAAGCAAATGATATCAACCTTAACTAAGCTTACTCCAACTGTGCTTTGAGCATATACTTCAAAGTAAGAATATGTCATTTTCAGTATTCGTAGATAGTTAGTGACATTAATTAAAGTATAGAGGAATAGAAAGAAAACCACATTTTAAAAATAATAAATAATATTTTGATTGCATGTGAATCAAAATGACTCAGTACAGAAAGGAACAAAGAAGAAAGAGAGCTTAGATGGAATAAGAAGGAAAGGAAGTGAACTCGTGGCAAAATATCTTAATGAAATTTTACTAACCATAGTTAATTATAAGAAGAGAGTTTGCCTTCAAGGGCAAACTTAAGCCAGGACCCCTGTGGGTCTGGAAGTAACTATAGAACCTTCTAGGAACTAGGCCTGGGCCAGGAACTCTGCAGTTCTGGGCGTTAACCTCAGAACTCCAAAGGAGTAGGCAGGAACCAAAGATTTCTGTGGGGCATGAGTCGGGGACCTCAGAGGGGGTAGGACTAAGACAGGAATTCTGTGGATCCTGGCACTGGTCTGGGAAATCAAAGGGAATAGGCAGGAACCTGAAACCTCTGTAGATCCTAGCATGAATCTGGGACCACTGAGGGAGTAAGGCTGAGCCAGGTTCTCTGAGGTTCTGGGCATACCCAAACCTGGGAACACTGAGGCAGTAGACCAGAGCCAGAGACCTTTGCAGAATGAAATCCAAGCCTGGGACTTCGGCAGGAATGGATCCAGACCAGGATTTACAGAAACAGGTCAAAGCCAGGAACATAAGCCAAATTAGGCCTGAGACAACAAGCTCCAAGGGAACTACGCAAAGCCCAGGAGCACTGAGCTATCTCCAGGAACAGAGTAACCAATGGGGTAACTAGAACTGTGGCACTGACTGTACCACAAAAAACAACCATCTGAACCTTGGATTCACTGGCACCTAGAAGATTAATCAATAGAATCTCAGACATCTGCGACCACACCTCTTAGAGGAAACATGCAACACCACAAAGAGCATCACAAAACCAGTAAAATCTAAAGACCTTAAAACAACAAGAGTTGAAGAACCAAATATTTATGAAGCAGCAGAAAATGACTCTTAAAAAGGAAGTTAGAAATTCCCTCAAAGAAATTGAGGAAAGATAGCAAAAACTGGAAGACATCAGCAAATCCCTTAAAGAAAACTAAGAAAAAGCAATCAAACATATGAAAGAAACTATCCAAGACTTGAAAACTGAAATAGAGACAATAAAGAAAACACAAGCCGAGGGAATTATAGAAACAGAAATATGAGAAAACGATCAGGAACCACAAATGCAAACATAAACAGCAGAATATAAGAGATGGAAGAGAGAATCTCAAGTGCTGACAATACAACAGTAGAAACAGACTCATCAGTTAAAAAAATATTAAATCTAACAAAAGCTTAAGCAAAATATGGGACACCATGAAAAGTCCAAACCTAAGAATAATAGGTATAGAAGAAGGAGAAGTTCAACTCAAAAGCACAGCAAACATATTTAACAAAATCATAGAAGAAAAGTTTCCCAACCTAAAGAAAGATATGCCTATGTAGATACAAGAAGCTTACAGAACACCAAATAGACTGTATCCAAAAGTAATCACATAATAATCAAAACACTAAGCATACAGAGTAAAGAAATAATATTAAGAGCTACAAAGGAAAAAAGGCCAAGTAACATATAAAGGTAAACCTGTTAGAATTACACCTGACTTCTCATTGGAGACAATGAAAGTCAGAAGATCATGGTCAACTGTTATTCAGACATTAAGAAACCATGGATGCCAGCCCAGACTACTATACCCAGCAAAACTTTCAATCACCATAGAAGGACAAAACAAGATATCCCATGAAAAGAAAAATAGATTTAAACAATACCTAGCCTTAAACGCAGACCTACGCAAAATACTACAAGAAAACCTCCAACTCAAGGAAGTTGACTACATCAACAAAAACTCAGACAATTGATGTTCTTCTAGCATAAATCCCAAGGAAGGGGAAAATGCAAAAGTTAACATCAACAACAATGAAAACTAAATTAACTGAAGATAGCAATCACTGGTCAATAATATCCCTTAATATAAATGGACTCAACTCACCTATAAAAAGCACAGGCTAGCAGATTGGATATGAAAACAGAATCCATCCTTCTTCTGCATACAAAAAACACATCTCAACTTCAAAGACAGACATCATCAGAGTAAAAGGATACAAAAATATTCCAATCAAATGGATCTAAGAAATAAGTAGGTGTAGCTATCCTTATATCTAACAAAATAGACCTCAGGCTAAAATCAGTCAAAAGAGACAAATAAGGTCATTTCATATTAGTCACAGGAAAAATCCATCAAGATGAAATCTCAATACTGAAATCTATGCCCCAAATACAATGGCATCCTCATGTGTAAAAGAAACACTTATAAAGCTTAAATCATGTATTAAACCCCACACACTAATAGTTGGAGACTTCAACACTCCCCTCTCACCACTGGACAGGCTAGTCAGACAAAATATGAACAGAAATAAGGGAACTAACACATGTTATGACTCAAATGGACATCTATAGAATATTACATCCAAAGAGAAAAATATGTACCTTTTTCTCATGGAACCTTCTCAAAAATTAACAACATACTCAGTAACAAAACAAACCTCAACAAATACAAAAGAATTGGATAACCAAATGTATCTTATCAGATCTCCATAGTTTAAAACTAGAAGTCAACAGCAATACTAATCCCAGAGAACCCCCAAACACATGGAAATTAAACAATGCTCACCTTAATCATCAATAGGTCAAGAAAGAAATAAAGGAAGAAATTAAACACTTCCTAACATTCAATGAAAACGAACACACATCATACCCAAATGTATGGGACACAATGAAAGCAGTGTTAAGAGAAAAGTTCATAGCACTGAATGCCTATATAAAGAAGCTGGAAAAATCCCACACTAGTCAATTAACAGAACATTTGAAAACTTTAGAACAAAAAGATGCAAACTTATCCAAGAGAACTAAATGGCAAGAAATAATCAAATTGAGAGCTGAAATCAACAAAATAGAGGCAAAATAATACAAAGAATCAATGAGACAAAAAGTTGGTTCTTCGAGAAAATCAACAAAATAGACAAACCTTTATCCAAACTAACCAAAAGACAGAAAGAGAATATCAAATTAACAAAATCAGATGTGAAAAGAGGGACACAACAACAGACATGGAGGAAATACAGAGAACCTTAAGGTCATATTTCAAAAACATGTAATCCACAAAATTGGAAAACTTAAAGGAAATGGACAACTTTCTGGATAAATACCACTTACCAAAATTAAATCAAAACCAGATAAGCAAATTAAACAGAACAAATAACTGCTGAACAAATAGAAAGAGTCATCAAACATCTCCCAACAAAAAAAAAGGCCAGGACCAGATAGTTTCAGCTCAGAATTCTACAAAACATTCACGAAGAACTAATACCAATACTCCTCAAATTGTTCCACACAATAGAAACAGAAGGAAGATTGCCATACTCTTGTTATGAGGCTATAATTACCCTGATACCCAAACCACAGAAAGACATTATTAAGAAAGAGAATTACAGACCAATCTCACTCATGAACATTGGTGCAAAAATACTAAATAAAATATTGGCATTTAAAATCCAAGAATCAGAACCATCATCCACTATGATCAAATTGGCTTCATCCCAGAGATGCAGTGATGGTTCAACATACAAAAATTTGTCAACATAATCTACCATTAAAACAAACTGAAAAACAAAAACCACATGATCTCATTAGATGCCGAAAAAGCAATGCCAAAATACAACACCCCTTCATGATAAAGGTCTTGGAGAGAGCAGGGTTACAAGGAACATGCCTAAACATAATAAAGACAATATACAGCAAGCCCACAGCCAACATCAAACTAAATGGAGAGAAACTCCCAGGGATTCTACCCTAATAAGAAACAAGACAAAATTGTCCACTCTCTCCATATCTATTCAATATAGTCTGAGGTCCTAGCTAGAGGAATAAGACATCAAAAGGAGATCAAGCGGATAAAAGAAGTCAAACTCTCACTGTTTGCTGATGATATGATAGTTTACATAAGCGACTCCAAAAATTCTACGAAGAAACTTCTACAACTCATAAATTGTAATGGAGCAAAATTCAAGATTAACTAAAAAAAAAAAAAAAGTAGCCCTCCTGTACTCAGATGATTAAAAAAAAAAAAAGCTGGAAAAGAAATCAGAGAAACAACACCCTTCATAATAGCCACAAACAACATAAAATATCTCAGAATAGCTCTAACCAAACAAGAGGAAGACTTGTATGACAAGAACTTTAAATCTTTGAAAAAAGAAATTGAAGAAGACACCAGAAAGTGGAAAGATCTCCCATGCCATGCTCTTGGGTAGGCATTATTAACATAGTAAAAATGGCAATCTTACCAAAAGCAATCTACTGATTTAATGCAATGCCCAGAAAAATCCAGCAAAATTCTTTACAGACCTCGAAAGAAAGAATGGTACTCAACTTCATATGGAAAAGCAAATACCCAGGATAGCCAAAACAATCCTGTATAATAAAAGAATTTCTGAAGGCATCAAATTTCTGCCTTCAAACTCTACTACAGAGCTACATTACTGAATACAGCCTGGTATCGACATAAGAACAGACAGGAGAATAATCTCTTGAAAGAACTTCACTTTGTGTTCCAGGATTTAATGCTGACACTTTTGAGAATGAATCACTAAAGGAAGAAGGTTAAAAAGAAAAATGGTTAGCCAGCTGTTCTTTGTGAGTATTACAATTAGAAAAAAAATACTTTGAATATATAGGCTATATTTGAGTATCTAGGATTTAAGAGAGATGGTACTTTTTTATTTGCTTCAACTCAAAGAGTATTTTTATACTAATATAATTGAGTTTTAGTGACTAGAATGCAATTAAGAGGCATGGAAATCTAAGTTTATTAATTAACAGAAGGAAAATTTTCTTGTAATGTTAAGATATAGAGTTCACCATAGAGCTAAAAATAAAAAAAAAAGATTTCAACATAGAATGAGAAAAACACATTCTATCCCTCTTGTAATTTTGTGAGGTTTGGTTGTGTGAAATAATAAGCTTAATTACAAAAAAATCAAATTAAAGGACATGCAATTAATCAGTCCATTTTCCTAGGACTCAATTTTGGAAAAATGCATTACTAAAGAACTCAAAGACCAATTTATGTATATTAGCCAAATATATGAGAAATAGTGCTTGGGATAATTTATTTTTCCAAAAAAAATTTGCCATACTTAAAATGAGCCAGGTATGGGATAAGTCTTTGAGATAAATAGTAATAAAACAGGGGATAAGTTTGCCCTGGAAAGTTAGCAATCCAATAGAAGTCAAAAATGAAAAGAAAATGCTTTTTTTCTTGAGTAATCCAGTATATCGACCTTTAACTAAATAAGAAAGTAGGAGAAAGTTTCAGTGGAAGGGACAGTAGAGCAGTGGACTGAAGTTTGATGTGGCAATTCAATGCAATGAAAAAGCACATTTTAAAACATCTTTACTACTGCACATAATGGGAAAACATGAAGAAATTCATGACTTTTAAATAAAATATTTCCATCTTGATAAATTCTTTTTCACGGAATTGTATTGAGAAAAATTAGAGGAAGCAGGAAGAAGTATGTTGGTGGTTGTGGTGTGTGTATATGTGTTCAATTGAGTGTGTGCACATGCACATGTATGGATATTCATGCCTGTATTGCTTCAGGCCTGAATCAGAAGATTAGCTATATTATTGAGTATATGTGGACATAACTAACATTACAGGAGAAGTCAAAAAATTGGAAAGGATACGTCTGTAATTCCTAGTGGGGATGTTAAGATGTTGCAATCGATCCCTAGATAAAACACCTTGTTGTGAAAGAGTAGTATGGTCCGAACATGGTGACACTAAAAGAATTGTTTGGTAAAGAGTTTTATTTTCATTGATTAAGCTTGTTCTTTGGGTACTTCTAAGTAGCATAGCATAAGTGCTAAAACTAAAAGAATGTACCTTTCAAACATTATATAGTTCATTACAGATTAGAGTTGTTTTGATTTGCATTTCTCTGATGACTACGGATGTTGAACATTTCCTTAAGTGTCTTTCAGCCATTTTAGATTCCTCTGTGGAGAGTTCTCTGTTTAGGTCTGTACTCTATTTTTTATTGTTGTTATGTGGACTTTTGGTATCAAATTTCTTGAGTTCTTTGTATATTTTGGAGATCAGACCTCTGTCTGATGTGGGGAATGGCCAAGATAAAAAAAAAAAAAAAAAAAAAAAACACTAATGACAACTTATTCTGGATAGACTGTGGGGAAAAAGGAACACTTCTGCATTGCTGGTAGGAATGCAAGCTGGTACAACCCCTTTGGATGTCAGTGTGGTGATTTCTCAGAAAATTAGGAAACAACCCTCCTCAAGACCCAGTAATACCACTTCTGGGTATATATCCAAAGGATGCTCAATTGTGCCACAACAACATATGCTCAACTATGTTCATAGCAGCTTTGTTTGTCATAGTCAGAACCTGGAAACAATCTAAATGGCCTCAACCAAGGAATGGATAAGGAAAATGTTGTACATTTACATAATGGAGTACTACACTGCAGAAAAAAAAAATAACTATAGCTTAAATTTTGCAGAAAAATGGATGGAGCTAGAAAACATTATTTTGAGTGAGCTAACCCAGACCCCAAAAGATGATTATTACATGGACTCACTCATAGGTGGTTTTTAAACATAAAGGAAAAAGCCAGCCTACAAACCCTAATCCCAGAGAACTTAACACTGCGGACACTAAGAGAGACATACATAGATCTAATCTACATTAGGAAGTAGAAAGTAGAAAAAGATCTCATGAGTAAATTGGGAGCATGGGGACTTAGGGGGAGGATTGTAGGGGGAAAGGGAGAGGCAGGATGGGGAGAAGAGAAAAATTTAGAATTCAATAAATATCAATAAAAACATGTATAAAAAAGTATTTCTACTAACCCCCACACTTCCATGAACAAAATACTAATACAATTATATAGCTCATTTAAATGAAACACATAAAAATATTTCCCTTAATCTTTTCTGTTTGGGAGTATTCTATCTAGAATCATTAATATGTAGAAATTATATTATTCAATATATGAATAGTTTCAGCATAAATAAGCACATATAAAACTGCCACCATTATGGAGGTAACCAATATATACATTGTTGCCAAAGGTTTATGTGTTACCATTAATTAGTGCACTACTGTTTCAGTGAAAAATCCTGCACTGTACCATTATCAGCTCCAGGTTCTATGCTCTTGGGTCTGTTCCTTTAGGTCTTGTCTTGCATAACTCAAACAACTACATTTCCTCTTCTCCCTCAACTTTGCATGGTAGACTACTATTCCTTTTTATGAATTTGTAAATTTTATGTTCTATAAATGAAGGAAGTTGTACCTTATTTGTCTTTCAGTGCCTGACTCATTTCATTAATTATAATGTACCCAAGACTTTATTTAAGTATGCTATACTTTCCCTTCCCATACAAAGCCAGTATGGACAGCATGCTGTTCTTCTCTACTTTCTATCAAATAACAGTTGTAAGGAAGATGATATTTCCATTTTTCAGACAGGAAGAAGTTGGTTACTGAATTTTATGCCACATTCTAGCATTACATTTTAAGGACATTTTATACTATCTTCCCTGATGTCTAAAATAACACTCCCATCATCAATGTAAAAGGAAGTTAACTTTCTGTTTCTTTGCCAACATTGTCATCTTTCATCTTTTTAAAATAACCATTCTTAGAAGAATGAGAGTGATGTCTAGTTTTGGATTAAACTTCTTTTCTCTTGTCAATTTGATTTTTTCATATACAAGTTGATTTATATTGCCTTCTTAAAAGATGACAATTCAATATTTATTTTTCTACTGCAATCTTTAAATGCATTTGCATCTATTTCCTACCCATTCTTCTTCTATCTGTTTCCTCTTCCCATCCTTCTCTGTCTCCTCTGTCTCTCCATGTGTCTCTCTGTCTCTCTGTTATCTCTATATCTCTCTCTCATTGTCTCTGTCTCTCTCTTGCTCACACTCATACATATGTGTGAAGTTCAAAGTGTGTTCTGAAATTGAATCCCTTCTACTTCATGTTTCTTTGGAGAAGCTTCATGTTAACAAGTCATTTGCTTGAGGAGTTACCTCATAAACCCATGTTGCTCTGCATAAGTTCTCAACGTACATAAAATATTAGTGTTTTAGATGCATAATTTAAAAATATATACTCCCACTATGCAGCTATACAGGCTGTCTCTATGGTTTGTTCATTGTGCCCCTGGCTAACATAAGACTTGAAGATGGTAGAATTGCATGTGTTTAACTAAACCTCTCTCACCTGTACTGTTGGAGTGATAACCAGAAAGTCACTACATAGACCACTATCAAGTAGCATTGGGTTATGGTTTACATGATTTATTCAGTCATTTGACTTTGGGCATGTGTACTCACATGGGCACATCCACTGTATTTGTGTGGAAGTCAGGGGACAACTTTCTGAAGCTGCCACTCTCCATCAACCTTGTCAGTGCTGAAAAAGACTACACTCACACAGATAGATTTGGCAATAAGCACCCGTACTTTCTGAACTATTATTATTACTGTAGTTTAACAGTATAGACATGAAATCAAGAAAAGGGATTTCCAACCTTATTTATCTTGCTAAAAACTTATTTGCTTCATTGAAGCAAATTTTCTATTTTTGTAGAAAGTTGAATTATAATTTCAATGTTACATTAAATTTTCAAAAAAAAATTGAGCAATATATGCATCATATGAATATTATTTGCATCTATTTTAATACATCCTATCAATAGTTTATAGCTTTTAAAGTACAGGTCTTTTGCAACTCTAGTTAAATATGCCTAAATATTTTGTTTTTTAACATATCAATGATTTTGTAAATGGGATTTCTTTACTATTTTTAAAACTAAATTAATGGTAGCCATTCTGTTGTAGTAGAAGCGGTGGGGCTGCATCCCCAGCACCCTGGCCACCTGGCTAGCTTATGCCCCGAAATAACAACACACAAACTGTATTCTTTTAAACACTGCTTAGCCCATTAACTCTAGCCCTTACAGGCTAATTCTCATATCCCAATCAACCCATCTCTAATAAATTATCAAATTAATGTGATAAGTTTTATACATTGATTGTGTGTTACTACCGTCTAAGCTTAGTTCATAAGTTCATACTGAGACCTTCTTAAACATTTGAGGTTTTCTCTATATGTAATATTGCCACCAACAAATATATTCAACATTTGATGTTCAATCTTCCCCTCTTCTATCAAATGACTCCTTCTTTAAAATTCCCTTAACTTAATGTTCACTTGTGTCACCATGCTAACAGTCACTGTAGATTTTATATAGTAATGATGCAAACATGCCTCACATACACAAAACTCAACACCAAAGCAGCAACAGCGCTTAAAAAATGTGCAATATGCTCAATCTGAGAATAAATTGTGTATGAAAAAGCATTGAATATGGAGGATACTGATTCAGGGATACGACTGTATTGCTGAGTTAGGGCCCACAAATTCCAGGGCACCTTATCTGAAGCCATAAGAAAAGCAAGCACTTTTAATTGACTATTAGCTGTTAAGGAAAGGATAAAAATACTACAATCCACAAATACAAAGAAGTTAATGAGGAGTGGTTTGAGGGGGATGCATGGATCTCCCTGGGAAGAGGAAACAGAATAGATTCTGTGGGTGAACTAGGTGTGTGTGTGTGTGTGTGTGTGTGTGTGTGTGTGGTCAGGGGGAACAGGAAAGATCTCTAGAAACTACAACCTATCTTGCCTGCAAGATGTGCTGGGGTAATGACTGAGAGTTGTGGGAACAGCCAACCAATGACTGATCTCATCTGAGGCACCCACCTTGAGAGGAAGATCATAGCTGATACTAACCAGATGGGCAGGATCCAGAGGCTGGATGATGGCGCAGAGATGGAAGAACCAAAGACTGATTTAAAAAAATAAATGAAAGAATTCCTAATGATATTCTTCTATATTAATAGGATCACAAAAATAGTTGTCTAGCCCAATTACTAAAGAGACTTCCTCCAGGAGCTGATGGGAGCAGATACAAAGACCCACAGCCAAATGTGAAACAGAACTCATGGAACCCTGAAGACGAGGCAGAAGAGTGGGAGGAAGGATTGTAGAAACCAGAAGGGATGAAGAACACCATGAAAATACGGCCCATAGAATCAACTAAGCAGGCCTCATGGGAGCTCACAGATATTTAAACAGCAACCACTGAGCTTGCATGGATCTGACCCAGTTTCTCTATATACATGCTGTGGTGCTTTAATTATGGGGTTTTGTCAGACTCCTAAAAATGAAGGTGGGGTGTTCCTCACTCTTTTATCTGTTTGGGGGACATTTTTCTTTCTACTGGGTTGACTTTTCCAGCCTTGATTTGAGGGTGTATGCCTAGTCATATTTCATCATGTTTTGTAGAGTTAGGTTGATATATCTATGAGGCCTGCTGTTTTCTGAAGGGAAACAGAGAATCAGTGGATGGAGAGGGGAGGTATGTTGGAAGTTCCTGGGGAGGAGGTAAGGGAGAGGAGGATATATGATTAAATGCATGAGTGACTAAGTTAGCATACCACGCAACATATTCACATCTATGCTTACAGCTTCATTATACACAACAGCTAAGAAACTGAACCATTCCTATTAACCAGCCATGAGTATAGAAAGATGATAAGTACATTTACACAGCAGAAGATCGTTAAACAGGCAAAATCATGATGTTTCCAGAAAAAAAAATGGCTCAAACTGGAGATTACTGTGTTCAACAAAGGAAGCCAGACTAAGAAAAGAAAGCGTCACATGCTTTCTCTTAGGTTTAGAATTTAGAATTCTGTGTCAGTGTGTGACAAAAGTTAGAAGAAGATCATGAGAGGAGGGTTAGAACCCTGAAGGGAGGAAAAACAGGATAACAGAGTGTTTGTAGCACAATAGAGGGAGTCCTATTTGGTGGAAGGAAGTTGAGCCAAGCAGCAGAGGGAAGCAAAAGTGGATGGGGGAGGGCACAGAATGAAAGCGACAAAGGGGAAGAAATCACATATGAAAATGGCATCGTGGAATCCATAATTTTGTTTTCTTAATGTTAAAAAATTAAGAGGAATGATCTACACAATAAGCTACAGTAAGTACTAAAATAAGTCCAAAATGATTATGAATGAATGTGCTTTGTAAAGGTTAACCAGGAGAGAGAAATAAATTTAATCAATAAGAATACCAATTTTTAACACCAACTAATTAAATAAAACATTCCCAAGAAATCTATTGTAAAAAGTCAGAAAAATTATTGATTGAAAACAATAAGAAAAAAGTGCTTACAATTTAACACAGTGTACAAATTTAAATCAATATACTTAATAATCAAAATAAGTAATTTTCTTCAAATTATTAATTCATGAATAGATAGAATCAAGTTTTATTTTATCCAGTGGATATTGATTTTATTTTCTTCTTAAAACTTGATTCAAGTAAAAAAAAATAAAATCCTATCTATACGTTGAGAATCTATTTTCAAAGTAGAAAAATGAGCTATAAAAATGCAAACTCATTTATAAACATATTTAAAGTTATTTCAAACATAAGAAGAACTATATATGGTAAAAAGGAAATTCTGAAGATATATATTTTTATGATAGGAAATTGTAATGCTTGTGTTCAAAAATAAAGAATAATAGTTTGCGATCTTCAATCCAATTCTACTTACTGGAACTGCAGAAATACTTTATAGTATTATCAAGAAGATTTGAACAGAAATTTATATATCCTAATATAAAAAAGGCAGAGATTTCTGATAGATGAATCTAAAAGAGATGAGAGATCCCATTTTCACAAACAGATGAAAATGAGAATGGCGTCAGAGTACAAAAGCCTTATAATTCTGATAAAACCAAAGGTTTAGAACTTCCTTGCAAGTGAGTATCTATGGCAGGAAATGAATGAATAAAGAAGCCTATAAAACTGAGTATCAGAGTCTCTAACCATGGACTGCTACCAGAATGACAATCAAGTCAGAAAAATTCACAGGAAAAGCAATGCAATATTATTGGACATCATCTGCTCAAGGGCACAACAAAGCCAACATAAGAAAGAAAGTCAAAACCATAACAATTCCCTAAGAGGTGATTGGGTAATTGCACCATCTGTGACTCAAGGTTTATCTCCAATTGTTTTTCTTAAGCAAACTGACCTCTATGGAGTACATGACTTGGGTCTCTTGACTTTTTATTCAAGTTGGGAATAGACAAGCAGAATCCTAGGTAAAGTTTTTTAGAGCAGAATGAGATAGTTGCAGCACATCCAATACCTTCTGCTTGCCTCTGCACAAACCGAGCACACACATGGCACAATCCTTACATGCACCCAAACACTCAAACACATAAAATAAAAGTATATACCTTTAATTGTGCAAAGGTACACTTAATTGATTCATGATAAAACTGAAACAGTTCAAGCCATAGAGAAATATATTTTAATTATTTTATTATAAATTATACATAATATCAGTGTAAAATATCTATAAATTTACTGTTTTTGATGTTGCAGAGAAAGATCAGTAGTTATCACTTGCTGCTCTTACAGAGGAGGCAGGTTCAACTTTCAGAAATATGGGATTCCCCTCCATATGCTATGAATATGTTTTATTACCATTGGTTAATAAAGAAGCTGCTTTGGGCCCATGGCAGCACAGAATAGGACCATGGGGGAACTGCAAGCAGAGATAGAGGAGAAAAGAAGGCAGAGTCAGGGAGACGTTATGTAGCTGCTGAAGGAGACAGGCCTGCCCTAGAACCTTGCTGGCAAACCACGAGCCTCATGGTAATAGACAGAATATTAGAAATGTGTTAATTTAAGATGTAAGAGCTAGCTAGAAATATGCGTAAGCTATTGGGCTAACAATACTGTAATTAATAATTTTGGTGTGATTATTCGGGTCTGGGTGGCCTCTGCCTACATTCCAGCACCCAAATGGTGTGTGTGTGTATGTGTGTGTGTATCACTGTCTTTCTGCCTCTGTCTGTCTGTCTCTGTCTGTGTCTATTACTGTCTCTCTCTTTTCTCTATCTCTCTCTATCTCTGTCTCTTTCTGTCTCTCTCTGTCTCTGTCTCTCTCTCTGTCTCTCTCTCTCTCCCTCTGTGTTTGTGTATATACATTCTGGATAGAACTTTTAGATTATTATAGCAACAATTATATGGATTATAATGTTTGTAATAGTTTTAATCACTATCAGTATACAACACATGCTCTTCAAATTGAAATGAACACCTATAAGAGATTAGACCAAATTGATTCAAGGAGGTAATATAAATATCATTGAACCAAATAAAAACTATTTCCATTAAATAAATATACTTTATAACCATAATTATCTCAAAGTTAAAGTAAAAAATATTAATCTTGTATTAAAAACATGGAGATGTAAATTGTAAATTTTATACTAATTTCCTTTGAGGAGGGCAAATGGGGCAGCATGAGTAGGAGTGACAGCAGGATTTCCTGTAGACGAAAGAGCTCTGTTCTTGACTTGAATACAGAGGCGAGTTCTCACTATGCTCATTTGTTGAACTGTAGCCTTGAATGCTGGTTAAGTATTGTGTATATTTGTCATACATCAATTAAGGAATTAGCTAATGAAGAGAACAAAGAAATGAGGCTCTGATATGGCGCAAAGGCTTGATAAGAAATTGGAAAACTACATTAAAATTAGATATTTTGACGTTGCAAATCTGATTTTCTATATTATACAAATAATAAAAGAAAAGTGGTCCCTAGATAAATAATTTCTGAAATATAATAAAACATAAGCTTGTTAGATTGGAAGGTTTCTAGAAATTTTATTTTTAAAATAAGATATAGAACTATTAGAATGACTTTCATTACTAGGTCACTAACAGGAGAAATAGAAATGGCAAATAAGCACATAGACCATGACTTAAAATTGAACAATATCTGAAAAGAAAAGTAATACAAATACTAGACTTTCGTGAAAGAGTTTCAAATTCAAAAATACATTTGTCTGGAAGGAAGGATATTGGAATATAAATGTGTATTCTTTTAAAAATTTTTTATCTATATGTATATTAATTGTGCTTGGTAGTTTTATTAATATGTTTCAATTAATTTTCCCTTCTACATCTCTAGTAGTTGTCTTTTAGTTTCATGACTTTTTTGCACATAGATTCCACATACAACAAAACTGTATAAGACTTTCCTTTGTGAATCTGGCTTATTCACTTTAAATTTTGATTGATCTTAGTTCCATCTGGTTTCTTTCAAATGGCATACATATGTGAGATACACACACATACACACACACACACACACACACACACACACACACACACATATATGCTGAGTAAAAAGCCTTGTGAATATTCATTGAATTTTCCTCATTCATTCATTGATGTGTGCCTAGACTGTTCACATATGTGGGCTATTGTGACTAGATCCACTGCTA
This sequence comes from Alexandromys fortis, assembly GCF_014885135.2. Lineage (NCBI taxonomy): Eukaryota > Metazoa > Chordata > Mammalia > Rodentia > Cricetidae > Alexandromys > Alexandromys fortis. Next base: position 1,285,127 of record NW_026067937.1, read on the forward strand.
AAATCAGGGTGCATAAATCTATGAGAATACCTAGTCACAAATTGTTTTGAATATGCAATTACACTTTAAGTGCTACACCTATAAGATCATGCATACACAACTGGTTATGTGTATATATAAACTCATAATTAGAAAAAATGCACATCACTAAAATATCCTAATTCAGGAACATAGGTAAATTACGATTAATCCATTTTATTTAATCCTCTAATGTGGTAGTATGGTATGACTGGGCAGCAAAGAGAAAATCACCTGAGGAAATGAAAATAGCCGATCACAGAGAAATATACCTCGTTGGCTCCCATTTCCCTGTGAGGAAAAACAAGCAATGAGTACATACATAGGATCTTAAGTATCCTTTTACGTGGCTTCCTTCCTTTATTCAATGTAAAGAAAAGATCGAAAGACAACAAAGCTATGAGAACGGCAGTTCTGAGGACGGACTCAAGGAGAAAAGGATATTTGATGGCTTTCACATTTTCTCTAGTTTTTGAATTTCATTCAGTTTTTACAGTTTTTTCTCATATTACATGAATAATTAAAAGAGAGGAAAAGCAGCAAATATACCAAGGAAAACGCAATTGATGTTTGTTTGTAATATCTGCATTTTACAATACATTTCTTCTGTGGAGGGCTGAAGGGGTTAGCACACACAAGAATTGAATTATGCGGTAATATGAACAATACGGAGATGATAAATGAATGCCCACCTGTTGTGATTACAAGTCGGTCTCACTGAAGCCACACAGGAAACGCCAAAAAAGGCAGTGTAATGCAGTCAAAGCATGGCTGAACAACACAGTCACAGCCTAAATTTCCAAGGCTCTTGTTCTGCATGGTTTCAATTCCCCATACGTTTTTTTCCTCTGAGGAACACATTAAAAATGAAGTCGTTTCTTGCCACTAAACTACACTTGAAAAACTATGCTAGAATTCTAAATATGGATTTTGATGAGTGTCTAAAGGATTCTTGCTGCCAAAGAATATTCATCTGAACATTCAGTATATGTATTTTAATTACATTAAGTGAGACTTTGGAACATCTGACATCTGCTTACTAGTAAACATTTAATTAAGTATTTGAGTATAACAATGTTAAATGAAAGGGTTTAAAGAAGCTATTAGACTCTACACCTCTATATTTGATACTTACAAAGTCAGAGGAGGATGCAAGAGTCTATTTCTGCATTCGGAGACAATAAAAAAAACACTTGTTTTGTGATCTGCCTTAATTTCACTGTTTCCTTGAGTTCTCTATGCATCCTCATTCCAGCTTTCCCTTAACAATTCATCAACTCATGGATAAGAAAAGGCTGGCATCTTGACAACAGAACTATGGGTCAAAAGCTAGTTCATATAAAGATGATTATGCATGAGGCATTTGAAAATCATTTGTTTCCCCAATAAAAGAGTGAGTCTACCATAATTGCCATTTTCACTAATACAAAGAACACAAAATCAGCAGACAGATGGCCTTATTTATTATCCAATCTGTTCTCTACCTATGATACTTAAAAGTTCTGTGGCCTCTATTTCATCTTTCCCTAAATGCCAGCTCAGTGTCTAACAATACTTTGGGCCTCTTTTCCCAGCAGCAAATTGTGGTATTCATGTGTATCTGGATTCTTGATGCACTTAAATAAATAATGTCTTATTCTTATAATAAAGATAGGCAATGTCTGTTGTGATTTTTGCTTTGCCACTTACTAGATCTATTATGTATATGGATCATTCTGTTTAATTCACAGGGACTAAATTCCATGTAGTAATTACTCTGTTTTGCAGATAAATGATCCAAGGGTTAAAAAATTAAGTAACTTTTTAAAAAAGTCATATAACTACTAAATATAGAAAGGGTATCTTAGCATAATTGTAGCTATTATAATGAAAACTTCAGCCATACTTTGAGTAGCCTCCTCCTTCACTACTCTTATGGCCTTCCCCAGACTTTTAACAGTCTATCAGACAATGGCTGTCTTCTATGAGATAAAAAGTCAGGACTTTTATAGCTCATCTTCTTTAACAACTTAAGGGTCATGCTATGGTTTACCTAGATGCCAACATTCCCAAATGAGTATTACTTATAAATCTCAAAAAGATTAGCCATGTAACAGAGTTTTAAGAAAATAAATTGCCCTGTGAGTACATATTCCAATATGTTGAGCATTTGAATAGAACTAAAAGCGTGGGGTAGTTTTATTTTTGTGTTCACTTGACTTGCCCACTTAAGCTTGGAGATGAACCTCTGAAACCCTGATTCCCAGACCTTCAACATGAGGTGTAATATCTAATATTAGACAATGTTCCTGGCTTGTAGAACTTTCTAACAACATCTTTAGACTTTCTGGGTCCTAGATTGCAGTTGGAATATTAGGCTGCTCACTTCCATAAGTATCTGACCCAATACTTTATTTTATATACAATTTGTATATTTCCTATTAGTTCTGTTTCTCAAGAGAACCTTGATTAATGAAGGCTCTCCCCCTATGTTACTTTTGGGGAAAATAATGTTAGATGTCATCAGAGTACTCTGTGATTCAGAATAATCAACCACTATATAGTGTCAGATAATTTTTTTAGTTAACACAGATCTATCAAAACAGGGAAGGAACAAGAAAAACACACTAAAATCATAGCATCTAGGACAAGCTACTGAGGATGGGAAATCCTCAAGATTTCCCTTCTTGTGCTTTCTATTTTTTCTACTTCCGTTGTTCACCTTGAACTGGTTAATGAGCTGACACTGTTAGTGCAAAGAATAGTGTGCAGTGGTCAGCCCATCTGCCATGAGCAGAGAAAAACTCACACCCTCACAGATACTTAGCTTCCAGCTTCCTTGATGCCATAGTCAGTACCTTAGCCTCTATTCCCAGTGTACTAAAATGCCCCTGGAGGATTTCACACCATGTATTGCATGGTTAAGTTATACAGTAAAACAATATCCCTCTGTCAGCAGCTAAAATATATTCCTTAAAAAGGGCAGAAAAAAGAAAAGGAGATACTTCAGAATTTGGTTGAAGGTTGCTTGAATCGGGGTAAAATTGGTATGAAGGATGAAAAGAATTCACACTTTAACTTTTCATAAATTATGTGTGAAGTATGAAAAGAAGAAAGCAACTAGGAGATTTTAAGATTTTTTTTGAACAATTAGATGAATGTTGATATGGTTTACTAAGATGTGAAACAACTTGGGTGAGAGACCAGAGGAAGATGAGGGACATTTCAGATTTTTCAACTGCTTGTTGAACTGTCAGCTGTTGTTGGGTATCTTAACTGTCACTGCACTTTGACAATGGCAATTGGATGTTTGACATCACTGGACTGTCTTAGGTAACTGGTGGTATCTCTTTTGAATGGTTACTATCTTCCCGTGAAAAAGAATATTTTCATAAAGTTGTAATGTAACCATTCCATGGCATCCGTGTGTCATGAAAATAGCATCAGCTGTAAATGTGCTTCCCTGGTGGGTAAGTTTAGAGAGAGCATGAAGGGTATATGGCTTTATATCAAAGAGCAAGTGAATCTTGCAGTTGAATACTGAAAGTAATTGAAACTTATTCCCAGAGAACTGAAGCTAATTGCTATCTCAAATACTAAACTGAAGATAAGCATGGCAAGACTTCCATGTAAAAACACTGATATGCGTCACTGCAGACTACACTGATGCGCATAGAATCTACACCAGCCTTTACATCTTTATGCTGTTGGTGTCACATCACCACTTCTGCAGCATCATTTTTTTCCCAAAGGAGGTTTTTTTTCCTTTTTTTTTTTTTTTTTTTTTTTTTTTTTTTAAATAACTCCTTGAGTAATCATGGTGAATCTTGGTAATAAGGAATGCATGTTAGTCTTTCACTGTCCTAGCTACATGGTGAAGACATTCCAAATTAGTCAGTGCTCCAAATAACTAGCAATGCCTTGAAGTGAACACAATTTTTCTGATGAGGTGTAAATAAAGTATCACATACAGGCTATTATTGAAGTGATATGGAACCCTAGCGAATTACCATCCCATGGTAATTACAATTGCTGGTGTGTGGCTAACCTTACCATATGCTTCTTGTCTCAGATATAACTTGAATGATTTTTATTTTTGTTTCAGTTTTCCTTTTCTAAAAACAAAAGCAAAAACATATACGAGAAAGCTTTTTATCCCAGCAACTGGGTTGTATCTCTCTTATGTCAGAGATCTTCTTCAGGTATTTTTAAACCAAAATGTTGGTCTTATAACTAAAGTCTAGTAAAATTAACTTTCCATGAAAATTAAATAAACAAGTGTGGACCCGGCCATCATCTGAGTATGTGCATACATTATATAGAAGGTGAAATTTCGGTTGTTTTTTTTTTTTTTTTGCTCTAATTGTGGGATGTTTTGATTCTGCAGCTCTACTGTCTTGTATTAACCACAATTTTCTGCAATGTGAATTATTGATAACCTTTTTAGAAGATTATTTTATGAGATGATTAAAGTTTACAAGTAGAGCGAGCATTTATAAGCTTGACAGTAACTGAAAGGGTAGGATGTGTCCTCACCCTCTCAGCAGAGTGTGGGTACAGCTGTTTCTTTAGGAATGCCATATATGATATTGGATTGATTAATTTTACTGCCTTTGTAAACTTAATTAACAAACATCTGCATCTCCAATCTAGACTCCAAGCTTCTGACATTTGCTTCATGTTGAAATATCTTGATTTTATTGACTGAACTTTTCCCCAGTAGCTATTGTGATAAAGTTAACAATTGGTTATATGGTAGAGAAAACAAGGATGGAAACAATACTTGAATAGACTTAATATGAGAATCTCTTTTTCCTTCTTCATTTTTCCCTTCTTTTCTCTTTCCTTCCCTCTCCCTCAGTTTTTCTTCCTTTCTTTTCCAAATGTCAAAAACACTTCAAGCTCCCTTTCATGTCTTTTTGGTTTCATGTAGTTTGTAGTACATGTATGAATAAGGAAGTTTCAGATCGATTTAGTTTCAGTTTCAAAAATAACCATTGATTCACTATGCAGATGATCTTAGATGTATTTTTATACTCCCAGGAATATCCCTTTGTCCTCTAGTGTTCCTTTGAAAATACCCCCAGGGTTTGATCTTCAATAATGGCAGACTTATTGCAGTGATAACAAGGAATAGAATAATATTTCTGTTTCCAATTCACATGAGTGTAAAGACCAATATGTAGATTTTAACAGAGCTGAGCAAAATTATTTTACCTATGAACAACCTCTGGGGGACCTAAAATCTCTCTGAACCATGTTCCCTTCTCTTAAAGTTGTTACAAGGAAAATTCCTCCTCGCACTCACCTGATTGTTCAACCTGCATTGTCAATTATCTATGTAGGAGCCAGTGTTTAAAGTGACCCCCTGGCTTCTCTGGATCATAGTTAATATTGAGATGGATACAGCTCACGCCAGTGGAGTACTGCTCAGAAGCGGAAAATTACAGACTTATAGGTAAAAACAAGTCTTCACTTTTATGGAAGGAAATATGTTCTTTTAATATGCTGAAATTATTTTTAGATGTTGAGATGAGAGCATGACTCACTACCTTCCACTGCTTCCACTCCGTATGCTGGTCCCCACTCATCTCTCCTGACACATCGTGCTGATGAAGGCAATGACAGCCTGTTCCCCGCACTGTGGTCATCAGTGTGTGCTGCAGCCATTTCTGGAACGATAGGTGTTCTGTTTCTTCGATACATAATCTCAGACAACACATTAGTATTCTGGGGATCAGTGCATATTATAACTGAAGGAGCACAGCAAACAAAAGGGCACTGGATGGGAACACTTCAGTGATTAAAAAACTTCCAAAATACTAGGACAGGACTTTTCAGTCTGACTTTATACTCATATTATTTTTTAAGTTTGAAACATTTTATTATATAAAAGAACAAGAAAAATCAGAATTACTAGTACATAGATAATGAGAATACTAATATAAAATAAAATACTGTACTTGCCCTTTTTTTTTGTTGTTGTTCATTTGTTTGTTTTTAGAAACCGGTTTCTCTGTGTAGCCCTGGCTGTCTTGGAACTGTCATTGTAAACCGGGCTGGCCTCAAACACACAGAGATCTGCCTTGGCTGTTTCTGCCTCTGGAGTTCTGGGATTAAGGCATGTGCTGCCATGCCAGGCTTTGTTCTTGACATTTAATAACCAATACTTAGTAACTGGGAAGGAACTGAAATAATTAATTTTGAGTTATGAAATTTACTAGATGGTAGTATATCTTTTCATGTAAATTCTAGTAATTAAATCCTACTATTGGTTCTGCCACGGTGTAATGTCTTGAAACTATAGTTTTATAGCCACAGATAAATAAAATAAGAGAGTGCTTGAGACCCAGGGATCCACTTTGGAAAGTTTTCATGTAAAAGCAGTGGCTGCACATGCTGCTTGACACATACTGATTTTTTTCACATTTTCTCTTTTCCTTCTTTAATTTATTTTTTCAAACAATCTTTTCTCATTTTCATACCAATCCCAGTTCCCTCTCCCTCCTGTCCTCCCACTCTCCCCACCTCCCCCCTGCCCAGTTCATCCCCATCATAAACTCCTCAGAGAGGGAAAGGCTTCCCATGGGGAGGCAACAAATTCTGGCACACCCCTTGGCTTCCTAACCCTAATTAACGTTGAATTCCTATTACTAAAAGTTACCTGACAGGAGATGAGGATTGTGACATTGTTGACCATTTTGAGTAAGACAATTATATTATTCACAAGAGAAGGTTGGTTATTTGAAATACTAAACAGCATCACATTTATGAGGAATTGAACAGAAAGTTTACAAGCCATGGTTGTCATAATGGTGAAGTGCATTGTAACGTGTTGGGGTTCAGGTGACATTCCTAAATGTGGCGCTTTAACAGTTGAGAAATCATCGGCAGAAGCAAGGTCACTCTGACCTTCTCCAGCCTGTCTTCCATGAAGCACGGTTGAAAAGGTTTCCTGGACTACTAGAGGGAAAGAAATACTCTGTAGAAACACAGGGAAGAATGTGAACAACAGGCTTTGCTGAAAACTACCATGCTTTGTTATCCTTACTTTGTGCTTCATGTGTCTTCTGCCCAACTAATCACTTTTTTCTTTTTTTTTTTTTCAGTCAGAAAAAACATCGATAGTTTTCCCTGGACTTTGGTGCTAACTGCTTCTCTTATCCCTGTGTTATTTCTCCCTTCCTTCTTACTTGACTGGACCCACAGTGATACATACTAAGCATATGTTCTACCTGTAAACTACATCCCTAAACAGCATTCATTTTCTGTGGATTCTTTGTTTCATAAAACTTCAATTATTTTATTTATTTATTTATTTATTTTTTTTTTTAGTTTTTGAGACCAAATCTCATGAAGCAAGATTGACCTCAAATTTGTTATGAAGTTGAGGGTAACCTTGAAATATCAGATCCGTTTGCCTCCATCTCTATGCTGCTTACATACTGGGCCCCTGTGGAAAAAAAACGTGTAAAGTAATTTGTTTTTTTATTAAGCAGATTTTGATACTGAAGTATCAGTCAACTGATGAGGATAAATAATAAATTTCTCTCCCCTACTAAATCACGATGATTCCAAGTCCATTCTTTCCCAATTTTCTTAACTATGAAGTTAAAATGCACCTATAGCAAAATTAAATATATCTTTTATGCACTTATGTAAATGGAATTCTTATGGGAGCTTTCCTAGGAAAATTCACGTTCTTTCAATTATTGGCACTCAAATCTGGTAAGTAAACTATTTTGTAGCATTGAAAAAAACAGTTCTCTATGCCATTTGATTTTTCTCATATTTGGGAGACAAATATTTATTTGTAGTCAATGTTATCAAGACATAGTCGTGATTCACGTTCTGCCCCATCCCCAGCCAAGATGCCTACCCACATGCTCCCCCCACACTCCCTAGTTCTGTCTCATTGCTGGCCCACTGCTCATATTTAAAGAATTATACTTTGCCAACATTTCTATTATTCTTCTGCCCACCTTGCTCCTTTCAAAAGTAATCTGTCCTTGGAAAAATTTCTTAGACTGATCAAAAAATATGATAATTGTAAGTCACTCTTTACAAAACAAGAAAGGAAAGATAGAGGAATCTTCAAACTTTTACCCATCATTTCCTTATCTTTGCAGCACTCCAACCCCTGTAATGACTCTGATTTTTATTCCTTATGCGGCTGATATGACTATTGGATATACAAATGCTTGTATATATTTATTAAGTTGGACAAAAAACAAATACTTGCCATGGTAGTTTAACCTAATAATATTTGCAACCCTTTATAACCTTATAAATTTAGTTCTCTCTCCTGAGATATGAATTTTAAAGTTAGAAATGTTTGGGGAATATTTCAAAATAATAGAAGCCTTGCCCATTGTGATTTGTCTGGTAGCCCTGTCCACCTCCTTTTCTCTATGTGACAAGAGTGAAGAAAGTGACTTCAAACTACCAAGATGTTGAAAGTGAAATTGGAAGGTTGCCCTCTGTCTTAAAGAAGGTGAATATAACTGTTAGTGATTCAGAACTGAAATTTTAGCATATTCAAGGTCATTATAGAAAGGGGGATAGGAAACATAAAACATAGTAGAAATACTACAGAAAAGAAGCTGTCTCTGGGTCCTCTATTGCTTTGGGTTTTATCTGTGGGGTAATGAAGAACAGTCATTGACCATCACTTACTGCTGGTTCCAGTGCCAAGGACACATCATCATCATCATTTATGTCTGGCAATGCTTAGGCATCCTTGGTTAGCCTGTCTTTGGTGGTTCTCCAGTTGTTCTTGTCCTGAGCGGTCATACACATGGTCCACTGTCCAGCTTTATGATGTCTCTTCAGCATTTGGGTGTTCCTCTTTGACTTTTCCCGTGCACTCCTCCACACGGTGCCATCTTCAGGTATCTGCCATCATTCATTCTCATAACATTGCCAAAGTATCCCAAGCATCATTGCCGTATCCTGTAGTTTACTTCCTTTGGTAGATGGTGATGTTTCTTAATGTCATTGTTACATAGTCTGTCTTGTCGTTTGATGCCTAGAATCCGCCTGAGACATGCTATCTCAAACACATTCATCCGCTGTTGTGAGGAGTGATTCATTGTGAAGGTTTTATAGTTATAAAGAAGGCAGATCAAGACAAGTGTCTTGTACACTTGTAATTTTGTTGTTGATGTTATTATGTCTCTTGCTGACCAAACCTTTCCTACTGCCTGGAATGCAGCCCCTGCTAGTTCTATCTGCCTCTTAAAGTCTGAAATAGATTCCTCCTTTGAACTAAGGTTTCCTTGAACTAAGTAGACAAATTTGACTGTTTTCTTGAGGTTCTAATTCCTTATTACAATGTTAAAATCCTTGTGTGCCCTTCCCTTGTGTTATATCTCAGTCTTCTCAATGTTTATTTTCATACTAATGTTGTCACTTGCTTCCACCACTCATATTTACCATGGCCTGTAGCTCATTTGGACATTCAGCAAGTAACGCTATACTGTCAGCAAAATGTAAGTTATTGAGTCACACACCACCTATCTGCATGCCAATCTCCCCATCCTCCAGGGCGGTTGCTATTACCAATTCCAGGAATATATTAAAGATTAGTAGGGAGAGCATGCATCCCTACAAACCTCCCATGATTGTCTTAAAGTGATCACTTAGTTCTCCACAGACACAATATGTTTGCAAATACAACTTTCAGTATTGAATCTACCTAATTCCTTGATCATGATCCTCGTGATATACCAAATTCATAGAATTCCAAAATAAGACTCAAACCTAAGAGTACTGAAGATTTCATATATATACATATATATATATATATATCTTTAAATATATAAAGATATATATATATATATATATATATCTTTAAATAATTTCCAGAGTGGATTTTCCTCATTTTGTTTGCCAATGATAATCTAAATCTGGGCTTCATATATGCTTGAGGTTTAATATGTACTCAGTGATATATTGTACTATGAATGTAGGGAGATACTTCAGGGTAGACTTTTACTCTTTAGTGAGAAGCCTGGGTCTTATTTTTTAATTTATTTTTTTATAAAAGATATACAAATGATCATAGGAATAGCACAGATTTATAAAAATTAGTGAAACACTGCTCTATATATTCTCAACTAGCTATCAAAACTGTTTGAACCACTTCTCCTTAATTAGATGAGTGTAAGCAGTGTGGCTAAATGCTGGATAATTATTTTTCTCTCATAAGCCTTTAAATTGGATTTTTGCAGCATGTAGTAGTATCATAAGGAGGTAGAGCGGTATTATACACTAAAACCAATAAAGGCAGACATAGGGTAGAGATACAATAAAGCCCTATAGTCTCTGTCATCTCCTTAATTATACTTGTGATTGTTTGGATCTTGAATTATAAGATTTAATAAACTATGGGAAGTGAAGAGTGTAATAAGAATCAGGAAATTATTTCCTTTTTGCTTCAAGTCACCCTAATGATTCAGAGCTACCAAAAAAGATAGTTAAATAAGCTATCATGAGTTCGTCTCAGATTCTCTACCACTTTGAATGGGAAAGAGTTTCTTTAAATCATCTGGAAAGGTGAGTCTGGAAATAGCCACATGCATAAAACTAATAAAGTTTAATTTTATTCATATGTTATAGAAAATCTGAAAATAAATATCAAATTAAGGTTTTAAAAGCAATTTTCGGTTATCTTATTCATTTCTTAGACTCTCAAATGTTATTGATTTTTTATTACTAACAACTAATTTCTCTGCATTATTTATACAGATTAAATGAGGTCAACACATATAAAGTGAATTTGATGAAAATAAAATGATAGTTCATGGGTGGTAAGAAGTATAAAAGCTCAACAATTAAGAGCACATATGTTCTAATCCACAAAAGACCCCAGTTCACATCTTAAGAACAACAGCTCCTAGTGATCTGACAATCTCGTACAGTTTCTACAGGTGCTGTAAACCTAGGTACAACCACGCACACAGATTTATTATACATACACACATTATTAGAAATGACTATCTTTAAAAAATAAATAAAGTACAAATAAATGTTTCATATCCATAGGACATTCCAAGCTGAGTTTTGTTAGAGTTGAGTATAGGTTTATTAAATGATCATATTAATATAAAATAATTTAAAAGTTTTCATCTCTAAAATACCTTGAATGCTTAACTTTTAAAGAAAACTTACCAATAACAAGTTATTGTCCTAAATAACATGTTTGATATACTTTGTGTATAAAATGTCTTCCACAGGCTCCTTTGTTTAAATAATATTTTCCACCTGGTAGTCATACTTTAGGAGGTTACAATCAAACATAGAAATGACCCCTTATTTAAATGGTGCGATTATTTTTCCTGTGATGCATGTAAAGAACAATTTAATATATCTTAACAAAATTCTATATGAGTAGATTGACAACATTCACAATATGCATGCCTCTTAACTAAGCAAAATATATCCTACTGACAATTTTATTCAGTCACAAAGTGTATAAACCAATGCTCACCACAACTACCTTTTCTTCTGATGAGAAAATGAAGTGCAGGCACATGCACACACACTCAAATTTTACAGAGAGTATACTAGACATTTTTAGTTAGGTTTACAACTAAGAATGGGTGCTGTGAGTTCAGGTGAGACTTTCTGTTTGGTGTTCAGTAATTGTACTGTTTTAATGCTACTTGTTTCGGTACCTCTTTGTTTTCAATACTCTATATAATGAGTGGTTTATTGCATGTTCTCGATATAGCTTGTGGCATAGCCATGCATGATTGTGATGCATAAAAATGAAGGTCATCCAAAAACAGATGAAGTGTAAAATAAAATATACACTGGGAGCTAAATATGAGTCAATTATGGCTAAGATAGCTTTTGATGATTGGTGATTTGTTGAAAATATGAGACTATAATCTATTAGTGAAATTATTTTTACTGATAGTTATTGAAATAATGTTTGTCATTGTTTTGGTTATATGCGTAGAGTCTGCAGAGATAAATTTTTGTTCTTTGCATTAGATCCACAACATGAAGACAGATTCTAGTACTTTCTATAACTGAGAGTTTCAATGTTCTTTTTTGGAGGCTAAGGGTTAATTTAAGTTAATTTGAATAATGAGAGAAGAGTCATGCTTTTCAAATTTGCTTAATTTTATATTCTCTTTCTCTCTCTCAATGTTCCCTTAATCAACTTTTAATTTACTAAGCATCAATAATTCTGAGCTAATTAGCTATTTAAATGACTGTAATCTCAATATTTCCATTTTTTATTTTTAATTAAAAATTTTAAATTATTTCACATTCTGACTAAAATTTCCTCCCATTTCATACTCCTTTTCTTCTGCCCCTCCATCCATTCCTCCTTTGCTTCTGTCCAGAAAGGGCCAGATCTCCCATGATATATGGTTCATATCATCAAAGCTTGGTATTTAAAGTTGCAGTAGGGCTAAATTCTCTGCTTGTACTAAGATGGGTTAAGCATGGATGGTTAGCCTGTCTTTGGTGGTTTTTTCAGTTGTTCTTATCCTAGGCAGTCCTCGATGCTTGTATTATTTTTATACACATGGTTCCACTGTCTGCCTACTATGATGTCTATTCAGCATTTGGGTGTTTCTCTTCGCCTTATCCCGTGCACTCCTCCACATAGTGCTATCTTCAGGTATCTGCCATCATTAATTCTCATAACATTGCTGAAGTATCTCAAGCACCATTGCTGTATCCTCTAGTTTACCCTTCTGTAGATGAAGATGTTTCTTAATGTCATTAATACACAGTCTGTCTCTTCGTGTGATGCCTAGAATCTTTCTGAGAAATTCTATCTCAAACACATTCAACCACTGTTGTGAGGAAATAACATTGTTTGTATTAAGGCTGGACAAGGAACTCAGTATGAGTAATAGGTGCTTTTAGGAAAAGAACAATGTATCTAAACTCTTATCCTAACTTGATAAAAGGCAAAGAGAGAATACCCAAATTAACAAAATAAGAAACAAAATGGGGAATATAACTGGTGTGGGAGAAAAATTCTATATCTGTCAATTATGTTTTAAATAAACACTGATTGGATGATAGCCAGGAAGGAAGTATAGGCTGGAAAATCAGACAGGAAGTAGCGGTGGGGAATAAGAACAGTGGTATTCTGGGAAGAAGGAAGCTCTTTCCCGAGTACTGCCCAGATCACCAAAGAAGCAGTATGTGACCTACCCCACTGAAAAAGGTACCAAGATGTGGCTGACATAGATAAGAATAATGGGTTAATGTAAGTTATTCGAGCTGATACAAAGCCTGAGCTAATGGGCTAATCAGCTGATAACCTAATGTAGACTCTCTGTGTGATTTTCTTTGGGGCCTTACTGGCTGTGGGAACTGGGCAGGATAGAAACCCCAACAAAGCAGGCCCTCATGTTAAACATAACAACAGACACTGAGGAAATCCAGAGCATCATTAGGTCCCACCTCAAAAATTTGTACTCCACAAAATTGGAAACTCTAAAAAAATTGACAAATATCTTGGTAGATACCACATACCAAAATTAAACCAAGATTAGATAAACAATTTAAATAGACCTATAACCCCAGAGGAAATACAAACCATCATTATAAGTCTTCAAAAAAAAAAAAAGAAGCCCAGAGCCAATTGGTTTCAGAGAAGAATTCTACCGAACTTTCAGAGAAGAGCTAATACAGATACTCCTCAAATTATTTCACAAATAGATACAGAAGAAACATTACAAAATTATTTTCATGAGGGCACAGTCACCCTGATATTCAAACCACACAAAGACTCTAAAAAGAAAGAAAAATAAAGACTACTTTCTCTCATGAAAATTGGTGCAAAAATATTCAATAAAATACTCAAAACTGAATCTAAGAATATATCAAAAGTACACCCACCATGATCAAGTAGGTTTTGTCCCAGAGATGGAGCAAAACTTTCACAGTTCCTACACTGTTCTTTGTTTAAACTTTAAAAAAAAAAACTTTAATTAAAATATGTTATTGTTCTCTAATTCTCTTTCATCTCCAATCCTAGCAATTCTTCCCCTCCAAGCCCCCTATGTTCTCCACTCCTTCTCAAATTGATGGCCTCTTCTTTTTTGATTATTATTGCTATACACATGCAGGCATACACACAAGCATAAAGGTGTTACTATAATCTTTTGAATCTGTTTAATTTTACTTGTGTGTATATATGATTACATCTAACTTTTTGAGGGTACAGAAAAAAGGCTGAGCACAAAGACCAAGACTATGTTTCAAACCATGGGCTTCATAAATAATCAATTGAATTAGAGCTTTGAATTTTTATAAGTCAGATTTTGCTTTGAAAGTTATCTATATTTAGGCAAATTTCACTGCACTCTTACCATAAAAATATCACAGACACTGAGGAAAGCTGAGATCTCTGTAACTATTCTTCTATTTTTTTTGCACAGATCCAAACTAGAGCATTAAGCAAGAGAAAGAAAGAGAAATCACCCAACTAGGAAAGGAAACAGCTACATGGTTTTTATTGTAGATAATACTACTTGTATAGAAACTTCTGCATTTCTCCCCCACATTTTGTTAATAATAAGGAAAACTGGTGCATGTAAACTTTATAAAGTTGATATAAAAATTAGTAGTTCTTGTATACTCAAATAGTGGATTGTCTGATATTGAAATAAAGAGTGATCATCTTTATAATTTAATTATAAAGAATTAAGTATTTCAGAATCATATAACCAGGATATACAAAATTTAGTGCAGTAAAATCACTAATCAATGCTACAATAAATAGAGTAAGACATAGGTGGTACTATCCTTCATTCAAGGATTGGAGGAATTTATATTATCAGATTGTCTCTGATACCCAAAGTGAATAATCAACTTAGTATAATGTCTATCAACATTCCAGTGACATTTTTCATGGAAATTGAAGAAAGCCTGCAATTTATATAAAGCGCCAAAGATTGAGTAGTTAATAATGTCTTAATAAAAAATAATAAACAAGAATAAAGCATCCTACTATCCAAGTTAAAAATATATTGAAGATACAATAGCCAAAACAGCGTGAGATTAGCATAAAATCAAAGACCAATGCAATAGCTTAGAGAACTCCAAAATAAATACAAACATTATAACCAAAATGATTTTTAACAGGGGAACCCAATGTTCACAATCATAATGGAGAAAGTAGATATTTCAAATAAAAAAAGATAAAATTAGACAAGCTATCATTAAAAAGACCCTCACTTAAAAACTGATTAATGGTGAATATTGAACCAAAATGTTGAATTTACTGGAAGTAAAATTGAAGGAAATATTTCAGAATAATAGAATGAGTACTATACTTTAATGTATGTTCCAAAATCATATACTACAAAATTCGAAATAGGCAAAATAGACTCTAAAATCCTGGAATACATCTGCCTAGCAATAGATAAGATACAATCATGAGCCTGTAAAGATACCGAACAGGATGTAATAAATATCTGTAAACTACCCATAAATAATAAGCTCATAGCCAAAATAAATGAAGAAATGAAACAAATCTACAGTATAAAAAATAAACATTATTAAAAATAAGTAAAGATATGGACCGATGTTTCTCCATAAAAACACATAAATATACAACAGGCAGATGAAAAAGTTCTAATAACACTAATCATCAGGGAACTTGTACTGTTTTTTTTTTTTTTCCAACTCTACAGGAACTAGAATCTGGGAAGAGGAAATCTCAACTGACAAATTGCATCCATCAGATTGGCCTGTAGCTATGAATACAAGGAATTTTCCTAATTAAGGATTGATGTGGGAGTACTCAGCCTGCTCTGGATAGTGCCAATCCTGGAAGGTGATCTTTTATTATGTAAAAAAGCAGGCTATGTAATACTTGGAGAACAAACCAGTAATCAACATTACTCCATGGTCTCTCCTACAGTTCTTGCCAGTAGGCTGCTTGCCCTGATTTCTGTCCATGATGGACTGGAAACTGAAAGCCAAATAAACCCGTTCATTCTTAAAATTTCTTTCAGTCTTTGTTTTATCGAACAGAAAAAGCAACAGAAAATCAAGATAAACCAGAAATACAAATTTAAACTACAATAAGGTGTCAACAATTAGAACTATTGTGATTAAGAAGATAATTGACTTCAAGTGATGGGAATGGCATGAAGAAAATCGCAGCCTACGTCAGCCTACGTCTCTGGCACAACCATTTGGAGTGTATTGTGATGATTCTTTAAAACCTAACCACAGAACTAGTTTAAGCTCCCAATATGAATCCTGAAGATGAATATTCACTTTCATCAGTAACATTCTTCAAAATATCCAAGTTTTGTGTCAATCAATTTATCTACCAAGGGATGAAAATTTTATCTGTATGTAGTACAACTACGAAGTGAAATGCTATCGTGCCATAAAAATAACATAATTTTGCCATCAGTGCTAATGGATAAACAGGAAGAAAATTTATCTAGTTAAGGAGGCTCAGCTGAGACAAATATATCATTGCTCCATTCACATGTGGAATCTACAAAAGTTGATGCCCTGAAGCAGAAGACAGAATAGTGGCTTCCAGGATCCTTTGAAGTCAGTTCCAAAAGTCAGGGAGAGTAGTCAAAGGTAACAAAACTCAGTTTGTTTCAAAATGTGTTCAAGAGGTCTGTTGTACAAAGCAGAACATGTTCTTAAAAATATTTAGTTGCTATAAAGTGTTCTCACAGCACACGTGATGTGAGCTAGTTTATTATTTAGCCTAATTTAGTCACACCAGAATACACATAATCAAACTTATCATGTTAAACACTATAAAAGTAAACATGTACACATATATAGTTTTATCAACCAATACAAAAAAATAATAAAAAAAGCCATACTTTCTGTATTTTCAAAATTATGAGCACTTTATTTCACATCTTTTGCAAAACTGCATGATGCAGCTCCTCATTACTGTAAATTGCATTTTTATTATAGTCATTGTTGACTGCTTCCCGTTTTACATATTGGTTACTGAGGTTTCCCTGAATCAATTCTTCCTATACAGTGTGTCTTTCACTTTTGTATTTTTCATGCCTATAATATCAATTTTAAATGTTTTTTTTTTAACTATAATCTAGCAGTGCTGGGGATATGGGCTCAGTCAGTAAAGTGCCTGACTCACAGCATTAATGCTTGCATGAGTTTGGATCTCCAGAACCCCTGTAAGAAGATGGTCACAGCACTGTAGCGTATACATGAAGCAATGCCTTTTCATATTAAGTATTATTTTCCAGGTTGTGAGGTAGCAGAACTAATGCATCTCCTGAAATGGAAACTTTATAATTCCTCTTTCTCTACTGGGAAAGAAATGTCAAGGGTCTGACAGTGATCACTATTAGCTTTAATGTTCTTATTGCATCTAGATGTATAAGCATGTCAGTTCTTACAGGCCTTACATTTAGACTTAACCATTATAGCTAAGTTCTGACTAATACCTTGTCAATATCCAATCAACACAGCAAGAAACCATAACTTTGTTTTCGTCTCACTTTTCTCACATGGGAACTATGGGACATTTACTTTCTTAATTGCTTACTCTGCTAGATGTTCAAATTTTCCAGTTTTATTAATTAATGTTAAAATTAAACTAATTCAGCAAGCACACCTCATTGCTTTAAAACTTGGCCTGAAATTGGAGGTGTTATTGGTTTTTCCCATTAGCTAATCTTGTATAATTTAAATTAAATTACCTTTTAATATCAAAGGATGTTGTATACTAGTTGATATCTGGATTTCACTTGATTAAGACATAACTTTGTACTCATAAAACCAAAAGCTAGACTTCACAGAAAATTCATTTACAAATTATATTTGGTGCTATAAAACATATGGAAATAAGCTTAAAACAGCTCATGACAGGCCAGTAGGTAAAAGGTGCTTGTCAAAAGACTGACAATTTACATTCAATCCCAAGAACCCACATGACAGAATAAGAACAGAGAGTTCTGCTTATCGCCTGACCTCCACATGTGTATTATGGTAAGCATGCACGCACGTGCACACACACACACACACACACACACACACACACACACACACACACAGACATACACCGTAGACATTTTCAAACACTCTGATAATTTCATTTAGTTTTGCCTCTTTCTTTCTCTCTTTTTGTATGTGGTGTGTGTGTGTGTGTGTTTAGGTCTTATTGTTTGAAACTGGAGTTGGGTCACCTATCAGGTTGTTCATCTCTGGACCAGACTAATTTTTCCCTCCCTTCTCACTTAATTGCCTGGGACCTTTTCAGCCCCTTTTCATACACGTTGACATGTCAATTAGTGTTGTCATTTTTCAGTTCTTGTTTAGGTGACCATATTTGTGAAATTTCATGTGTGTGCAGTTTCTTTGTCATATAGAGACGATGCTATCTCAGCGGTTGGGCCTTATGCTATTTTAGCACTGTTCTGCAATTTTTCCACTTGAATTATATTCCCCCATACTTGTACTTTGTTTACTATACAATAGGCCTACTGAATGTCACTCTCAATCTCAGAAACTATCGGGTATCCTAAATGAAGAAGATCTTATACTCCTTACTCCCCTTGTGTTAAGTGTATTTCCTAACAAACATTTGCCATCTTCTTTTTCTTTAGCTGAGTTTCACTTTCTTATATTTAATGATTAGCTACTTTACTAGAAGTTTAGCCTCAGGAAAGTGGAAATGTTCTCTATTAATTGTTATATCTCCAGTAGTTCAAAACCACCAAATATAAATGATGATTCTCTGTAAATAATTACTAAAAAAATTTATTTATTATCTTGTATATACCTGAGCCTTTGTTGGATGCCAGATTCTTTAAATTAATACTGAAAGATGAACACTCTTCATTTAAGGGAAATAGTATAATAAAGCTAGTTATTGAGCACAGTGACATCTATAATAGCCTCAGAACATTCAGTTCCTACACAGAACACAAAAAAATCATTATATAATGCAGAAAGGATGAAGGGATACTATGAATTTTAGCAGGATATAGGTAAATTTTTAATATTAAATTTGCATTGTATTTTTTTTTTTTTTTTGGTTTTTTGAGACAGGGTTTCTCTGTAGCTTTGGTGCCTGTCCTGGAACTAGCTCTTGTAGACCAAGCTGGCCTCGAACTCACAGAGATCCACCTGCCTCTGCCTCCCGAGTGCTGGGATTAAAGGTGTGCACCACCACCGCCAGGCTTGGATTGGTTTTAATTGGCAGCTTCTCTACAAAGCAAATTGCTTGTATAAGGTGTGACATTTTGAAATTCACATTGAGTTCAGAATATTCTAGAATGTAAACTGAGAAGAGCATTGTAAATTATAGTTTTGGGGGGACATTTCTAGGAGGAAATGTTTCCAGTGTCAGGTAGATATCAGCATCTTATGTCATTTGGAATGTAGGGAGCTCAATTATAGTAACCATCAATGCCAGACTATCTCCTCTATTAAAGACAGTTATTCAACTATTCCTCTTTTCTGTAGTTTTACATATAAGAAAACTAACTAGATAAGTAGTATGAGTATAATATTTATTAAATTTCTTTTACTTCATTTCTTATCTATGACAACTAGTTGTGCCATATTGAGAATGAGAGTTCAAACAACCCTGATGTTCACGTGATATCAATAAAATGATGTCACAGAAGGCAAATGAATAAGTCTTCACCATTATAATAAATCTGCATCATTATCATCCTCATCAAAATTGCCATCATCATCATTACGTAAGGGTTTTAAAAGTTTTGTATGAATAATTGTCCAGTCGGGAAGAATACAGGCAGCAGAAGGCAATAGAGTCTGCATAGATTTATAAATATGTAACATATGAATTAATGATAACACACATGTTATATGTCATGGATACATACATAAAGAACTGAATTTTCCAAATGCAGCTACAAAGCCACGTATTTTTTATTTATGTGTATATTACATGCGTGGAGAGGTCTACGTTTGCATCACTGAGAACTGTCTTCACAGGATGGGAAAGCGCTGAGTAGATAGGAAGCATTTTTAGGCCTGCCTCTGACTGCTCTCCCGTAGCATCACCATCCTGTCAGCCAACCACATGTGTTCTGATGCAGATCAGCATGCATATGCATAGCCATATGCTTCCTCCTTCTGAGGCCCTTCTTCTCCTCCTTCCCATCCCAGTCCTTGTATTCCACACATTGTATTTCACTCATAGCACCGCTAGCCAAACAGAAGAAAAGCTGTTGCTCTCCAGAGGGAAACAGAAGTGCCTGGGACACGTGAGTGCTGATTTATTCTGACCTTGTATATTACAGCGGTATTTCTGAGTGACTTCTCTGATTTGTCATCAGAGAGGATAAATTAGTGATCTTTCTCTGCTTTGCGAGTTGGCGTGTAGGCTGGAGTTCTTTGCCACCCCTTCACTTCTCAAATGAATTAAGGTTCTTAGAATAACCTAGAGGAATTGAGTCTGCATGTGTTTCTAGCAGCTTTGTCTGGGATGTAGGTGATCTAAACTGCTAGGACACCCGAGAGAGTACTGGTGAGAAATGCCATCTGATTCATCATCACCCATGAGATGCAAGTGCGGAATGCAGGGTGGGGTCTAGTGGGAAGGGAGCAAGACAAAATAGAAATCTGGAGAGACATGGTGACACTTCTCTTCCTCCGGGCCAACAGAAAACCAGGGAAACATTTTAATAATAAAATTCGCTGTCCTCTCTTTAAGGAACATCACTCAGGCAACACTGCTGTGCATAAGAGTGAAATGTCATGTTATTTTTCAAAAAAGGGAACTTCTGGGAGGGAAACTAAGTGGTAAGAAATGGCTCACAGATCTGTGTCAAAATCCTCACTTGACGTGACGCTAAAGTGTAGCTATGTAACTTGTTGGGACCAGTGTAAGAAAAAAAATGTGATTTTCCTTATATATAAAGAATAAAAGTTTATACCAAATACCAATTACAAGGTTTTTCCTTGGGAGCTGAAGCGATGGCTCTGCATTTATGAGCACTGCCTGATCTTCCAGAGGACCTAGGTTCAGTTCCCAGCACCCACACAGCAGCTCATACCTGTCTATATCTCCAGTTTAAGGAATCTGACATCCTCACAAAGACATACATGCAGACAAAACACCAACTCACATTTAAAAAAATATGATTTTTCTCTTTTCTGTGCTTTCCTCTTAACTCATGATATGCGTATTACTAGATGTTTAATGCCGCACTAAATAAAGAAGTAGTATTTTATCATATTAATTTTTGTAGTGATATTTTAAAGCAATTTTAAAGGTATTAACTCATCAAGAAACTCCCTAAAATTACAAGTTAATCCATAAAATTAAAACTACAGATTTTCCAACTTATACATTTAATAGTATCCTTATCTCAGCAGGACAGTAAGAGGGTTGAAAACAATTAAATAAAAATTTTTAAGTGTTAAAAGCTAAAATGAAGTGTTTTGCATAACAGACAAATTTTTTGCCATGGCATATGCCTTTCAGTCTATTTCACTTGACACACACACATAACAACATTCTATCATTTTAATTTTGATACATAAAGAACGCCTAAAAACAGAAGAACTATCGAGTGTCCTATATTTTCTTTTCAAGGTTCTACTGTTAGACTTAGAGGTTGATTAACACAGAGCAGTGATATGATATCCTTTAACCTTCCTTCTTTAGAAGGGAATACTATGTTACAAGGAGAATAAAGTTAAAGTGTACTATGTTAAATGAAATGAGCTAGAGGAAGACAAATCCTACATGACTCTATTTATATGAAAGATATGAAATAGTCATCCATGATATTCGACTGCTCCCAGGGACTCAGAGAAAGGAAAGTAGGCCCGCTGTTCAAAGTGTATAATGGTCCATTCATACAAGATGAGCAAACTCCAGAAATTTTCTATGTAACATCTACCTGTGGATAACAGTAGCAAGTTATATATGTGACATTTGGTAGGGATAAATCATGTGTTAAATATCCTGGGAACAGAAGGACAATGGAAGAAACAGAAATTGAAGAAACTCGCAAAAATGCAGCCTCCTAGCAAAGAGGAAAGACACAGTATCTGGAGGTCGAGGGCAGCAAGCCTGGTTCTGGCAGATTCAATAGGCTATGCTCAGTCACCCATTCCAATACACTAATTAAATAGGCTCAGTCACCCTTTCCAATACACCAATTAAACAGATATGTGATGCGGAAGCACAGAGGAGATTTAATCAATATGCATTGGAAAGAGGAACAGATGAAGGGATCAGGTGGCCTAAAGTATATGCAGGGTACTAACATGAATTTTAGGCGTAAGCTGAAAAAACATTAGAACAAAAATGGGAGCAAGATGGATGAAAAGTTTAGTAGTCCTGGGCAAGCTAAGTCTGGCTGGTCACTGTCAGTTTGATTCTACATGGTGATCTAAAGAGCCCTAATTGCTTGAGGGGCCTAGCTGGTTCGCAGGAGAGAATTACTCATGCCCCAGGTGCTGGATTGCCACTAAAGGTAATTGCCATCATCTGTGGCATGTTCTGTCCTGCGAGGCCTTCCTGTTCCTGGAATGCAAGGTGACTGAAGGTTGAGGGCTATGACTGGAGCATCCAGGCACACTTTGATGGTCTGGAATGGGACACTGCAAAGCAGTAACATACTTCAGTTATACTTTCCTCTGTTCATTCAGCCTCGAAAGGTAATGAGCTGTGTCAGGTGTTACAGGTTTGTCGATATGGATTCTTTGAAATTTTCCAATGAAATAGATAAACAGGTATTAAAGGAAAGAAGCAGCAAGGCAAAACAAAGGTGGAAAGGACAGGCTATCTTTCTGTTTCTAGATACCTTATGAGCCTAGATGAGGAGTCAATTCTTTTCCTGAAAAGGCAGCCTATATGTAGTGCCTGTTCTAAGATCATTGTTGTAATGGAGAGTATTTTTTTTCCATTTGATATTTTCAAAAGCACATTTTAAAATACTAATTTATTACTATTGTGAGTGTTTCTACTCAGAATGTGTATTCATAAACATGCCTGCTATGGTACAGTTGTCAGAGGACAACTTTGTGGAGTTGTATGCAATTTTGCTAGTTAAAATTAAAACCTTTCTTTTTATCTAGACAGAAAGGGGAGATGATATGGAATTCCCCTATGTATACTATGATTACCATTAATTAATAAAATAATTGCTTTGGACCTATTTAACAAAAAGATTGTAAGAGCCAGCCATAATAGACATCTGCAGTGATATAGTATTTGATGGACACGACGTTGTCATTAAACACTTGAATTCATAGATGGTGTTACAGCATGCACAAAATAAAGCCACACAAAATGCCAGTGTGGATTCTTGAAGTCCTATCTCTAATTGTAGATCTATATGGATGTGATGCTTATAGAGGAAGGAGAGTCAATTTTTTTTCAGGATGCAGCCATTGCTATACCAACGCTCCAGTGAATTGTCCTTTAGGGCTATAGTCATGCACAAACAGCAAGTACTAGATGGACTGTTGTTTTAAAGAAGACAACACACAATGTTTGGAGAAAAAGATAATGGTCGAAAATAGAGAATGAATTAGATAGGAGAGATAGTGGGTTTTATAAAAAAATAGTTACATGAATGTATGAAATTTTTAAACAATGGAGTATTTAAAAATCAAGTAAAATTGGAACGAAAAACACAGGACTCTAACTGAGGAATGGCAGAGGAACAGCAGACTGCCAGAAGGTAAAAACGTTCTGTGAACAGAAGAGCTCACAGAAGAGTGGCATGTCAGAGGAAGCCTTTGGGAGAGAATGTATCCAGAAGAATTCGTTTCCATGGCAGCTTGGGCCGTAAACACTTTCTGATGTCAGTTTCCATAGGGAGACACAGGCTTTTGTACTTTTTCCAATTTACAGCCTTTATTATTTCAAAACCCATGAAAAATGGTTTTTATACCTATTTATTATTTCATACATTCAGGGTACAGAAAAGCTACCAGCTTTAATAGTTTTATCAAGATACCATAAGATGAATAAATAGAATCAAGGTAACTTCTATCACAGTATTATTCTCAAAACTTTATTATAAAATTCTTATCGTTTTATTTAAAACAAAATGAGTACTGAAGTAACTATTTCTTAGCATCATTTTAAGACTCTGTGGTGAGCATTTATTGTTGACAGTCTGAGTAGATTAAAAGAAAAAAAAATGTATCGTTAATGAGGTGCATTGACACATATATGCCTTTGAGGACTGTTCCACAAAGGAATAACTGAGAGGTTAAAAGGCAGCCTGAGTGTGAGCAGGAGAGTTATCTTGGCTGAGAACTTGGACTGAATACAAAGGGGGGAAACAGATAGCCAATGAGCGATGTTGTTTCTCTTTCTTATGACTTATGTTCTTCTCAGGCATAAGCAAAGAGTCTCATGCTCTGGCTTTGTCAGCTCTCTGCCACTGATCCCTCCCATGGTAGAATATGTCCTCCAACTGGAAGCTAACATGATCTGCCCAGCATTTGTTCTTTTCAGAGAGTCTGTGACAGCAATGAGAAAGATAATTAAGACACACTTAATAACTACAAAGCATTCACATTGTCTATGTGAGAAAGGGGAGCACAATGGTGATCAATTAAATTGAATACATATTTATATCTAGCATACATGTGATATATATATGTATATATAAATGATATGTCTTAGTATTGGAGAGTATTAAACTATCTATAATTGCATATATATCTACATGCTTACTATATATATATGTATTATGTGAAAAATGTCTATAATGAAGCTCACTGCTTCATATTATCAAACAGGTGTTGTACAGGAGTTATCAGTTCTCTTATTTTCATAGCTTAGAAGTAAAGAACAGAATTTCCCAACTATCTCTTAGGCATCAAGTTAGATGTAAAGGTAGGTGGTGGACAATACACACAACTTTTCTTTGTTGTATGTACTTCTATATGCGTGATAAGAAATTATTATCCTCATGACCCTTTAATTATAATTAGCACACTAAATGTTTCAAGGTACTTTTAAGGTTTTCTGAGATTATCTAATTATCATACTAACTGAATTAGATCAGCATATTATTGCTGTCTTAAACCACTTTCTGTAGTTATTTATTAAACAAGCATTGATTATGTTTCAAATATTTACACTATCCCTAACTAGATAAATCAATACATTATGAGTATTCGGCTCCATATCAAGAGGCTGTCAGTAATTTAGCAGACATAAACATGACATCATTAGTTTTATAAAGACAAAACAATGACAAATGTAAACTTTAATTGCATAAAATTATCAAAAAATTTTGAGGGTGCTTAATAAAGATTTTTTTAAAAAATTATATATTAGTGAGTCTTTGTGATGTTCATTTATTTTAGCAAATTGAAGGATTAATTAACTAAAAATTGGTAAACATTTACAGCATCTTAGGCATTATAACAAGTCTTGGATGGATATACAAAAATGAAAATATATAGTGATCTTTTGAGTGCAAATGATCAAGGGTTAAACTTATAACCTAATATAGATATTAAATCATTGCCTAAATTAGGGCAAATTCTATTGATGAATCAATATTACCATTGATTCACACCAAGGACCACCTTGCTTTAATTGCTAATTTAGATAGAGAGGAGCCACGCAATTGAATTCTTTAAGGATGGAACATTGCATCACATCTAGGAGAACCCAAGTAGAGAGATGAGTAGCCACTTTGAATGGGCAAAGCAAAATTACTGAATTGAATTAAAATCACAGGTACCAAATTAACCAAAATGCCCAAGAAGTTCTGATAGTAGAGATATTTACAATAATAAAAAAATTGATATTAAAATATTATATTCTCATTCCACTAATATAACTATGTTTTCAAAATTACTATTCAAGTAATGAGGTTTTTTTTCTCTTTTCAAGTAGTAGTTTGCAAGAAGTATTGTTAATATGATGTATGTTTTTGGTCCATTTGCAGTCTTACTAAAATAAAACCAAGCTTTAAATAAATCTTTGATGAATTAGTTTCTATAGCCCTCTCAGTTTCTGAAGAATGACTTTACGTTTCAGACAGTTTTACTCCATTCAAAGAAAAGTCAGCTAAAGATGAATGCAGATGACTATTGACCAGCATTACATAGAGGAGAAAACAAGATGTAGTGTAAAGAACTGGATTGCATTTCCAGTTCCTCAAGATTCTAGATTCAAGTAACTCGACTATTGGCATGCATTTGCTTTTTGATGGCCAGGTATCACCATGTGCACAGGAAAAAGAGAATAGATTGGATTAAATATAATGGAAATGCTTCATGTCTGAAGCAAATTTTCTCTCTGATGATGAGCTATTGCTTCAAGGGACATTAGTCCCTTTCTTACTAAAAGAAAATATGATTACAAAAGAACGGTACACTCAATTCACAGTAACAAAAAACGAGTAATAGTCAATAAATAAAAAAAACATACTTTAAAAATTATAAACACGAAAGCAAAATAAATTTAAGGAAAATGCTTGCCTTGCTTTCAGAAATTATTCAAATCCCTTAGCTTTGTAAATTTAAACTTGGTTAAAACATAATGTTTTATTTTTTATTTTATTGAAAATAGATCCTTCTTTCATACAATACATCCGGACCACTGTTTCTCCTAACTCCACTCCTAAAAACTATTCTCACCAACTTGCTCTCCCATAGCGATTCTCTCTCTGTTTCTCCGAAGAAAAGAGCAGGACTCCAAGAGACAACAACGAAACAGCAAAACAGGATAGAATAAGATAAGGCAAATGCCCTCAAACCCAGGCTGGAAAAGGCAACCCAATAGGAGATAAAGAATTCCAAGACTAGGCAAAAAAGTAAGAGACACACCGGCTCCCCATGTTAGGAGGCCCACAAAAAAAGCCACAAGCTAGCCACCATAACATAAATGCAGAGGATCTGGTGCAGACCCATGCAGATCCATGCAAGCCCATGCTTGCCACTTCAGTCTCTGTTAGCCCATGGGAGCCTTGCTTAATTTATTTGGTGGGCCATGTTCTCCTGTTGTCCTCTGTCCCCTCTGATTCCTACAATCTTTTTGCTCCCTCTTTGGCTAGGTTCCCTGAGCTCCGAGGTGAGAGGCTTGATGGAGATCCCCAATTTAGGCTCTTTCTCTCTCTCTGAATAACGCCTGATTGTAGGCCACTGTACCTGCACCTGTCTGCTGCTGGAGGGAGCCTCTTTGATGGTGACTGGAAAAGACGCCCATCTATAAGTAGAGTCAATATCACTAGGAAACACTTTGTAGGCGGAGACTGCTCGTTCATACCCCGGATGCCCAGATGTGAAATAATCACGCAGAAACAATGTTCATAGCTTATGCATATTCTTAGTTAATTCTTACATCTTAAATTAATCCATTTCTATTAATCTGTAAATCACCTTGAGGTTGTGGCCTACCGGTGAGATTCTGGCTGGTTGCCAGCATCTTTCTCCTTGGGCATCTACATGGCCTCTCTCTGACTCCGCCTACTCTATATATCTTTGTTCGAATTTTTCACCTGCCTTTACTCTACTAAGCCATTGACCTAAACAGCTTCTTTAATAACCCGTGGTAATAAAACCTATTCATAGCGTACACAGGGGACTCCCACATCATCATTTCATTGTTTTTTGTTTGTTTGTTTTTGCTTGTTTGTTTGTTGGCCAGTCATCTTTGGTTCCACTCCATCTCTATGCTATCTGGTTTCTGATTCCTGGCTATCCAGTCAGAGCAGAGTCTGAAATCCCTCTCATTATAGGGGCACCAAGTTAAACCAGGCAAGAAGGGGCAGAACTCCCACGAGTTCTGCTTCAACATTGTGTCAGCGCATCTTGCAGGCAGGACAGATTATAGGTTGAGGATTTTGTCGCTGGGTTGGTGTCCAGATTTCTTTCCTCATTGTCTTCAGAGTACTGTCCTGCATCAAAGAGACAAACCTGTAGGAGTGATGGCACCATAAAAATACCACCTAGAATTTTTTACCTTCAATGAGCTATGTAGACGTTGGCCTAAGGGACACTGCTGTCTTTTGCAGAGAATAGCCCTCTGCTCTAGTATCATGCAGGATAGAAAGTAAAAATAGAGCTTTTTAGATTATTAAAATGATATGTAAACAGATACACACAGTTGTATATGTGTTTTTTCTTCATTCATTAAAATTTATAAATGACAATATCAGTTTTGCAGAAAACAAGTTTCGTTATTTTTTAGATAAATTTGTAAAAATTCCTGAAATACAAAAGTAAAAAGAAACAGAACTGAAAATCAAAAAGACTATCTGATGAATGAGGCAGGACACAGAAAAAGAAAAAAGTTCTATTACTGGACTGTTGCAGAACAGATAAGTCTATAGTAACATCCAGGACTATAATTATACCAGTCACCCAAAAAAACAAGGAGAACTTGAATCTCAGAAGAAACTACTGTAGACAACTGGGATACCCTGAAGAGATACACAAGAGATTCCTAGCCAGGTGAAATTTCTAGACTGCAGAAAGAAATAATAAAATATTCATAGAACTTTGAAAGTGGAAATTTCAGAATAAATATGGCCAAGAATTAGTGAAAAATTTGCCAGATACATGGTGTTCCTAGGAAGATAACAAGAGAGACATGGGGAGAAACTAGTTAGCACAAGAGCTAGGAATTCAGAATGTGTATGCTGCAGAAAAGACTCCAGAGGTCCAGTGAATTGAGAAAAATATCTGGAAAGAGGAGTAGTGCACGTAAGGCCATCAATGTCACAGTGGTCACAGGTATAGACCTCTAATTTTGATTGAAAGAAAAGGCAACGAGAGTTATAGCGCAAAATTTAATAAATTTTACAGAGGGAAAGCAACAAATTAAAAATACCTGAGGGCAGGAGAAGTAATCTTCCCCAGGGAAGATCAGGGCAACTTTTTATCAATACCAAGTTGTCAGTCCAGAAAATGTATAAATACAAGTAACATTATACAGAGTTATCAGTATATTACAGTGTGTATTTTTGTATTTAAGAATACAGATGTATACTCATATGCATATATGTATGTAACAATGATTAATGGATAAAAGTGATGAATTTAAAAGTGAAAAGGAGGGATATATTAGAGTTCGGAAAAGATATATTTATAATAAATGTCTAAAGTAATAAAACTTTCATATTTATTGTTCTAGTAATTAGGATATCATAATCGCAGTGGATTTATTTCAACAAAGTTGTAAATAAATTAGTATTCTAAAAATGCCAAAAGAATAAATAGAGCAAAAAATATGTTTACATTTTAAAAATGTATATTTAGCAAAACAAAAAGGGCGCAAAATGGAATTTTTTTTTGTGGCAACTACTCATGGTATGTGGACTGCTGTGTTTTTGATATAACTAGTGATACTACCCTGAAGAAAACTGATTTTTGCCTTTCCTGGTGTTATCATCTGCCAAAATCTCCATAATTAGAGGCATATTTGTGTTTTTATTTTATTTTATTTTTTTTTGGTTTTGCAGGAAAGAGGGAGAGAGAACATGAACTTGTGTGTGTAGGGACATGGAAAAGATCTAGGAGGAGTTAATAGAGGGGAAATGATATAATAAAAATATTTGCATGAAACAATTTAAATTAAAAATATCTAACTATATTTAAAATATTAAAAATTTAAAAATTCTTGTGGAAAAAAATTGATAAAGTGGAGGTGAACATATGTAAATATGCCTATTTTCTTTATTTTCATTGTTATGGTGGGTTGTGTTGAAGTTTAGCAAGAGGAGATTATGATGTCGTTAAAGCAGAGATGATAACAGATATGGAGAATGGCAGTTAGGAGACTGATGGAGCACTCCCTAGAGTAGATGTAGACATATTAAGGCAGTCACCAAAGGTTCATTTTAAATTAAAGCTCAATTAGTATATGCTAATTGTTAATTATAATTGAAATTTATTAATAAGCTAAAAGAACAAACATGAATTCCTTATGGATCTAGAAGGAATGTTTATAGGTCATCCACTATGGATACTAAAACATTCCTCCTCTACTTATATTTGCTGGTCTCTCTTTGGTAAACTAGTGCAAGATTTTGAAAGCTTTACTAAATCATTTTTTAACATGAGAAACTAATGGTGTACCAAACACATTGTAAAAGTCTGTTAAACAGGCAGTAAGTTGTTCTGATAATAAGGACATGTGAGAAAAAGGTAGATACTGTCCCAAATCCTTAACTAAAGCAATCTGCTTTCTAATCTGTGAGATTCAAAATAATTTTGCAGAATAGAAGGGGCCATGGGAATGCATTTTTATTTAATCCATTAGATTAAAAGATGCAAAACAATCATGTTATGATCTCCTTGTAGCATTCCACTGGTCATTACTCCCTCTTCTGCACACACTTTCCTGCCCAAATCTCTCTGTAGACAAGCTAAAACAAAACATTCTACCTATTATGTTCTGTATAAGTCTAGGTTTTGTAAAACACTGTCATGAGTTATGACACGCCTTATAAGGCTCATGTGATCTATGCAGTATTTATCATGTATCCTTCAGAAAATTGATCTGTGCTTAACTATTTTGTCCCAATGTTGGAAGCGAGCAACAAAATGGCACTAAGACAAGAAGATACGTGAACCTCAATATCAAGCTCAATGTGTTAGCCTCCACTATGAATTTACAGAGAGACAATTTTAAACCCCCAAATGCTAGCTTTTCAAATGTTTTAGGAACTTTAACGTGGTCTTAGTCTCAGTATCTTTACCATTAGAATAAAGAATTCTTTACCAGCAAATGTCAACAATGATTACAACATACCAAATCCACACATGAATACATACTGAGTTTCTGACTACTTGTGAGCACTCAGCTTGCATGTGGATACTTTCTGTCCTCATTTATTAGCAAGAATGAGTAACTCAGATGCCTGTCACAT
Source organism: Alexandromys fortis (assembly GCF_014885135.2). NCBI lineage: Eukaryota > Metazoa > Chordata > Mammalia > Rodentia > Cricetidae > Alexandromys > Alexandromys fortis. The sequence goes on from NW_026067937.1 coordinate 1,315,954, forward strand.
TTCTGGCAGTGTTGTAGATGATGATACAAAAGTGAACAAATACTCAGTGTCCCTTTCCAAAAGATGACACAGAAAAATGCATGCAAAAATAGCCAAGAGAACTTATGAAATGAAAGAAGAACTGTGATGGAAATTTGCTAGTAAGACATGACTAAAGTGTAATTGCTTTCAAATGATTAACTTAGTTCACTAATTTCCTAAAGTTTACTTTTTAGATTTTTGAGCCATAAGAAATGTGTATTATATTAGTTGATAGAATTTGGAAATGGCAAATATCAGGACATACCATATCATATCACCATGTTCAAGTGTGGAATACTGTGGTATAATTTTCCCTGTTGATTTGAGTCCTTCACATTAGCACACAGAACAAGAAAATCTTACATAAGAAAAAATATTTAATTATTGTAGTGCTGTACCTTGTATATCTTTATTTCTGTTTCATACAAAAAATAATTCTCCAAGATGTAGATTGGCAACTCCAGTAGCATAAGATAATGAAATTAGGGATAATGATATTAGAATACAGGGTTGTTTTTTTAAAATATTTATTTATTTATTTATACATTATGTATACAATATTCTGTCTGTATGCCTGAAGGCCAGAAGAGGGCGACAGACCTCTTTACAGATGGTTGTGAGCCACCATGTGGTTGCTGGGAATTGAACTCAGGACCTTTGGAAGAGCAGGCAATGCTCTTAACCACTGAGCCATCTCTCCAGCCCCCAGAATACAGGGTTTTTATCTTGAAAACTGGATCCTATAGATCCCATATCTAGTCAAGTGCTTCTCACTCAGAAGACTGAGTAGTTCACACAAAGATGATGCTAAATAATTTAAGGAGTTCTTTTTTCCATGATCCCAACTTTCAAGATGTCTTTAACAGATACATTAGTGGTTTTATTCCATTGCATAAAAAAACAATCTTAAAGATTAAGTGGCAGAAATGTAGAGAATACTGAGTTGATCTCACAAATATTGCTTGAAATAGGCCTTGAGATTACTAGTATTAGACAGCCCAGTACATTAACCAAATCATCTGGCCACATGATCTGACTTCAAACCACCAGCGAATTTTCTTTTCTAAAGACCTTGTTTTACATTTTTTCATTCATTCATTTGTGTACATGTGTCTTTCTGAATGAAAATTCTAGTAAGTGTGTGGGGGTCAGAATACAACTGATTTGATTGATTCTAGTCAAGGGTCCCAGAGATTGAATTCTGTTCTTTTTACTCATTGGTAATCACTTTTAAGGGCTCAGCATTCCTTCAGCCCTCAGTGGAGAAACTAATATTACATAAGCTCCACAGTACTAAATGCTCACTATTGGCCAATTATTACAAGAAAAAAGTTGACTTTCTGAAACAGTTCTCAACCAGTAACAAACTGGAACTCGGTATACAAAGTATCTGGTCTCATTAAGCAACATAATTAGCTGTCAGATGCAAGTTCTATATTGTAGGTGGAGACTGTTCAGTTGTTTCCTAGCCACCTGGACGCGAAAAATAACAGAAACTATATGAATTACAACACTGTTTGACTATTAGCTTAGGTATATTTCTAGCTAACTCTTACATCTTAAATTAACCCATTTCTATTAACCTGTGTATCACCATGATGCTCATGGTTTACTCAAAAGGTTCTCCTTTGTCTGTCTCCTTCGGCAGCTACATGGTGTCTCCTTGACTTCGACTACTCTCTTTCTTTATCTTTTCCTGCCTGACTATATTTTGCCCAGCTATAGGCCAAATCAGCTTCTTTTATTAACCAATGGTAGTAAAACATATTCACAGCATACAGAGGAAAATCCTACATCACTAAATTCACAATTAATTTCAATGACCTTAGTGCCCAGGATGCTTTTAATTTCCTATACTCTTTACTATCACCTTGCCTTCCTTGCTTTTCAGTATATTCTAACGTTGTTCCTGAGAATAATCATCCCGCATATGTGTGAATAATTGGCTTAGAATCTGTATCTGCAGATGCAAAGTCTCCATCCATATCAGCCTTCACACTAGAGTAAGTACTTCTCAAGCGTGTGAGAGAGTTAGTCTCTTACATTTCTGTGAATCCTAAAGTCACCTAGCAAATTCACAAAGCATAACTCATACTGCTCTATCCAAAAGAGCGGCTGTCAATCACTGAAGAGAACAAGAAAATCACAAAATTGGCCACTTTCTAATATTCTCAAGCTGATGGGTGCTCCTTCTAGACACTCTGCAAATTGCAGACTAACATTTCTGATTGACACCAACTGCACAACTTCTGTAGATAGGCATAGTTTTGGATTAATCTCAAGAAAGTCACATAAATAAATTATTATTTCATCTAGTCTCCGAACAAATGCCGCTGTCTGCCATGACTGATTAAGTACTCAAATTATACCCCAGGCTGCTTTCCAATTCAGGGCACTACCGTCATTTCAGCCTGCTTAGTGCTAGGATTACAGGTTTAAGTAACCACATCTGAGTCACTTCATACAGTTTGAATAAAGCCTAGTTACTTTTGTTAAAAATCAACAGAAAAAAAAATACCAGACATGAATAAAAATGAATGCCATTGAGCTAAAATCCTATGAAAAAAAAAACCGAACTGCATTTGTGCTGTCCCTTGAAATAAAAAAATATGAAAAAATGAAAAAATCAATCTACACAAATATCTATACATTTTACACGTTATTTTAAAAACTCTCTAAAAGATGTCACTGTTTGAACAAGATTAGCAGCACATTCCATTCCTTATGACTCCTTAGTAAAAGCACTATTTCCAAATCTGCAATCTTCATTTAAAAAAAAATGCATCCAGGTGCTGAATAAGGTTAACTAGTTTAGTTTAAGAGTGGAATAGTAGTTTAATGGTTTTCTTCATTAGAGAAGGTATATGTCCTTTACAGTAAGGTAAGTTTCTGGTAAACGTCCCCCAAACTGAAGGTTTTCTGCTAGGAAGGGAGAAATGCTTTAAGCCAACATCATTATTTGTATTGCGATTCTTCCTGACTACTGTGAGGCTGCCAGGGGACTCCTGGGTAATATGATCCTTCCAATGTCCCCAAACATTCCCTGTCTTTCTATCATTTTTCAGCATCACTTAATTATGCTTTTCTTAGTTCTTTGGAGAAGACACATTGACTGAGAAGGGTTATTATGGTCATCTTGTTAAATGATTTACATGAGGATTCTTGAAAAAAATAGTATAGATTTTGAAGTTAACTATGACATCACAGTAATTCTAACTCAAAATTTATCGACTTATTCAGATTTATTTTTAATTAACTATTTGAGAATTACATACAATGTTTTTGGTACTATCCATCCAACCTTCCCCAAATTCTCCTACATCTATCCTTTCCATTCTCACTTCCCACACAACTTTCAGTTTTCTTTATCCCCACCCCCATTGAGCTGGTTTGTGTTGCCCAGTCATTATTGAGAATAAGACCTATAAAGGAAGTGTACATAAGTTTCCACTCCTAACCAAGGCGGTATTTGCAATTAATACCTACTGAGAAAAGGAAAACCAAATTGTCTACAATGACTTGTCACTGGGTATATCAAGTCAGGCCCAAGTCCAGAAGTAGTTAGCCAACACAAAAAGGACTCCAGTTCTTCCTTCCTTCCTTTTTTCCTTCCTTCCTTTTTTCCTTCCTTCCTTCTTTCCTTCCTTCCTTCCCTTCCTCCCTCCCTCCTTCCTTCATTCCTTCCTTTATTTTTTCTTCTTTTTTCTTTCAAGGGTTTGAGTTTTGTATGTTTGTTTTGGGTCTTACTGATGTTTTGTTTGCTTTTGTAATTTTTCTGGTTTCTTTTTTTAAATGGGTGGGAGAGGAGGGTGGGAGAGGAGGGTGGGAGAGGAAGGTGGGGAGGATCTGGAAAGAGTTGGTGCAGGGTAAGAACATTATCAAAATATATTGCATGAAGAAAATATATAAATAAAAAGAACAAAAGCAAATAAATGACACTTAAAAATGACAGCCAAAACTGACCTCTAGTCTCCATGTACATGCACACATATGTGTGTGTGTAGCAGCACACACATGAGGCATACGTACACAAGCACCTTATATGTCTGTCTGTATATTTGGTGTTTGAATTCCTGAGTGATAGAGATATCCTTTGCTATTTATAAGTTGAGCCTTTTACCACACTAGAATTTATGGAAGATGTGAAATAGGTCCCTAGATGTGTTCTAAAAGACTACAATTTTATATCTAAACCTACAAATCCAAATCTCCAGAGAGAGCCTTTGGAGCCTGAGCCCTATCAAATTCTGAATACAATATATATACTGACTTTGCAGATAGGGAGCGCAAAGAGGTGCTGAACGATGGCATGCCTAGAGAGGGCAGAAAGTCCCTGCAGCATTATCACATTTTCGCGAAGTTTATACATCTCCCATTCAACTGTCTCAGAATTGCATTTTTCATAACAAAGCAGTAAATTAAAGAAATGGAAAACATAAGAATACGATGATTTTTAAAGTTTCAAAGTCAGAAAGCTAGTTAATAAGTTCAGTATTCAGTTCAGCTTCTCAGCTATTTGACTGTACACACGTCCTCATTATCACAACATGTCTCCTCATCTAGAATGGCTAAAGTAGTCTTAAGATTTCCCTTATCTGAAGTCCATGAAATTAATGCTAAGTAATATGTCTAGTATGAAAATTACATATGCATATCTTCTGGAGACAGGAAGTAGCCTGGTGGACAAAGCTGACCCCATATATGCTTGTTTCTGTGCAGAACACACACACACACACTTATCCAAACCAGCACAGAGTGTCATTTAAAATAAATTTAAACTATTAATCCACTTAAACAAACATACGCATGTATTACTTACTTTTGGATGACTCAGATCAAATGCCTGAAAGAAACATTTTAATATGCAAATATGTATTTTGGATGATGGTTTAAAGGTGTCATTATATCATGGCACGAATACATAGAATATCAGATCAGTGAATATCATGGCAACATGTAAGCTGAAAAAAGGATCAGAGTAAGGCCAGGGATAAAATATTCCCGAGAGTCCATCTCCAGTGCCATACTTTCCAGCTAAGTCCCACCGCCTAATGTTTCCAGAATATCTTTTTTTTAAAAAAAAAAAAAAGGCTTCAGATGTATTTTAATAAGGTGATGCTGCATTACTGCTCCATTTCTCAGAAAAATTTCAAATTGAAGGTATCAGGAACAAATCAAACATAGTACACCAATAAAAAATGCACAGCGTAACTACCTAAGATAGGCAAGGCTAAGAGCTACTGTCAGACCTTCAACACACAGCAACCCTGTTCCCAAGATTGTACTAGGCCTATCAAGAAAAGCTGTGAACAGCAATATCAGACAGAAAAGGGCATTCAGTCTTGAGCAGTCCTTACCCAAGAGAAACATGGAGGCAAGTTTACACAAGACTTTTTCTTTTTTTAAAGATATACTAAAATGAAAACCTCTAAGAGAAAATGTCTTCCTTAGGACATGAAGGGGTTATATATGAGATATAACCGTATGTATGTTGTAACCTCTGCGGACATTTGTCTGAATTCTCACCTGGGAGTGAATGGAGGAATTGGGCTAGGTCATTGGAGGATGTTTAGGTTTTGTGGTATATATGTGGCAGTGTCTCTGGGGTTGGGGGAATAAAGATGAAAAAGTAATCAAAACATGATGAATGAAGGAGGGAGGAAGGAAAGAAGGAAACAGGAATGATCAAGATTAATGGAGCGCTCTACGTTCACTTTGCTATGGTTCAAGGCCCTCAATAATCAACACATTTCAGGAATGCACCAGACAGACTTGAGAAAGCAATATACCACACTTTGATTTGTTAAATAACACCCCTCCCTTGCCCTCTGCCTCCAAGCATACTCCCTAGAGTATTACAGGCAGGGAAGACCTATCTATTGGGAAAAACCCCTAACACTTTTCCAGGGTAGAATTCTGGCTAGTCCAAAAAGAACCTTTCTTTTAAGGGTTGCGGGAAACTAGACGCTGCAACTTTTATTTAGTATCGGCGGCGTTTATTTGGAGCAAATTCAGCTCCAGGAGCTGGACGGTTGAAAGCAGGAGGATTTCCACCAATTGCTCCAATTCCTTCCATTGTAGCAGCTTGGCCGAAACGTTCAGTTGTTGGTGGGGTCAATCCCAAAGTTCCATCTGGCATCATAGTGGCAGGTCCTGGAGGAGCTGGGGTCCCAGTTGGCACAGGAGCAGGGGGGCATGGCATTTCCAGAATATCTTAATCCTACTGGCACCTGAAGACAAAACTTCCAATAGATATCATTTCAGGGAACATTTGATATCCAAACCACAATAAAGTATTTGTAATTATGTATTATAAAAAGGCACTATTGGCAATGTTTTACTAATGGTAGAAGGAAATATCATTGTTCTTGTTCGTAAAAGTACACTGTAAAATTGAAAAGATAAGATATAAGCACATGAATAGTTGCATAATTGTCTGGCACTGATGTTATATTATGACACAATGTAGTATGATATTATTTACCTAGTAATTGCTGTTACCAAATACAAAGATTTCACAGAGATATTTCAGCGTTTGTCCAGCAAGAAGGTTCATGCTTGCAATTACATGGAAGGCCATGGTAGGAGGATAGCCATGAGTTCCAAACTAAACTGTATGGTATACTAAGTTCCAGACCATCTTGGGCTAGACTGAAGCCCTGTCTTAAAACAGGAACAACAACAATAATAACAAAAACAACAGAAACACCTGTATCTCCAACTGAGTGACTTTAAATTTAATTAATATTTTGGTCTTTAAGAACCCCTGTTTTCTTATACTGGAGACTACCTGTATGGCAAAGACATATGTCTCTATTAGCCTCTTCTCCCATTTGTCATTCATCTCTCTCCTGTAGGTACCCTGTGCTTCAAGGACACATCCAATGTTTGTAGTTGATAACAATAAAGGACTCTGCCGTCTCTCAAAGCAGTTCTTTTAAGCTGGAGCATTTTGCTTTCTCCACCCCTCCTCCCCAGGTTCCATTCATCCTTCAGACACACAGCTAGGCACCAACTACTACAAGCGTAAAATCGAAACACCTCGAGGATGCACTACTCCAACCCATATGAACTTCATGCACCCAGATGTCTGTGGAACTAATTATGAAGTCTTGAAAATAAAGGGCTCTCTTTTCATCTGTGTCTGAGTAAAAACCATATAAGGGAAAGTATCATAAAGGCTACTGAATGTTATGTTGGTCTAGACTGAAGTGACTGTTCAGGGATAAAGGCCTCATCTTCCAGAGTAGGAGAGTTTCATTCCCACCACCCACATTAGGTGACTCACAACAGTCTGCAACTCCAGATCATACAACCTTTTTATGATCTGCATGCACCTTAAAAGGCGTGTGGTAAATACCCACACAGACAAAAACAAAAAAAAACAAAAAACAATACACATAAATAAAAATAACACATTTTGGGTGGAGATTTTCTCAGAAGGTGGTATTTTTGACTGACTTATGTAAGGCTAGAAAGAATGGCTTCTGCCTGTTAACTCAAAGGAAAAAGTATGATAACCAGAATTAGAATTATGGGTTAAAAGAAATTCAGTGAGTGGCTGAAAAGCATTGCTGATCTAGATTGCAGCCCAAAGCAGTTAGCGAGCATGAATACGTTTAAGTGTATTGGTGACATCTATTTCAGACTTGCTCAATAAGTATTAAAACTTTAAATTTTGAATATTTTGCTATGATTTTATAATATAATTTTTTCTGTGCAAATACTGATGGGATGGTATGCCTACATCTCTCATTTCTTGAAATGAGAATTAATGTACTCACTAAAAGGGACTCCTGGCCAAATAATGATTTAGCAAAAATAATTTCTTTTGTCTTTGTTACTATTCTGTATAAAAGTGGTTCTCTTTATACTGACAAGAACATTTTGACAGAGTAATAGTCTTAGTTTTCATAAAGACATGCTGAAGACATTAGAAGCTATATGAATATTCATATTTTTCTAATCATTAATACATATGCATATATATAGTTCTGCCAAGTATAATAGCTTACAAATTTTAAAACTACAACAATTTATAGGTGAAAAAATAAAGTAATTTTCATTTTTAAATCAAGACAAATCTTTGATTTTTGGAAAGGTGTGAATATTTTGATTAAAAATAAGCTCCTTTCAGTAGCAAACACACACATTAAAGAATACCGGTATAATTTCTGAAAATAGTTTTAATATTATTTACAGTCATGGGTAAATGCAGAATGACAGAAATAAATATTAAGGAAACAGATTCTATTGGAAGATTTACCTTTTAGTGTCTTCTTAGCTGTGTTATTCAAGTATGCGATTTGACATTTCAGTTAATGTTATTGGTCCATAGGTATGCTGCTTACTTTTATCTTAACTTGACACAGGATGAGTCAGGGTAAAGATGCTCAATTGAGAAAATGTGTCCATATTATCTGCCTATAGGCAAGCCTGGAAGACATTCCCTTAATTAGAAGTTGATAGAAGAAGACCCTGGCCATTATGGGTGGTGTGATTACTGGGCTGGTGGTCTGAGTTCTATAAGGAAGACTTAGCAAACCACAAAAGCAAGCCAGTGAGCAGTGACTCTCCACGGCCTCTAAATCAGCTCCCATCTCCAGGTTCTTTACCTGCTTGAGTTTCTGTCTTGACTTTCTGTGATGTTGGACTGTAATGTGGAAATTGTAATCTAAATAAGTTCCTTTGTCCCAAACTGCTTCGGTCATGGTGTTTCACCACAACAATAGTAGCCCTAACTAAGACAAGTAGGTACCAAGAGTAAAGTATTGCTATGACAGTCCTGATCATGTTATTTTGGGGAGGATTGTGGAAGGAGTTCGGAGCTTTCAGCTAAAAGCATCATTGAGTATTGAGCTCTCAATGAGCTGTTCTGTAGGAGTTTGGAATATAAGAATTATGAGAGCAATGCAGTTAGTAGTACCTGGCTTGCGAAGGTTCAGAGGAAAGCAAAGACTCTACCTTGTCTTTCGAAAAAAAATGTGCTTCTGGTTAGCTGGGGCTCAGGTTCAGGGACCCTAGAACTACTAAAGTGAACCCTTTGCTTTACTGGGAAGCTCAATGCTGGTCAGCGAGAGCTGAGGAGTTTTTAAAGAGATTGGATATTTTATGGAACTTTTAATGTGTCTGAATTTGGAAACACTGTGGGACTTTTAAAGTTATTTATGTTTTATATTCTGATATTTATATTAACATGGCATCTTGGAGATACATGAGAAAGATAAGATTCTGATTGAAAAGTTCTGGGTTTTTGAGTCAAGGGGTCTGTTATACTGCTTAGTTTTATGTCAGCTTGACATGAGCTAGAGTCATCAGAGAGGAGGGACCTTCCTTTGAGGAAATTATAAGGTCAAGCTCTAGGCAAGTCTGGAGAGAATTTTCTTAGTGACTGAAGAAGGAAGGCCTAGCCCATTCTTAGTGGTGCTATTCCTGGCCTGGTGGTCTTGAGGTCTGTTAGAAAGTAGGCTGAGTAAGTCATGAGGAGCAAGCAAGTCTACACTTCAAGCAATCACTCGTCTGTGTCCTCTGCTTTAGCACTTGTCTCTAGGTTCCTGACCTACTTGAGTTCATGTCTTGACTTCTTTTGATAATGAATTATGAGGTGAAAGCAAAAGCAGACTAAACCTCCTTCTCCCCAAATAGCTTTGGTCAGGGTGTTTTGTCACACCAACAGTAATCCTCATACAAGAGACTATTTTTGAAGTCTCAAAAATCATAAAGAAGCACATTCCAAATATCACCCTAGTGAATAATTATATTTTTATTCAGAAGCATTATAGTGCTCTATGCGTCATTTCTAACTCTGATACTGAGTTCTAAGAAGGCAACTAGGGAATCTAAAGGTAGGTAAGTATTAAAGAATCCAAAGATCAGTTTGTTTCCATGGTGCTGGGAATTGAACCTAATGTCTCGTGAGTGCTACTAAGGTATACTACAAGTAATGCCATTCCAAGATAAAAATAAAATAACAGAAGCAGCTTCATTTGGCTTTTTCTGATTGTTATTTTTCTTCACTAATAATAAAATACTGCCTAAAACTTGGCCAATGCACTAATGTCATGCCTTTTAACATATTTTGAAGGCTTTCCTTGTCTAAAGTAATGAAGACTAAGATCAGTTTGGCAAAGAGAACCATAAAAGTCAAATGTCCTAAATGTAGTAGCAGAGACAAAAACAAAGCAAAACAAAAACCACGTATAAATTCACTTCAGTTAACTTTGTTTCATCTTAAAATCTTCTCTTGAGCTTGAAATATTCATCTTTGACCCCTGACTGTGGGGGTGGGGGTTTGATGCCTGCATTGAATACATGGCATGTAACTTGCATTGATAATCTAGAGGTCAGTCACTAGTTGTGGGACCTGAAAGAAGTTTTATAATGAAGTTGAAAAGATTGCAGTGGGCATGCATTCAATAATCCTTAAAATATAGTTAACCTAAAGAAGTTCTTATTTTAAGAACTGTTGAGCACACTGTTTTACAGCATCAAGAATACAGGTCTCACTGTTGGAGTGTGTCTTTAAATCTTATATTCATGAACACTTCAACCTCATGGTGTAATTGTCTCCTGTCTACCTGAAAGTAACAGAATATTTGGGATTATGGATTTGCATTAATTTATTTTGTCATTGTAATCAATCATCTGATATAAGTAACTTGGGAGAGGAAGGGTTTGTGTGGGTCCATTTTCAGAATTTTCAGTCATGGTCAGAGCATGTTTCTGAGACTGTTATGAGGCAACAGATCATCGAGGCTGTGGTAGTTTTGTTTCATCGTCAAAAGGAAGCAGAGAGAGACAGTAAGAGATCAGAGACAAGATACTTCCAAAGATATTCCTCTTTTTGCCCCTATTAGCCAGTTACCACTTACAAAATATGCAGAATATTAGCTAAATACTATCAGGTGTAAACATATTAGAACTTTCAAAAGATTCAACTACTCATTCCATGATATTATATATAATTTTTGTAAGGTAAAACTATAGTTTTTATAATATTTATTAGAGAAAATCGTAGCTATTTGGTTAGAATTTCAAGCCTCTTATATGCCATAAAATGATCGTTTTCCCATCAAATTAAATGGTAAGTTATTTGGCAAGCACTACTAATTTAGTTATAATTAACTTGACCAATTGAAAAAGAACAGGGAATGTCTTTAATTATATTTAAGGAAAAAATGAAAGAATATTTAATTTTCATAAAATATATTTACAAATAGAGGTGATTTTGAGATGTATTAGAAAAGCTAAATATTTTCAAACTTTCAAAATAAAATGTAAATTATGTTTGAAAATCATTTTAACTTCAAAATTTGTAAAATTGGCAAAAAACAGATGTGGAAATGCTAATGTAAGAATCATCTCTGCCATTTTTGAGATTTGTCTCCTAAAGCACATGTGTTAGAATTTCCATCCAGGAATGATATTTGGAGATGGTTGTTTAGGTTGTCATATGGGCTATATGGCATTATGGAGGTAAAAGACCCTTGACTGTATTTATGGAACTATCCGCAAGGCCACAATGGCATACATTTAAACAAGGTCTCTCATGAGAGGCCCCCATGCTTTTTCTTTCACACATGATCTCATGATGCAGTGCCTGCTTCCATATTATGACACAATAAGGCAGATTTGCTATCTTGATGACTGACTTTCAATTCTCCAGAAGCATAAGGGTTAAATCTTTGTAAAAATCTCTGCTCTTTGCAAATTATGCCATATTTGCTATCTTTGAAAAGAACAATTCAAGATCATTTCTTTGTCTGAAATTCTATATTTCCTGCCTTAGAATATGCCTGAAAAGGGGAGAAAAGAAGAGGAATAAACTGCTACAATGGAAAGAGACTTCCCATTGAACCAAATAAGAAAAATATTTTAAATCTATAATTAGACTAGAAAGGTCATGTTCTGAACGATTTCTTTTTTTACCACATAACTCTGAATTTGAAATCCCATAATATAAAGTGTACAATACATAAATACAAACACACCCACACCTATATACACAAACACACTTGCACAAAAATACATACATACACACACAGCTAACTTTGTGATTATGTCAATGGCACAACAGCAAGTGATATTTTTATCGTCTTAAAAGTAATTCAAATATTTACTTTATTTTACAATTCCACACTGAATGATTTTGAAAAGAATTTCAAATTCCATATAGTCAAGTTGAATCCTCTTTTCAAGAAGTATTTGTTCAAGCAATAATTATATTAATTATTTAAGATATTTTTTCAGAAATGTGACCAGTTTCAATCTAAACTTCCAAATAATGCTAAAAGAAGACAGTTATTAAATTCTTTTATTATGTTCATGTCATTGTTATCGGTGTGTGTGTGCTTTGACCTTTGGAAAGGATAGACTATTTAGAAATACAACACTAAAAAGTAGCATTCGACTGTGATAGAGGACAAGCTGTTCCAACATTATTGACTTTTGGAATTTGCCACTGGTTGTTAGCAGTTTTAATCGAGGCCTCTCAATAAAACTAAATAAATATCCACTATGGCAACTATGGGACAGATATATAGGATTCCTTCTGAAAGTTCTCATGTGTAGGCTTTGAGGTTCTTTCTGACTCAGGCACAATGGTTTAATAGCAGAATGAGTTGCGAACCATGACTAATAGGATTTAGTTAGATGTCAATGGTCAAGATAATTTCTCTATCTCAATTTTATAATGATGAAGCACCTACATACAGGAGTTCAATGCAAAATTGACTTTTGAGATTCCAAGATTAATTAGATGTGATATCTTTTTTTTAATACTCTCCGTAACTGAAGGTTTCTCTGCTACCTATCAGTTCCCAAAATAAGGACTCTTAGGCTTAATATTAATTATAAATCGTTTATCCTATTATCTCTGGGTTATTATTAACTAGCTCTAACAACTTAAATTAAATCATTTCTATTAATTTGTGTATTGCCACATGGCCCATGGCTTACTCATAATGTTCCTGGCATCTTACTACTCCAGGAAGCTGCTGGCTTCTCTCTGACTCTGCCTTCTTTCTTCCTCTAACTCTCCTTGTATCCTATGGCTATTTTCTTCCCTACCAAAGGCCAAAGCAGCTTCTTTATTAACCAATGATAATAAAACATATACACAGCATATAGAGAGGCATACCATATTATATCCTGTTTGGTTTGCTGTCTAATTAAAAAGGACATTTTTAACTTTTACATGGTAAAATTATGTACAGCAAAATGGTTATCAAGAAAGAATTACTGTTACAAAACTTAGCCTATGTGTATTTCACTAAATTAAAGAAAATCTTCTATCATCTATTTTATCCTTGTGAGTCTAAAGCTTCATATCTAAATTTATTGTTATCATAATTAAGGAAAACTATAATTATAATTATCTAATCTTCAACTCCATTAAAGATAACAGAAGGATATAATATTACCTGGGTAAACATGAACAACTTCCTAAACCCTAGAAATAACAGAGTTATCTGATTGCCTGGAGAGTCACTCAAGGTTTATCTGTATTTTTGGAGCATCTATCTTTGGCCTACAGCCCTAGAATATTCAACAGACTTTTATATGAATCGGGATTTTTGAATGACTGTCCTACCTTTTCTTGGCAACGTTTGGCAGTCACTCTCTTTAATGTACTCTTTGTCCAATTTGGACAGAAAGAAAAACACAGTATGTACTCACTCATAAGTGAATATTAGGTGGAAAGCAAAGGATAACCAGACTACAATCTGCAGTTCCAGAGAAGCTAGATAACAAGGAAGACCTTAATGGTGGCCCTGAGAAAAGGAATTAGATGAGATCTTCTAGATCAACTGGGGGTAAGGGGGAAGTAAATGGGAGGGAATAGGAGATGAGAACTTGAGAAACAGGATGGTCAAGGGGGGGGGAGAGGGACAGAGTGGGAGAGTAATGAAGGAAAGATCATGATTGAGAGAGCCATTATTGGAGTTAGGGAGAAACCTGGTGCTAGGGAAATTCCCAAGAATCCACAAGGATGACCCAGGTTATGGCTAGAATCAATAGTGGAGAGGGTACCTGAATTGACCTTTCCCTGTAATCAGATTGGTGAATACCCCAACTATTACCATAGAGCCTTCATCCAATATGTAATGGAACCAGATGCAGAGATCCACAAAGAAGTGCAAGACTGCACCCCAGGAATCCAATCAAAGAGAGGGAGGAGGGAATATATGAGCAAGGGAGGGCAAGATGATGGTGGAGAAATCTACAGAGACAGCTGAACCAAGCTCGTGAAAACTCTTGAACTCTAGATGAACACCCATGGAGTCTCCATGGACAGAATTAGGTCCTCCACATGAAGGAGCCAGTGTTGAAATTTGGTATATCTGAGGGCCCTGGCAATAGGACTAGGTTTTATCCCTGGTGGATGAGCTAGCTTGTTGGAACACTATGGTGTGGTGTCATGCTCAGTTTTAGTGCAGTGGGGAGGTACTAGGTGCTGCCCCAACTTAATGTGCCAAAGTTTGTTGACTCCCCATGGGCACTCTTATCCAATGGGAGTGAGACTGGGGGGACCCAGAGGTGACAGGAGGATGTATGGAAGAGAGAACTATGGTTGAAATGTAAAATGAAATTTAAGAATATGAATAAAAATTTAAAAAAAGAAAGTACTGTTATTTTAGAGTCTTAGGAAAAAAGTGACAATGTGTGCAGAATCATCTCTAAGGATGTAAAGATGGAATTATTTATTTCCAAAGACCTTGTCCTTTGTCTTTCTTGCCCTTTATCAGACACCTAATATTCTAGAAATCTGTCTGTTTTACCTAGCAGAACATTCATCTCAGTCAGAGGACTGTCCTATAACACACAGCTTAGGACTATAGCACTGGAATGAAAACATGTCAGAGAGAGTCAAGAAGTGGCTTTATTTATAGGCATTAAGAGAAAAGAAACCTTTTCTTTTTTCTTAGATGTAAATTCATCAGGGATATCCACATGAGTTGAATATTTTCTCTCACACAACTTCCACAGGCATGAGAAAAAATACTCTCTACAGAGACTAGTGACCCAAACTGGTGCATGCTTCTGCATAACTTCCAGTCCATTCCTGGAAAAATCTCAGAATAATACTCATTCTGCACAAGAATTCTGATTGGCAGGCTTTGTTTTCTTATTTGGGCATTCACTGTTTCTGCCATGCACTGGTACAACATTAAATTTTCAGTCCCTGTGGCAGGAATGTGAAACTCTGAGGACCTGTTTCAGCTTGCCCCCAGAGCCTGGAGGTTTCTCAAGAAACAGAACCGAGTAATTCCACTTAAATCTCATGTAGGGATAAGCCCTCCCCTTGTGGGCGGGCTGCCCTCGGGCGTATGTTTACTGATAAATTGGGCGCACAGACGCTGCGCGCCCCTTGCTGCGTGCCCCTTCCTGCCTCCTCCGGGTACTCCGCTGGAACCTTGGTTTCGTGAGTCTGGTTTTGTTATTAAACTTGTTCAAATACCTAGTATCATTGGTGCTCATTAATCCAACCGCCGCAGTCTCATCGAGTTAACTAGATTTTATTGTGCAAAGATAGGCATTCCAATTTGTTTTATATTTCCCCAGTAAACACCAGGACGAAAAATAACATAGGGAAGAAAGAGTTCATTTGGTTTGCATGTCCCAGTATAGTCCATCACTGAGGGAATCTGTCTTAGATGTTTTTTTCTATTGTGATTAAACTCCAATACCAAGACAACTTATAAAAGAAAGTGCTTAATTTGGCATTAGCT
Source organism: Alexandromys fortis (assembly GCF_014885135.2). NCBI lineage: Eukaryota > Metazoa > Chordata > Mammalia > Rodentia > Cricetidae > Alexandromys > Alexandromys fortis. The sequence continues at coordinate 1,331,706 of NW_026067937.1, forward strand.
ATTGCAAAGATTTTAAATTCATAATGGGAAATCAAATTCATGACAGCAAGAACAGTTTAAAATTTACATCTTGAGACACAATAATGAGGCAGAGAGAAAGGGAGAGAAAAGGAATGACAGAAGTCTTTTAAAATCTCAATACTTGCATTCAGTGAAACGGAGACACATCTTTTGTAACAAGGTGATATCCCCTAACCCTTCCCAAACAGTTCTACAAACTTGGGATGTAGGGAAAATATTCAAATACATGAAGCTAAGAGGGTCACTCTCATTTAAGACATCATAGAAACCAATATCAGAACTCAAGCATGGTAGGGACTTGGAGACAAAAATAATAGAACCCATGTTGCAATACTGTCTACTAACTTGCTCCAGTGACTGGCTTGGTCAACTGTATTATACAACCTAGAACCAACTGCCTAGGAGTGACACCACCCACAGTAGGCTGGGACCTCCCACATCAATTATTAATTAAGGAAATTCCAGAGACTTGTCTTCAAGAAAATCTGATGGAACCAATTCCTCAGAGACATTTTTTTTTTCTTCCAGATGACAAGTTTTATGTAAAGTTGGCCAAACTAGGCAGCACAATAAGTGAGTGGTTACTTACAGGAACATGAATGATTCAAAGACAGCTATATCACCATAGGGCCCACCCCAGAATAGATGATTAATCACACACTCTGAACACCTGAGCTGCATCTACAACTGGTAGGCAGCTAGGCAAATGACTGCGCATCTCCTTAAGAAGCCGTCATTACTGGTGGTGAAATCTGTGAATCTTGTATGTTCCAGAAACTTTTAGAGGTTTACTTATTTACTGAGACAAAATGAGACTTTTGACGGGAGGAAATGTTTCAGTAATGCATGAATTCCCTACAGAGCAGCATGGAGATACTTTTATTTTACAGATTAGTTTTCAAAGTAGTTCCACAATTAGTAAACATTTCCGAATTTTGTAATATTATCTGCGTAAACAACTCCCAGCTTCACCTCACTTTTGATATACCATTAAGCTAAAGCACACCAAATAATGCCACTGTTATTTTATTTTATTTTCCTGACTATTTTCAAAATTATTTAAGCAATAACTTTTCTCAATATAAAAGATATTCTGTTGAGATGGCATAAGGGTTAATGTAGTATTAAATAAGATGTATGCATGCCATGTCACGTGCTCATGCTGAGTTATATACCTTCATGTGTACCTTTCATGTGTATTCCCATGGACTCTTGGGAATGCCTCCAGAACCAAACCTCTTGCCAACCCCAAAACGGCTCCCTCAATTAAGATATCTCCTTCCCTGCTCCCATATCTGTCCTTCCTCCCTCTCAACCATCTCACTCTTCCAAGCTCTCCCCAATCCTCCCCTTTTCCCCTTTAATGCTTAATATTTATTAAGAATTTGAATTTTTGAACAATGGCAATGGGTTTTTGATCCTACTGCACCTATTGGTTTTGTGGGAGCCTATGGCAGTTTGGATGCTCACCTTACTAGACCTGGATGGAGGAGGGTGGTCTTTGGACTTCCCACAGAGCAGGGAAACCTGATTGCTCTTTGGGCTGACGAGGGAGGGGGACTTGGTTGGGGGAGGGGGAGGGAAAGGGGAGGCGGTGGTGGGGAAGAGACAGAATTCTTTAATAAATAAATAAATAAATAAAAGAATTTGAATTTTTTTTTCCTTTTGAGGACTGTCTGTTGAATTCATTATCTTATTTATTGGCTGTATACTTTATTGTTTGATACTTTAACTTTTGTATGTCTTTATAGATTCTAAAACATAATTTACAGTAGCTAAAGATTTTTCTCCCAATATTTACCCTAGCTCTTTAGTTAACTGTTTCCTTTGTTATAGCAAAGCTTTTAAACTCCATTTAATCTTATTTATTAATTCTTGGGATCATTTCTTGTACTACTAAAGTTCCTTTTAGAATGCCTTTGCATTCTAATTCTTGAAACATTTGCCTGTGTATTCTGCTAACAATATGAAGATTTCTGCTCTTACACCAAGGCCTTTGATATGTTTCATGCATGGCCAGAAATATAGATTTAATTTCATTTCTTCACATGTGAAGGCCTAATTTTCCTACCAAAGTTTGTTTAAAATGCTATGTTTTATTTGTTATAATTTCTTGACACTTTTTACGAAATTTTATATATGTGAAGTTTTGTGGTCTTCTTCCTAGGTGTCCTGTTTTGTAAGACTGTTTTACATATCAGCTTCTATACTAGTAACATTCAGTTTTTGTCACTATGGCTCCGTAATATAGTTTGACGTCAAGCAATAAGACAAAATCAACCTTTATCTTCCTTCTTGGGATTATTTTGGCTAATTGGACCTGCTTATGACCTCTAAGATTGTCCTTATTAATCTGTAAATAATGTCTCTCAAATGTTAATGGACATTGTATTGAATCTATAGCTCCATTTTTGGTAGTATGGTCATTTCCAAAGCAGTAATTCTGGCAATTTATGGGCATTAGAAACCTTTCACCTTCTGCTGTCATATTAAATTTCTTTATTCAGTGGTTTAATGCTTTCATCACAACAGTCTATCACCTCTTTTATTAGATTTATTCTTTGTATATTTTATTGATGGTTTCATGAATAGAATTGTTTTTTTAACTCTGATTTCCTTTCTTGAATGTTATTCATTGGTATTTAGAAAGTTGCATAAAGCTAAAAGTATTTATCAGACCCAAAGAGTCTTGGCTTCTTATAAGTCAAGGTTCTTGCCAACCGCAAATAGCAACACTCCAGCTTTTTCTTTTCCTATTAGAAATTAAAAGATAGCTTTTAATTTCTTTCTTATTGCTCTAGCTAAGATGTTAAACACATTATGGAATAAGAGTTGAAAGTAAGTACTCTTGTCACTTCCGTGAGTTTAAGGGAAATAAATTTATCTTTTATTTATTTAGCATAATATTGACTACAACTTATAGCCTTTATGATACTGTGAAATGTTTCTTCCAGCCTTCTATATAGCAATATGTTGGGCTTTGTTAAAGGTCCTTTTTTCCCTTTTATGGGAAATTATGTAATATGTCTCCTTATGTCTATATTAAGCAAGATGATAGATTAGTCTAGATATCTGGCAACAGAGGAATAGATAAAGAGAATATGTTACATATGCACAATGAAATCAAATTCATATTTAAGAAAAAATAAAATTGTGGAATTAGGAGGAAATGGATAGAACTGCATATGATTCTGCTAAAAGGAATAAGCCACACAGAAGATAGGTGCTGCCTAATCATTCATACATAGAATCTTCCCTATTTCTAATTCCATTGTCACAGACACCACAGAGTATAGAATATCTTGACTCTGAATGAGTGCACATGTGCAAAGTCCCTTTCCATTTTACTGCTAATGTATGGCAATGTAAGAAATATTCAAATATTTATTCAGGGAGGGGATATCCTCAACAGGACTTGACTCAACATATTCTACATAATAAAATAACATATACTATTTTACAAGGATCCACACCATAATATTCATAGGCACTTCTGTTATTTATGTCTATGTAAAATAAATAGTTTTGATAAATATGTTTTTAGATTGCTATAATTGAAGTTTCATGATCACTGACTAAATTACTTTCAGTGTATTTCAGATACTGTGCTTGAAGTATGATAATAAAATCCTAGATAAATGTTGAAAATAAGTTAAATGTAAGAGAACATTTTCTCATTGTCTTATATTTCCTTCTATAGATTGATATTACTTATAAACAATGGTACTTCTATTTAATACCCAATAGTCAAAGTTTTTATTTTTGTTCCATAGTTTGCTGCTTTGGTAGAATTTTCTTCAATGTTAAAAAACAAAAATGTTTTTTGTACTGCTTCTTATGTTAATGTGAATGGACATAGGTCAGGCAGTCGTGGCATAGGCCTTTAATCCCAACACTTAGGAGGCAGAGGCAGGTGGATCTCTATGAGTTTCAAGACAGCCTGCTCCAGGACAGGCTCCAAAGCTATATAGAGAAACCTTGTCTCGAACTGCCTCTCAAAATAAGTAAATAAATAAATAAATAAAACAAATGTGATATTGGCAGCTGGTTTAGAAAATATATATCTTGTCAGAAAAGTAACCTTCCATTTTAGCAACTTCTTTACTTCCCATTTGCTTGATATTAAGAAGTATTCATTAGCATCAATATCCTTTCTTCGTGTTGGTATTGATAGTGTTTTTATTTATTGGTTTGCTGGTTAAGAAAATGGCCCCATCAGATTGCCTATACACAAATCTCTAGAGCATACTTTTGATTAATGGTGGATGTGGGTACGCCAATCCCAACTGGGGCACTGCCACCCCTGAGTAGTCAGAAACCGATTTTAATTTTACAAGGATTTACATGCAGACTGAGCATTCCATGAAAAACAAAAAGAAGCACTTTTGTTTTAATGATTGTTATAGAGCTCTACATTTTTTCTGATCCCCTCCCTGCCTCAACCCTCTGCAAAGGTCCCCATGCTCTCAATTTACTCAGAAGATCTTGTCTTTTTATATGCCCTGTGTAGATTAGATCTATGTATGTCTCTCTTAGGGTTCTCATTGTTGTCTAGATTCTCTGGAATTATGATTTGTGAGCTGGTTTTCTTTGCTTTATGTTTAAAATCCACTTATGAGTGAGTACATGTGATAATTGTCTTTCTGTGTCTGGGTTACCTCATTCAAATTGATGTTTTCTAGAACCATCCATTTGGCTGCAAATTTCAAGTTGTTGTTATTTTTTCTGCTGTATAGTACTCCATTGTGTAAATGTACCACATTTTTTCATCCATTCTTTGGTCGAGGGGCATTTAGGTTGTTTGCAGGTTCTGGCTATGACATTTTTTGAGCACATGTCCTTGTAGCACGATTGGGCATCCTTTGGATATATACCCAAAAGTGGTATTACTGGGTCTTGAGGAAGGTTGTTTCCTAGTTTTCTGAGAAATCAACACACTGACATCCAAAGGGGCTATACCAGCTTGCACTCCCACCAGCAATGCAGGATTGACCCCTTTATCCTACAACCTTTTCAGCATATGTTTTTATTGGTGTTTTTGATTTTGGACATTCTTACAGGTGTAAAATGGAATCTCAGAGTTGTTTCGATTTGCACATCTTTGATGACTAAGGATGTTGAACATTTCCTTCAGTGTCTTTCAGCCATTTTAGATTCTTTTGTTGAGAGTTCTCTTTTTAGATCTGTATTCCATTTTTTTGTTGAATTATTTGTTCTTTTGATGACCAATTTCTTGAGTTCTTTGTATATTTTGAAGATCAAACATCTGTTTGATGTGGTGTTGGTGAAGATCTTTTCCCATTCTGTAGGCTGTCATTTTGTCTTGTTGACCATGTCCTTTGTTTTAAAGAAGTGTTTCAGCTCCAGGAGGTCCCATTTATTAATTGTTTCTCTCAGTGTCTGTGCTGCTGGGGTTATATTTAAGAAGTGGTTTCCTGTGCAATGCATTCAAGTGTACTTCCCACGTTCTCTTCTATTATATCAGTGTGGCTGGTTTTATGTTTAGGTATTTGATCTATTTTTATGTGAGTTTTGTGCATGGTGATAGATATGGGTATATTTTCATTCTTCTACATGTTGATATCCAGTTATGCTAACACCACATGTTAAATATGCTTTCTTTTTTTTTCCATTTGATATTTTTTGCCTCTTTGTCAAAAATCAGGTATTCAAAGATATGTGGATTAATATCCAAATCTTTGATTCAGTTCCATTGGTACTCCTGTCTGCTTTTATGACAATACCAGGCTGTTTTCAGTACTGTAGCTCTGTAGTAGAGTTTGAAGTCAGAGATTGTAATGCCTCCAGAAGTTCTTTTGTTGTACAGGATTGTTTTGGCTATTCTGGGTTTTATGCTTTTCCATATGAAGTTGAGTATTGTTCTTTTGAGGTCTGCGAAGAATTTTGCTTGAATTTTTATGGGCATTGCATTGAATCTGTAGATTGCTTTTGGTAAGAGTGCCATTTTTTACTATGTTAATTCTACCTACCCAAGAACATAGGAGATCTTTCCACTTTCTTCACTTTCTTTCTTCAAAGATTTTAAGTTCTTGTCATACAAGTCTTCCACTTGTTTGGTTAGAGTTACTTCAATATATTTTATGCTATTTGTGGCTATAGTGAAGGGTGATGTTTCTCTGATTACTTTCCCAGGACTTTTATTATCTGTGAACAAAAGGGCTACTGGGTTTTTTTTTTTTTGAGTTAATTTTATATCCTGCTACATTACTGAAAGTGTTTATGAGTTGTAGAATATTCTTGGTAGAATTTTGGAAATCACTTATGTAAACTATCATATCATCTGCAAATAGTGAGAGTTTGACTTCTTCCTTTCCAATTTGTATCCCCTTTATCACCATTTGGTGTCTTATTGCTCTAGCTAGGACCTCAAAAACTATATTGAATAGATATGGAGAGAGTGGGCAACCTTTTCTTGTTCCTGACTTCAGTGGTATCACTGAGAGTTTTTCTCCATTTAGGTTGATTCATGCCCAGATCCACAGAGGTCCTGGCTCAGGTCTAGTTTCTCAGAGGTCCTAAACTCAGGTCCATCCCCACAGGGAATGGGCTTAGGTCTACTCCCTTGAAGGTCACAGATTCATATCTGGACCCTCTGTGGTCTCTGGCTCTGGCTCACTAGCTCAGTGTTTGCTCCCCTGTACTGTGAAGTTTGCTGTCTCAGGTCTGCTCTGGCCCAGGTTGTTGGCTCAGTCCTGGTCCAGCAATGTCCCTGGACTAGATCTCCTCTGCCTTGTGGAGTTTTCTTTCTGATACCCACCCAGCCTAGATAGCTGGTTCAGTCCCACTCCTATGGAATTTTTTGCCTGCTGCAGCCCAAGGTGGATTTTATTGCCTCAGGCCTACTTTGGCCTAGGTTACCAACTTTGACCTGTTTCTGTAAATCCTGGTCTGAATCTTCTCCCGCAGAGGTCCCTGACTTGTAGTTGGTCCTGAAAAGGTCTCTAGCTCTGGTCTACTCTCTCGGGTGTCCCAGATTCATGCCCAGACCCACAGAGTTCCTGCTCAAGCCTAGTTTCTTGGAGGTCCTAGACTCAAGGCCAGACCCATAGGGATCCTGGCTTAGGTCTACTTCCTTGAATATCGCAGATTTATGTCCAGACCCTCGGCAGTCTCTGTCCAGAAATTACATAAACCTTTTCTTCCACAAGTTGATATGAGTCATAGTCTTTATCACAGCAATATAAAGTGAACCAAGACACTTAGAATGATCATATTGTACTTGATATTAATGAGTATGCTTAGTATTGGTGTATTAATTGATCTCATATATTGCTATCTAGACGATATTTCTTAATATTGCTTTTTGCTGGATATCCTTCTTATTAATATGAAGCTAAAATATATAGCTGTGGAGAAAAATACCGTATTGAAAAGACAAAGAAATATTAGATTAGTTGCTTCCAGATCAGAACACGTGGAAAGACTTCTTATTGCAAAGATAAGTTTCTGACATGAAAGGGGATAAATGTTTATAAAACAGTTAGAGAACATATATACCAAAGGCATAGTCCTGGTTCTTCTTTATGCACTGATGACACTATGGATCAACCAAAGAAGTTTCTAACTTTCCAAAGCTTAACATGTCCCAATATGAATTTTATTCTTCAGTAAATGAAGAAATTTAAAGCTTCCAAATAGTAGTTACTGCATGTTTTTGGTATAGGAGCTAGAAGTGTTTAAAGGACTTTGACACTTATTATTTGGATGATCTATATGTTTAGTAAAATACTCATAAGTCGTTAGTTTCTAGAAACAGAAATTGAACTGTAGCAACTTAATGAAAAAAATGGAATTTATTGGTTGCACTTTGCCCTGTTTCCATTTTGATTTGGAAAATGAATAAATCTCCTTACCATAGCCAAAAACTCAAGTATATTTCCTGTCTAACTATTCTTTCTCAACCTTAACTTTTCCTGAATATTATTTATTCCCCTATCTTGTTACACAAAAGGGACATCATAACTACAGCAAATCCACCAGAGAAGAATCAACTGATCTGGCTGAGATCATATGTCTTTTTTTCATAGGCACAAATGTTTTCTCCTGGAGACAGGATAGTATTGGCTCAATGGGGGCTGAACATCTTTCCTGTGATAATGAATATGAGATTATTTGATTGTTAATGTCTCTGTGAAACTGTGAGTACAAAGTGTGAAATACTTTATTACAGCACTGTATGTGTGGTTACCAGAAGAAAAGAGGAAAAGAATTTTGCATGTCAGACTCTGAGAAGGCTGTTGCAACAGAGAAATGGGGGCAGGGTGGCTAAAAATGTTCTGCAAGAAGGAAACTTTAAATATGCAGAGTGAAGAGAAGAGTACTCAACAGTTCAGAAAATGGGATACACAATTGATTACATCTATGAAAAACTGACAACTGAAGAATAACGTAAATGATTAGTGACTAGGGAAGTGTTAATGAGACAGGTAGGGCCGACAATTGGCTCTGTGGGTAAAATTTTTACTCCCTGGCCCCTACCCTGGAAACCAGAGTTTGATCACTGGGGCCCACATGGTTGAAAGAAAAGACAGACTTCCCTGTAAGTTCTCCTTTTACCTACCTACACACACACACACACACACACACACACACACACACACACACACACACATACACCACCACCACCACCACCGCCACCACCACCATCACCACCAATTTAAAAAAAATAACAGTCTGCCTGCAGTATGATATGAGCAAGACGTAAGAACGTATTTGGTCACTTTTGATCTTTACAATATAACATACAGTATCTCTCTTTAAAAAATGTTTTTAAAAGATCCATGAGAAGACAGGGTAGTGGTGGCACTTTCCTTTATTCCCAACAACCAGGAGGAAGATGCAGGCAGATCTCTGTGAGTATGAGACCAGCCTGGTCTGCAAGAGCTAGTTCCAGGACAGGCTCCAAAGCTACAGAGAAACCCTGTCTCAGGGGGGTGAAAAAAAAAGATCAAGTAGGAGAAATCACATTAGCTAAGGAAAGAAGTAATTATACATTAGAATTTGTATTAAGAGCCAAAGGCAGAGGGACAGTACAATGCTGTTATAATCTTTCTTCTACTGACCTATTTACTTTCCAAGAATCTCTGTTTTTGTTTTTTTTTTTATTTTTTTTTTTTTTTGGATGCAGAAATTGAGCCATTGGGAGATGAAGAAACAAAGGTGAGAGTTAGATGCTTGTTTCTAGTCAAAAAGCTTTTTCCTGTTTGTTTGTTTGTTTGTTTGTTTTCTCCCATGGAAGTAGTAATGATGAATACCGGGTATTGACCTGGTGCACCATACATGCCGCTAGCAGGATTTGTTTCCATTAAAGCTACATTTCCACCTAACTTTATGTATTTTTTTAAAGATAACATCTCATTGATTTACCCAGGCCAGTCTTGAGCTTATCCTCTAAATCAGTTAGCCTTGGATTTCACAATTTCCTATGTCAGCCTCTTGCTTAAGTAGAATTATAAGCCTGTACTTACATATTTATCTTGACCAATGTCTACTGCAAATATTACTTCTGTTTTCATGACTTTTATTTATTTATTTATGGTTTGGGAATATATACTTTCAAAGGTTGTAGGAGATGTCCTCTCCTTCCATCATCTGGGTCTGAGGATTAAACACTGGTCAGTAGTCTTGGCTGCAAGCAGTTTTTACGCCGTTAACCATCTTGCAAGATCAATTTCATATTCTCTAAATCTTACTCAGTTGAAGATTCCTTCTAGGACCCCTATTAAAAGGCTATTGCCAATGATGCAATGGCAATGTGCTCATCTATTCTAATTCTGATGTAATTGATTACCTTTTCAAAATGCTATTGCTCCCTTTCAAGCAGCAGTGAAGACACACAGCATAAACCTCAAGATTCCAGAACTGGACTGAGCTGTTATTCTCACTCCAATCTTAAGACTCAAGAAACTGTGTTCTCCTGATTGTGCTATGTTATCTACAACCTGTGGAACACTGTCTTCCTCGCAGCTGGGTGTCCACATGATTGCCTTGTGAGTGGAATGACGTATATGTGTAGACCAGGAAGCACTGAGCAAAGATAAGATGCTGTTATTACTGTTATTACTTAAGTCTGAGAACAGACTTTGACAACTTGACAGAACTACTTCCTTATTATTCACAAGGAGCACTCAGAGGAAAAGGAGTGCCTGGGGGATTCAGCACAACCTGACTGTACACTCTGTGGCTCATTCAGAAAAGTATGATTTGGTGGCACCCCCACCCCTCGCCAAGTTTGCTTCCCAAGTAATTGGGTGATATCCACTTATGTGCAGTGCAGAAGGATCACCTCTGCCTCACGCATCGTGCCTCATTTCCTCACTTAATGCCTTCTCAGTTCCGTTATTTATTTTCTTTAATATTGCAGCAGTTCGGTGGGATGAGTCACACTGCCATTCCCAGCAGCACCCTCTAAGGCCCACAGAACAATAAGGTGATTTATGAGGCCCTTTCCACCCAAAGAATGCACAATCAGGAAAGCTTGCTTTTTTACTGCCCTGGTCTTCAAATGAGGAGCAGGTTTCAGTTGCCAGTATTGGAAAAGGGCTTCAGTTCTTGTCTTGAGCCTTAGAATGGAGGCTCTCTGAGACAGGATGAGATAGATATCTAGCTGGGAAAGAAAGGGTAGAGATGAGGGTCAAGAGAACAGTCTTAGAAAAGAGATCACAAGCTCACAGGTACAACTCTATACTAATGTATGGAGTAAGATGGCCACTATGGAGAATTTTATTCCTTTGGGGGCAAATGAGAAATTTGGGAGACATTTTATTTATCACAGGTGTTGGTTAGGTGTTACTTGCCTGCAATAGGATTTTTCAATTTATCTATTTATTTGGGTTTTAATTTTATTATTTTAAATTTTGTGTATGTGTGTATATGTCTGTGGGTGCATACATTGTGTGTGTATGCATGTGTGCATATGTTTGTGTTTGTGTGTGTGTGTGTGTCAATGGATCAATGGATTCTGGAAGTGTTTGGTAGGTGCTTGTGAGCCACCTGACTTGTATGTTGGGAACTGAGCTTGGATCCTCTATAAAAATAACAAACAATCTTAATTGTTGAGCCATTTCCACAGCCTCTGCATATTTATTTTTAATTAAAAAGATTTACAGAATTATGGCATGCAAAATAATGTTTGATGTATGTGGAATGTAATGGGTATGTCCAAATCTAGTTAATGAATCTGTCCATTCCCTTATATAAATCTGTTGAGCACACATCCTTACATCAAACTATTTGACATATCCATTATCTTACACACATCCTTTTGCACACTTTTTAAATCCGCTTAAATTGTTTAAAGTATATAATGCAATTTTATTGACTATATTCACCCTCTTATTCCAAAGATCAATTAAATTAATTCTAACTAATGAAAACTTGTTTTCTTGAACCAATACCTCTCAAATCTCTATTTAACACCCCCCAAGTGAGTTTTTGGTAAGCAGCATTCTACAATGTTCTATGACTTCAGTGATTTTAGCAGCTTTGACATATTAATGAAATGATTCAGTATTTCTCCATGTGTGCCTACCTTAAACTCAAAAATGCATTTTTTGTGTGGTCACAAATAACAAGATTCCCTTCTTAGAAAATGTTAAGTCATATTTGCACATAACAGAATCTCTCTACCTATGAATACTCTAGTGATCTCCAGCAGATTGCTTCCAGACTGTCAGCCATTGCCATTAATTCTACAAAGACCACAGGAAGGTGATGTCTCTTAGACATGCAGGTTACCTCTGAACTTTCTACAATGAATATAACTCCCGCAAACTCACTCAGTGTCAACAATGAAGTACTGGAAAGAAAAAACAGCCTGCTCTAAAATCAAGAGGGGTTTAAAGTTACTCAGATTTAAGAAAATTAGGGGACAATGTGGAGGATAGAAAATCTGGGTATCTACGTTCATGACGGTGCCAATGCTGTATTTACAAGGAGTCCCTTTTACTAAGGTTCAAGTGTATTACTCTACTAACTTAAGGAGTTTGTCAATGGAAGAAGACATTTGCATTGAACACATCCTAATATAAATTCTTGCCCAACTACTTAACTCCATGCCTCAGTTTACATCTGTGCACTCACAGAAGAAATAACAAGCAATTATTATATCAGAACTAATACTAAATAAATTCGCTGTAGTTTCAGCTATTCTCAACTAACATATAAGTTCCTTGATTGGGGTGTGATATCCAGGCAAATGAAGAATGAGTAGGAGGAATTTGATTTAAATATTAATATATTCTTATAGCTTTGCCCTAAATTGTCTCTCCTGTTGACCAGTTAATATTTATTTTGACACTAAGTGAGGAAATGCATACAAAACTATGCTCTCAACAGCCATTTATTGTGTTTTCAAGTCAAATATGTATTTTAATTGCTGTAAATAATATTTTGTATCTGCCTTTAGTATTGGTCAATTGTTAGAAAATAGAGAACTCAGGCTCTCCAGCACTGTAGTTACATTTTGACTCTGGTACATACCATATTACATGAAGAATTCACATCTTTAGCATTCATATTGAAAATACAAACAATAATAATAATATCATTGAACTTTTATGATTACTACTAAATGAAAAGCTCATTTCTGACATCTGGTTGCCCCACAGTATACCAGTTCCCACCTTAATAAGTATAAACATATAGAGATGTGTTTCTCTGCTTGTGCTCCTTCCACTGTCCTATTGCCCTAAATCATCTAAAACTGTGACCATCTTTAAAGAGGGCAGAAATACACAACCAATAACAATGAAAAATTGTGGAGCACAGTACCAATGGATACAGTTACAAATACACTCTCTAAGGTCCAAGACCACTGGGAAAGAGGGGCAGAAAGATTCTAAGATCCAGAGGATCAGGGAATTTGCTGTGATACTGTGTCTCCTAGGAATGTCAGAAGCTATACATGTGATGTCTCACCAACATTACTATCTAAATATGAGATGAACAAGAGGATAACAACAGAGGTGCCAAAGTGAATGAGAAAGCCCAAAAGGCCTCAGTCCTACGCAAAGAGCCGCAGGCAACTAAAAGAGGGACAATAGTTCTCTCCAGGTAAGACTGCATCAAGTTTTTAATTCAATACCAGATGGTCAGTCCTGAAACATACATGAATGACCTTATACAAACTGAATGTGTTATAATTAGAAATATGTGTATTTACATATAAATATATGCCTGTAACAACAATTAAAGACAAAAAAGGCCGTGAACTTGAACTAGAGCTAGGAGATGTATATGGGAGAATTTCAAGGGAGGAAGGAAAGGGGAAATTTATACAAGTATATTATAATCTCAAAAAGAAAAGAAAAGGTAAAAATGGAAAAGATTAGGTTTTTTTTTTTTAAAAAACATAGTTGGCCTCATCTGACTCCCAGAGAACAGTTCAGATGATTCTGTATGTAAGTTCTGTGGACTGGTTTCTATGCTCACTTTAAATCCATCAGTCCACTGCGCCAGGAGAACTCCAACCTTATTGTACTGCTCCTTCTTAGGATACATTTTCTAACAGCTCCAAAGGGAGTGGAATGCCCCCTCCTATATCTTTTCACTCCAGCTTCAAGCTCAGCAAACAACACACTTCTGTAATTACGAGCAATGTTGTCTGGCTCAGTGCACTGAGTTTATAACAAGAATTTAATCAACATTTGTTTGTCAAATAAATCACCGACAAATGAATTTGTCTTTCAAGATTAAAGTCAGTACTGACTGGTATCCTTGCCCTTGGGGTATAACTTTACTTTAGTACATTGTATTGTCTACCTTTCTCTTCACCAGGCTGAACAAATTGAGGAGGAATATCATGATTTATTCATGTCTGGAATTTATGTATAAAACAGAGAGTGAATCACACATGCATACACTCCTACATACATATAGGATCCCAATATCAATGTAATCAGTATGCGTATTTGATAAATATTTCTTGAAATCTGTGAAATTTGCTTCCCTATATACAGTCTGCATACCCAAGGAGTTGTTGCCAGGAAAATAACTCTCCATAATAAAGGCTTCAAAGATGCCTTCATATTCTCATGAAATAAGTGTTGAAAAAAATTAAATGCATATGAAATCAAGACTAAATAGTTTTATAGTTTCCTGTGGTAGCCATCCTAAATTCATAAACATAGGCAAGTCAGTTAATCATATCCAGTGACTTCATCCTTCAACTGATTGAGTTACCATCGTATGACTTTGTGAGATGTTTCAGGGTTTCTTGACATTAGTGCTATTGAGGTTTGCATTGTGTAATTATATGTTCTGGGGCTTCTTTCTTATGTATTGTGGGGTCTTTAGCACCTATGGAAAACATTAGCACTTAACATGCCAAATGTGACAGCTAACAATGTCCCCAGACATTTCCAGATACTTCGTAAAAGATGATAGAGAGCTATTATCCTACACGGCTGAAAACCATTGTATACTGCAGTAAATGTCACATTCCCAGGCAAGCATAGATGTTGTATCTTTGCTTTCTCCAGCAGGGCAAATCAAATCCCAGAGTCACGTCTACTAAAAACAATGCTTAGAACAATGATGACCTTGCAGTCAGCATTCTGAGATTTGTCCTGATAGATTTTTTTTTCATTCCTGGCTGTATACAGAAACTTTACTTAGACAAATCTAATTACCAAGGCAAAGTGATAGTCTGAATTTTCCAGTGATAACACTGAGGCTCTAATAAGTGTTGTTGGTGAATAAAAAAGCACATACTTCTTTTAGTTGCACAGGAAAGAGAAGGTAAAGAAACCACAGGCTGAAACAAATTGGCGGCTCTGGGTGTCATGGCAATGTGAGTTGAGGGATGATCGATTCTCCTAGATTCTGAATGGCACATTCTGTGCACGGAGTGCTGGCTGACGTCAATCGGATTAAGTGGCCTCAATGGGAGCCCTGCATGTAAGATGAGTACAACACGGACCCTAGGATTTGTCACTGCCTCTAAAAGAAGCGTCTTGCTTCACAGTGAGAGGAAGGAGTGTCTGTGAATGCGAAATGAGACGAGTCATGCTCTTGCTTAGGAGAAAGCTCTCCTGGCTTGGATAATCATTACCATTGTGGTTAAAGTCTAAAAACGTTTAACCTTTATGCACATGTATTTTTCAGAGTCATCTTTTCAGCAAAATTATATACTTTGTTTTTGAACTCAGAGAGTATATATGCTCTACTAACACTATTTTCTTAAACGCTGAAGAATTTTCACTATAATATCACCCCAAGACATGAATTAAGGAAACTAGATTATCAAAAAAAAATCTCTCAGAGATATTTCATATCTTCTCAATTAAAATTCTTATGAATTTATATGTTCAAAGCACTCAGAACAGTATATGACATAATAAAGCCTATGTATATATTAATATTCTTATTACTATTTCTGTAATCACTGATCCTACTTTCATTTCATATTTAATTATTCTTCCTGATTCATGGAAGGAAAGCTTTCTCTAAAGTCCAGCTATGGGAGATTAAGACCAGTCATTCATGAACCTACATGTGACTTAGCCAGTTCTTCTAAATTGTCTACTTAGAAGGTTCTCTTTTATTGAAGGAATATCTCTGGTTGCAGGTTTCATTTATATTTTTGAAATTTCCACACATGCCTAGTCCTTGGTCTATGTATATAGATTTAGGACTGTCCAGAGTTCTGGTGATCCAAGAGTAACCTGGGAACCTACATAGGCTAGCCAGAGAACAAGAATTGCTACCTTTTGCTGGAAGCACAAGGTTTGTTTCTAGCACCTGACTTGAGCTTTCTACCTTTTGTCATGGAGCTACTAGCTCCTTGGACTAGGACAAGTCTAAAATCTGTGAGTCAGGAGTAGTCACAATCCTCACATATCAATATATGTTGGAGTCTTTACTCTGTGTAGCTTGTATCTCAGACTCACAGAACTTTGGCTTAGAGAAATCTTAAATCACCTTGTCCTGAAACATATAATAACTTCCAGAGGTGTATGTGCAGGGCTACTGTTTTGTCGAAGACTGTGAATGGATGATTTTAGAAATACTTAGATGATAAGGAACCTACAAGCTAGTCAGATCTCAGGCTAGGTTGGGTGATGTTTTGCACTTTTACTTTGAGTCTTTTTTTTTTTTTTGCCTTTTGGGCATTTTATTATTATTTAAATTATCTATTAAAGATTTCTCTCTTCCCCACCGCCGCCTCCCATTTCCCTCCCCCTCCCCCAATCAAGTCCCTTCCCTCGTCAGCCCAAAGAGCAATCAGGGTTCCCTGACCTGTGGGAAGTCCAAGGACCACCCACCTCCATCCAGGTCTAGTATGGTGAGCATCCAAACTGCTTAGGCTCCCACAAAGCCAATACGTGCAGTAGGATCAAAAACCCATTGCCATTGTTCTTGAGTTCTCAGTAGTCTTCATTGTCCGCTATGTTCAGCAAGACCGGTTTTATCCCAGGCTTTTTCAGACCCAGGCCATTTGGCCTTGGTGAGTTCCCGATAGAACATTCCCATTGTCTCAGTGTGTGGGTGCACCCCTCGCGGTCCTGAGTTTCTTGCTCGTGCTCTCTCTCCTTGTGCTCCTGATTTAGACCTTGAGATTTCAGCCCGGTGCTCCAATGTGGGTCTCTGTCTCTGTCTCCTTTCATCGCCTGATGAAGGTTAGAACCTGGAAACAACCTAGATGCCCTTCAATTGAAGAATGGATGAAGAAAGTATGGAATATATACATATTAGAGTACTACTCAGCAGTAAAAAACAAGGACTTCTTGAAGTTTGCAGGCAAATGGATGGAAATAGAAAACACTATCCTGAGTGAGGTAAGCCAGACCCAAAAAGAGGAACATGGGATGTACTCACTCATATTTGGTTTCTAGCCAT
>NW_026067937.1:1349433-1396527 GCF_014885135.2 Alexandromys fortis
AAAAGAAAAAAAAAAAAAAAAAAAAAAAGACATCTTGAATTTTGCATGCAAATGGATGGAAATAGAAAACACTTTCCTGAGTGAGGTAACCCAGACCCAAAAAAATTGAATATGGTATGTACTCACTCATAAGTGGATTCTAGCAATAAATAAGGGACATTGAGCCTATAATATGAGATCCTAGAGAAGCTAAATAAGAAGGTGAACTCAAAGAAAAACATATAGTTATCCTCCTGATATTGGAAGGAGACAAGATTGCCAGGCAAAAATTGGATACTTTGAGTCTTTAATCATATTTTTCTATATTTTACAATCCTCTCTGCCTCAGTTAACCTGTTTCTTTGGTAAGATCACTCTCTCTCCCAGGAAACTAACTAGTTGGTATTGCCCCCATCATTATGTTCTTATTTTATATGACTGCCAATTGGGTAAATTTTATTTCTAGTTATAGCCAATAGGTATACTTGCACATGCAAATAGTATCACACACACACATACACACACACACACCACACACTTGCACTCACGCATACAAGTAAAATACAACTTTTTAGAAAATTGCTTCTGATAACTACATTATATATTCTATCTAAAAGGGATTTACCTCTCTTCTGCTTTTGATGACGGCTATACAGCCGTATAATTTTATTAGCACTATTGTGATCATGACCTAGTATTTGGGGAAAATGTTTATCTGTGCTGTGACAATTTTCTTTTTGCTGCTGAAATGGACTTTTGAAGGAGCGTCAGAATTTTATTCTACTTCATGTCTGAGAGTCAGTGATCCATTTGAAAAAAGTCTATTGCAGAGGATAATATTAAGGAATGTCTGATGCTCATGAAGTCTCATGATATAAAAATTATATCTTTGGGAAACAAATTAAAAGTTTATAATTATTTTTGGATGAGTGATCTCTAGTTTCATATCATCACTTTTGTATAGGTATTATTTTTCCTGTTTTATCGACAGAAATAAGCATGTAAAACATATTGAGAGATTTAACATTCTCAAAATCACACAGGAAAATGCAAAAGTAGTTCAAAAATCTAGCTTGCTAGATTGTTTACTTTATTTACTTTGCCTGTTTATAATTCGAGTTTTCCTTTTCCATAATTTATTCAGTTATTTATTTATTTAATGAAAATACAATTATATCATTTTTACCATATTTTCTCTCTCCAGTACTTTCCATGTCTTGTCTATCGAAGCCCTCCTATGTCCTTGTCTTTCAGTTTATAGCCTCTTTTCCTTTGATTTGATGTGTGAATGTGATGTATGTATACATATATATGTATGCATGTATGTATGAATGCATGCATGCATGTATGCACAAGTAAGCAAATGCAACGTGCTGAACAGGTTTTGCTGTTAGTGTGTCTACAGTTTCAGAGTGGGCCACTTTGAAGCAGTTCATCCCTAGGAGAGGCTAACTTTTCCTTTGTTGCCTATAGTTTTTCTAGAGGTTTTGAGATTTTTCCCCTTCTTTTTTTTATTATCTTTAAGACAATCTTTTTTATTTTGCATACCAATTCCAGTTTCCTCTCCTTATCTTCCTACTGCTCCCCTCATCTTTCCCCCACCACCCATTTCTAGAGAGGGAGAGGCCTCCCATGGGAAGTCAACAAAGTCTGTCCTATCACGTGAGGCAGGACCAAGGCCCTTCTCCCAGTATCTAGGTTGAGTAAGGTATCCCTCCATAGGGAATCTGTTCCATAACTCCAGTTTATACTATAGGGATAAATACTGGTTCCACAACCAGTAGTCCCCCCCCCACAAATGCCCAAGCCACACAACTGTCACCCATATTCAAAGGGCATAGCTTGGTCCAATGCAGTTTCCCCAGCTGCCAGTCCAGAGTCACTCAGCTCCCATTAGCTTGGATGAGCTCTTTCTGTGGGTTTCCTCATCATGGCCTTGATCCCTTTGCTCATATGATTGCTCCTCCCTCTCTACTACTGGACTCCAGGAGTTCAGCCAAGTGCTTAGCTGTGGATTTCTACATTTGCAGCTGCAAGTAAGCACGTCTATTGATTTTGTCACTGTTCAAGTCTTCTCTATGCAGCCATTTCTAAAAGAGGCAGTGTCACAATAGACTTCCTGGTATTCTGACTTTAGCGATCTTACTGCCCCTTTTTCTGCAAGGTTCCCTGAGCCATATTTGCAGGAGCTATGCTGCAGATGCATCCTGTGGGTTGCATCTCACACCTGGTTGATCTTTGTATTAAGTCCAGTTGTGGTTTTCTGTGATGGTTTCCATTTGTTCTATAAACAAGCTACTTTGATGAGAGGTGATATCTGCACTTGTCTGTGAGTATAATAAGATTTAGAATGTTGTTCAGGATTAGTGCTGATCTATCATAGTAGCAGTGGTAGATTTTCTTCTAAGATCTGTGACCTTATTAGTGTTGGGTAGTTAGTTAAGTTTCTAGTACCAGGCATGATTTCCCTTTGTTGATGGGACTAAAGTCCACTTAGACAGCTGTTGATTACCACCAATATATGAGTGCTAATATTCCACCTTCATGAACATCTTTTTTTATTGGTCATTTTTATTGATCATAGCTATCATAACTGAATAAGGTTTTTAATTGTTTCCTCCCCTTGGCAGTTTTCACATTATTTTCTTATTCTATTGAAACTAGATGGTTGTAAGAAGGCTTTCACATTAGATCCAACTGGAATAATTCAAGTCTTGTGTCATTAGGATTCAGTGTGCTCAGGTGATGTGGGAATGATTTCTTACTAATAAAGAAACTGCCTTGGCCCATTTTATTGGATAGAAAATTAGGTAGGCGGAGTAGACAGAGGAGAATGCTGGGAAAAAGAAGCTGTGTGAGGAGTCGCCATGGTTCTCCCGTTCCAGACAGACGCAGGTTAAGATCCTCCCTGGTAAGCCAGCTCGTGGGCTACACAGAATATTAGAAATGGGTTAGAACAATATGTAAGAGCTAGCCATAAGGAACTGGAACTATCCGGGCCAGGCAGTGTTTGAAAGAATACAGTTTCCGTGTAATTATTTCTGGGCATAAGCTAGCCATGCGGGCGGCCGGGTGCCGGGGACGCAGCCCTGCCGCCGCTCCTATTTCAACACATGGCGCCCAGACGTGATGGCTAAATCCACTTAAAAACCTGAGAAGGCTTAAAAATAAGGGAGAGAGAGTTTAACACAGATTTTTGCTGTTTTGTTGGTGGCGTTCTGTAGAGAAATTTCCTGATTCACCAACAGCAGCAGAAAAAAAGCTGCGTCATTTTAAAGAGCCACTTCCCGGGGCTGTGCTACCACCGTGAACTCTGGCTTTAAAGCATTTCAAGGCTTTTATGGGACTGGATGTTTGTGTTCCCGCTTGGGATCGGAGGAGAGTGCTCTGAGACTGTGCCGATGGCTCAGCGCTTCCCGCCTGCACCTGGGCAGACGGCAGAATCAGGCTTAGGCAGGCGGAAGAGCATGGCGGATTCCTGCCGCCATACAGAGACGCATTTTCAGACTGCGCAGTGCTCTGCGTGTCAGATTTGGCTGTAACTTGGAAGAAAAGAGTTTCTGTGCTGCACACTCAGTCTCAGAGTTAAACTGCTGATTGCGGCTCCAATGTGGACTGCTGTGTGCCTGGAACTGTTGTGGCTCAGGGGCACCAAATGGCTCTGAGGCAGGAGCAGCTTGGCTCAGCTCTGCCATGCTGATCTGTGCTGGTCTCAGGCAGGAACTACCGTAATTACCTTAAAACCGTGCAGTTAAGGTTTAGACTGGGCAGGACACAGGCAGTACCGTATTACCTGTACATGGTGCAACTTAAGTTTTTAAGAACTGTTTAACATTTTAAGAAATGCTCCTGGATAGTGAAAAAATTACAGATTCACAATAAAACAGATTCAGACAGACCACTAAATGGATCACAATGTTGGATGAGTGTACGTAGGCTTGAGAGAGAAAAAAAAAATATAGAGAGAAAGAATAAAGTTAATGCCCTTAAAAAAAAGGGGATAAAGTCTTTAAAGAGACAGAGTACAGATAGTTATAGATTAAGAGAAATAAAGTAAATATAAGCCACGTAAAAATGGAAAATTCACAGAGAGTCTGGATTATGTACATTGTGTTTTCTTTAAAATTTTTGACTGTGAAGGAGCTAAGTACAGAGAGACATTTCATTACATGGGCTGCCAATCTAAACCAAAATGGATATAAGGGTATTATGATTTCAGAATTTGGGTCTAAGGATATGATGCTTTGGAGAGGGTCTTCTTTTGTTTTTGCAGAGGATGAGACCCTGTGGATTGCATCTATTCCGATTTGGTATGATAGACCACGCCCTCCTGAAAGGTTGCTGTGAATACCCTCAAAAAATTGCTTCGCTCAATTGCCAACTGAGATGAAACTAGCATACAGGTTATATCATGAACAACCTAATTAACGACGCCCCTATTCAGCAGGAAGCAGTTTGTAGAGAAAAAACTACGCCCATGTTCCCAAATATTGTTTATAAATGTTCTTTTACATTTAAAGGGGGATATGATATAGATATGAATAATTTGCATTGGTATGGATTTTATGGTCAATTTTGTTATATGTATATGTATTTTTGATCTTGATTAAGGTATTGTGATTGTGTAGTTCATTTAAAAATGTAATGTATAATTAGGAAATATAGGTTGTTAATGGATAATCATCGCTAATACTTAAGCTTGTAGTCATGTTAGTTAGATTTTCTAGATATATAGAGAGATATTTTAGTTAGATAGGCATTCTTCATATCTTTCAAAGGCTGCAGAATATGGCATTTAAGATATTTTAATAACTTAGGGTTTTTCATGACAATGAGACACATTTGCTCCTGGCAGCACCAATCTATTTCAAGAGGAAGATGGGCATCGAAGAGAATCCTTATGGAGTTTGATAGCCATTTGGGCAAGAAACTGCTCTTGCCTGGACTGTTGCATAAACTGGACACAGAGAACCCGCAGAGAGAGGACTGCTGAACTTGCCTAAAGGTGAGATGACCTTTTGGGGTTCCTGCTTCATGAAAGAGTCTGTGAGACATTCTGCAGGACACAGCAAAAAGTGACTGAACTGTCTTTGGAATTTCTTGCTTGATGAGAATGTCTGCTGGATACTATGGGCCTGTAGGCCGAAGATGGATGCCCCAACGGTACAGAGGAACTTTGGGTGACTGTCCAGGCAGCGAGATGTCTCTGTCATTTCTAGAGTTTTCTTATTTCTTGTTTGATAGGTAATATTATATCCTTCTGGAGTCTTTGATGGAGTTGAAGAATGGTTAGTTATAGTTTTCCTTAGTTATGATAAGAGATAAAATAGATATAAATATTGTAACTGTAATTCTTACTTGATAACTGTTTTGTTATATGTAATTTTACTATGTTAAAGTTAAAGCCTTTCTTTTTTGTTTAAACAGAAAAAGGGGAAATGATGTGGGAGTGATTTCTTATTAATAAAGAAACTGCCTTGGCCCATTTTATTGGATAGAAAATTAGGTAGGCGGAGTAGACAGAGGAGAATGCTGGGAAAAAGAAGCTGTGTGAGGAGTCGCCATGGTTCTCCCGCTCCAGACAGACGCAGGTTAAGATCCTCCCTGGTAAGCCAGCTCGTGGGCTACACAGAATATTAGAAATGGGTTAGAACAATATGTAAGAGCTAGCCATAAGGAACTGGAACTATCCGGGCCAGGCAGTGTTTGAAAGAATACAGTTTCCGTGTAATTATTTCTGGGTATAAGCTAGCCATGCGGGCGGCCGGGTGCCGGGGACGCAGCCCTGTCGCTCCTATTTCAACACTCAGGAATAAGGGATTGCTTTGGACGTCTGTGAGGCACCTAAGGGCTATATTATTAGTCTATATTGTTATGGTTGTCACTTGACTACCCTGAACAACTATTTAAAAAGAGGTTTCTTTTAGTTTGTTTATATGGTAGATTACATTGACAGATTTTCGTATGTTGAACCATTCCTGGGTTGGGATGTTGAATCTTCATCTCTGGGATAAAGTCTACTTGATCATGGTGGATGACTTTTTTGATGTGTTCTTGGATTCAGTTTGCTAGTATTTTACTATTTTTGCATCATTGTTCTTAGTTGTCTCTTTGTGTGGTTTGGGTATCGGGGTAACTGTAGTTTCATAAAGAGAGTTCACAATAATTAAGAATAGAACCAGCCTAGGTATCTATCAATAAATATATGGCTATGGAAGTGTGGCTCATAAAAATGGACTATTTTAGTTTTGAATAAAAGTGAAATACAAGTATTTGCAGTAAAGAGGGCTGGTATGTAGATAGCCACACTAAATAAAATAAGCCAGATTCAGAAATTTATGTTAGATATACTCAAACACAAATATGTGCAGGTCATACAAGTATGAGAGGGAGAAAAAGAGAAGACAGAGAGGTTTCAAGAGTATGGAAACTAATTGTAATAAATTAAATGTAATATAGAAGAATAAAAGAGTACTCTTTAGGATAGAAAATACCATCTCTGGA
This sequence comes from Alexandromys fortis, assembly GCF_014885135.2. Lineage (NCBI taxonomy): Eukaryota > Metazoa > Chordata > Mammalia > Rodentia > Cricetidae > Alexandromys > Alexandromys fortis. Next base: position 1,355,917 of record NW_026067937.1, read on the forward strand.
GGAGCATGAAGAAGGGGGAGAAACATGTGGAAAGGACAGATGAAAACAGACCCCAAGTATGTTATATGTGCATATAACTTTGAAAATACCATAATTTAATTCATGAATCTGTATCCTAACTTAAAGACAGAATGAAGAAATTACTATATATAATCAGAGTAAGCATTGGAAATATTTATGCTGGTTTAATTTTCACCCCAGTGTTGCTTAATAAGCTTCATGTCTAAATAACAAATCTCTCAATGTTTTCTAAATCCTTCCTCTTCTACCTCCAGGATCAACAGACCGACTCATAATGAAGAGACAGAGAGTCAGATATTTTATAGTGGTTCTGACATCCATAAAAGTGCTACCATATTCTCAGTTTTTATCTCAATATAAAAATTATTTTTAGTCAAATATTTGCTTTGCAATATTTACTTAAATGCTTGTATATGTATAAGCATATGTGAGTGCAGGTGCCCATGGAAGTCAAAAGAGGGCATCAGATCCTCTGGAGCTAGAATTACAAGAAGTTATGAGGCACCAAGAATGGGTTCTGGCAACTAAAAATTGGTGCTCTGAAAGCACAGCTAGACTCTTAACTATTGAGCCATCTTTCTGGCCCTCTGACATAAGCATTAATAGTTGTCTGTTTATGTCACAGATATGTTCTAATATGTTCACCTATTCTATAGTCATTTACTTATTTATTTCCCACCCCATTCATAGGACATTCTGAATAAGTTTTCAATAAAGCAGGAAAAAAACAGACAAAACCCCATAAACATTTGAGCTCCCAAATCATCCACCTAGCTAAATAATGTAATAAGCACTCAAGTTATGAAATATGGTATGTAATAATAGCTTCCCAGTGTGACCGGAATCCTATGGTGTGGGTTCTACAACTTTATTCTAGAACACAAAGTGATTTGCCTTGAAGCTGTGGATTTCTTTGAATGACGATGAGTCAGATAGTCTTCTGGGACAGGAGAACAGGATATATATTACTGTGTTTCCTGTGAATATTCTCTTCCACAGAAACAGCCTTTGTTCTCCAATAATTATTTTAAGATACTTTGCAAGATGACAACCATATTTGGCATCTTCACTTTAATTTTTTATTTGACTTGAAGCGTAGATGTATCCAAAGCACATCTTATGACTTGGTGCAGCAAGATCTCAGAATATTCTTCCAAAAGCTGGAAACAAGCTAAATTCACTCATTCACAGATCCATTCCACAATTAAGCATTCATAAGTACTTCTTGTTGCCAGGCACTATCTCATTCCAATTTATCAATGAGTCTTGGGCAAAGATTTTGTTCTTTTAAATGAGGTATAAAAGTATGTCCAAAGATTTGCAAGAAATTGAGGCTTTGCCTTTGTAGTTGTATTGAGAGAGTAGAGAAAGGTCAGAGGTGATTTCTGGCTGAGCCTTCTGGAGAGTAAGAGAGTGGGCATAATGGAAGTTGGGTGATTAAGGGGAGAGCATCTAGGGATAGGTCACATGAGTAAAGAGGCAGAGGCAGCCAGCATGGCCATTTAGAGTGATACTTATTTTGACTTTAGCACATGAGACATGGGAATTCATGAACTTATTTGACGTGTAAGTGATATTATACAACTTTATGTCTTACTCTTGCACTGTGAATTATGCATCAACTGTGTGGATGAAGTTTTGGAATCTATCATAGTAAACCAGGAAAGAGATGACAAGAAGATGGAAGAAAATACTCAAAACAATGGTAGTAATACCCTATTATGCAGAGGTTTTTTTTATTTGGTTGTGTGTTTGTGCAGGTACATACATGTATGCACATACATACATATAGAGAACAGAGAACAGCTTAAATTTTAACTTTTGTACTATTTGCCTTGGATTTTAGACAAAGTATCTCATTGGCCTAGTGCTCACTAATTAGGCTAGGCTGCTGCCTATCAAGTCCAAGGGATCCTCCTGTTTCAGCCTTGCCAGAGATTATGAGCCTATTTAATCATCCTGGGCCTTTTCATGGCAGCTAGATATAAGACTCATATCTTCCTACTTGTGACACAAGTTAATTCTTGACAAAGTCATCCATCTCCTCTGCTCTAAGAAACAGGAACTTACAAAGGCTATAAAATGTGAGAAAAGAAAAGAAGTAATTCAAATGTATTTGTATTACTTAACTAATAATTAATTGATAAATAATTATTAGGTAGAAAGACATTACTGCTAACTAGTAATAAAGTGAAAATGGCTAAGCAAACAAGGATTAGAGGATTTAGACCAAAATTTACTAAGCTTAAATTTTAATTTGAATATTAAATGACATTGGCATGTTGAAAACAAGCATGTAATGCAAAATTTCACATTCTATTTTGTTTTCTTACCTGCACAACTTATATATGTGGGTAAATTTATACAAGATACCACCTCCTTCTTTTTGAGTCCATTGTCTGCAGATGTACTTATTCCTCAAAATCAGGTTTTATACTTGGCTCGTACATATGCACTCTTACCATGCATATACCAGTACCCACATTTATTCTGTCTCCAGTGGTCACAAACTAAGGCTGCTAAACTGGCATTATGTACTGTGATGTGGGAGTGATTTCTTAATAATAAAGAAACTGCCTCGGCCCTCATAGGACAGAAAATTAGGTAGGCGGAGTAGACAGAAGAGAATGCTGGGAAAAAGAAGCTGAGAGTGAGTCGCCATGATGCTCCCACTCCAGACAGACGCAGGTTAAGATCCTCTCTGGTAAGCCAGCTCATGGGCTACACAGAATATTAGAAATGGGTTAGAACAATATGTAAGAGCTAGCCAATAAGAAACTGGACCTAGCCGGGCCAGGCAGTGTTTGAAAGAATACAGTTTCCGTGTAATTATTTCTGGGTATAAACTAGCCATGCGGGCGGCCGGGTGCCGGGGACGCAGCCCTGCCGCTCCTATTTCAACAGATGGCGCCCAGACGTGATGGGCTAAATCCACTTAAAAACCTGAGAGGGCTTAAAAAGGAGAGAGAGAGAATTTAAGACAGCTTTTTGCTGTTTCTGGGTTGCGTGCCGCAAAGAAATTGTCCTGACTCGGCAGCAGGAAAAAACTGGCTGTTTTAAAATGCCGGCTTTCTGGGCTGTGCCGCCATTGTGATCTCTGTCTGGCTCCGGCGGGAGACAGAGCTTATGAATGGAGCATTTGGATTAAAGTGCTACGATTTGTTTGATGGCAACTAGACTGCTGTGTGCCTAAAAGGGGGACATTGTGTGCCGCAGCTCAGAGGCACAAGCAGCTCCGCCATGCTAATGGTGCAATGTGCAAGGATCAGAGGCACGAGCGGCTCCGCCATGTTGGACTGGGCGGGGCCAGCATACAGTACCTGTTTTTGACCTAGGAATGTCACAGCTTAGATTCTTAAGCGCTTAGTGATTTAAAGGCGCAAAACAAAGTGCTCCTGGATAGTAAAAAAATTACAGATTCACAATAAAACAGATTCAGACACTGTTGGATAAATGTACGTAGGCTTGGGAAAGAGAAGAAAAAGAATATAAAGAATAAAGTTAATGTCTTAAAAAGAAAAAGGGTAAAGTCTTTAAAGAGACAGAGTACAGAAGTACAGATAGTTATAGATTAAGAGAAATAAAGAAAAATAAGCCACGTAAAAATGGAAAATTCACAGAGAGTCTGGATTATGTACATTGTGTTTTCTTTAAAATTTTTGACTGTGAAGGAGCTAAGTACAGAGAGACATTTCATTATATGGGCTGCCAAGCTAAACCAAAATGGATTTCATGAGGGTATTATGATTTCAGAATTTGGGTCTAAGGATATGATGCTTTGGAGAGGGTCTTCTTTTGTTTTTGCAGAGGATGAGACCCTGTGGATTGCATCTATTCCGATTTGGTATGATAGACCACGCCCTCCTGAAAGGTTGCTGTGAACACCCTCAAAAAATTGCTTCGCTCAATTGCCAACTGAGATGAAACTAGCACACAGGTTATATCATGAACGACCTAATTAACGACGCCCCTATTCAGCAGGAAGCAGTTTGGAGAGAAAAAACTACGCCCATGTTCCCAAATATTGTTTATAAATGTTCTTTTACATTTAAAGGGGGATATGATATAGATATGAATAATTTGCATTGGTATGGATTTTAAGGTCAATTTTGTTATATGTATATGTATTTTTGATCTTGATTAAGGTATTGTGATTGTGTAGTTCATTTAAAAATGTAATGTATAATTAGGAAATATAGGTTGTTAATGGATAATCATCGCTAATAGTTAAGCTTGTAGTCATGTTAATTAGATTTTCTAGATATATAGAGATATATTTCAGTTAGATAGGCATTCTTCATATCTTTCAAAGACTGCAGAATATGGCATTTAAAATATTTTAATAACTTAGGACTTTTCATGACAAGGAGACACGTCTGCTCCTGGCAGCACCAGCTACTTCAAGAGGAAGATGGGCATCGAAGAGGATCCTTATGGAGTTGGATAGTCATTTGGGCAAGAAACTGCTCTTGCCTGGACTGTTGCATAAACTGGACACAGAGAACCCTCAGAGAGAGGACTGCTGAACTTGCCTAAAGGTGAGATGGTCTTTCGGGGTTCCTGATTCATGAAAGAGTCTGCGAGACATTCTGCAGGACACAGCAGAAAATGACTGAACTGTCTTTGAAATTTCCTGCTTCATGGAAATGTATCTGGATACCATGGGCCTGTAGGCCGAAGATGGATGCCCCAACGGTACCAAAGAACTTTGGGTGACTGTCCAGGCAGCGAGATGTCTCTGTCATTTCTAGAGTTTTCTTATTTCTTGTTTACTTAGGTAATATTATATCCTTCTGGAGTCTTTGATGGAGTTGAAGAATGAATAGTTATAGTTTTCCTTAGTTATGGTAAGAGATAAAATAGATATAAATATTGTAACTGTAATTCTTACTTGATAACTGTTTTGTTATATGTAATTTTACTATGCTAAAGTTAAAGCCTTTCTTTTTTGTTTAAACGGAAAAAGGGGAAATGATGTGGGAATGATTTCTTACTAATAAAGAAACTGCCTTGGCCCATTTTATTGGATAGAAAATTAGGTAGGCGGAGTATACAGAAGAGAATTCTGGGAGAAAGAAGGTTAGAGGAGGAGTCGCCATGATGCTCCCACTCCAGACAGATGCAGGTTAAGATCCTCTCTGGTAAGCCAGCTCATGGGCTACACAGAATATTAGAAATGGGTTAGAACAATATGTAAGAGCTAGCCAATAAGAAACTGGACCTAGCCGGGCCAGGCAGTGTTTGAAAGAATACGGTTTCCGTGTAATTATTTCTGGGTATAAACTAGCTATGCGGGCGGCCAGGTGCCGGGGACGCAGCCCCACCGCTCCTATTTCAACAGTACTGTCATTTGAAATTTTTTAAATTTGTATTACATGACCCTTGTAACATGTAAATATTTTTTTCTTTGAAATCGCACTTCATTAATTCATGAGACAAACTTTTGTCTGTCCCTTTTTTATCTCTTACTATTATTTTTTCATTAGCTTTGGATATGAGGTTGCTTCTTAACGCATTGATGTGATTTCAAGGCACAACCTTAGTCTTCAAAATTATCTAATTCAACAGGCTTTCTCTCACAAAAACTATCTTTCCTCATAGCTTAAGCGTTCAATAGGCATGTAAGTTATATTAAAATATATTCAGTAGAGTCCTTTTCTCATTATTAATAGATTCATTCAAATAACTGCTTTTTGGTATCTATTAAGGTTCTAACTATACATAGTCAAAGGAAAAACTACCTCATCTATATGATGACTCTGTCTGTGGACACACACACACACACACACACACACACACACACACACACACACAAACACTTGGAAGAGGGAGTTCCTTCTTGACTTTATTGCATTTATTTTCCATGTCATTCCTTGACCCAAGTATTTTCATTCTGATACTCATTCATCTTACCCAGTTCACACTAATACAGTTATGTTTGCTTTCGTATATTCCAAATCTCTCCCCTTGTTTAGATTTACATCTACAACTTTCCTGATCTTTGAATCCAGCTTTATATGTATCCCTCCAGGTATTCCTGTACGCATAAAGCTTCTACTGTGTGTTAAACAGGTAGGAGGATAACATACATTTTAACCTGTGCTCTTTTTCTTTTCGAAAAGCTCCTTTAAAAAATCCATTACCTTGAAAACAGGAGTTTTTGTTGTCTTAGGAAGAGTGAAACAGAGACCAAACTTCTAAATCCTTCACTTTCAAATTCGAAATACTGTTCCTGTTTTAAAAAGAACAATGAATATGAAGAATTATGAAATATGAAAGAAAGGAAGAAAGAAGGAATATGAAATGATTTCATTTTTGTTGTTTTTTAGAATGAATCAGTCTTCCCTGAGCTTAAAAAGTTTTTTTTTTTTTTTTAAAGAAGAGAATGGAAGTGTAACATTTCTCTGGTGTATATAATGTATTCAAACTGCTTGTAAAGATTTATTTTTCAAGTATACCTCAATCAGCGGGAAGTACATTGCTGAAGTGTGGCTGTGTGAACACACGCATGCATTCAAACAGGCATGTAGAACCAATAGATAATTGTTAAAGGAGCCTGCTAGTTAGTTCCCAGACACTTAGCCCTGAAATAATCACACAGAAACTGTATTAATTATATCACTGCTTGGCCCATTAGCTCTAGCTTCTTCTTGGCTAACTCTTACATATTAATTTAATCCACTTCTACTAATCTGTGTATGGCCACATAGCTGTGGCTTACTGGCTAAAGTTCTGCCATCTGTCTCTGGTGGGGCTACATGGCTTCTCCCCAACCCCGCCTTTCTTTCTTCCAGCATTCAGTTTAGCTTTCCCCACCTACCTCTATTCCTTGTGCAGGCTCAAGACAGTTTCTTTATTAACCAATGGTATTTACAGCATACAGAGGGAAATTCCACATCAGATAATTTTTAAGAGAGTAATTTATTCTTTCTTCTTATGACTCAGTTTTGTGATATTTTCCATTTGTATTTAAAAACACTCTTCTTGACACAGTAAATTGTTTTCATTATTTATTCATTAATGGGTCACTGAGACCTGCAGCTTGGAAAGCACTGATGGACAAAGTGACATGAACATATGTGAGCAAATTAATTTTTATCCAAAATTCAAAGCAAGTACTTAACATTTGAATCACTTGAGTCATTAGTCTATACTTTAAGTGTTGTTGACTAACAAAAAAGAATCTTGATCAGGGTTTAATGTCCTTAGACTTCCTAGTGAGATTTTAATTCCTAAAATGCATTAGATTATTGGGCAGTTGGACTTAAGGTTGTTTGAATTTTTTTTCTTGAAATAAATAGTACTCAGAAGTTGAGGTGCCTTCAAGTAATTTAGTAGTATGATTTTTTTCTTAGCCAAATTAATTTGTAAACCTGGTCATCTAAGAAGCTAAAGTTTGGTACTGCACAAGAGATAAAACTGCTCAGTCTTATTTTAGTCATCCTCAGTGAAAACTTACCCCACCTGTTTTAATTAAAAGCATAACTCAACTTTGAAACACAATTAATAAAAACTCAGAGACAGATATTGGGGTTCAACTTGAAGATAAAAACAAAGCATTCAGAAAATGGCGATCCTACCTCCAGGAAACCTCAGAATGAGATTGAGCCTGACAGCTGTCTTCTGTCTTTATAATCCTCTCTAGTACTACAATTGAGGGCATGCACCACTACTGCCTGGTTTCTACGGCAAATTATTGTGCCGTAGAAAACTGGGATTAAATGTGTGTGTCATTTCTGCCTGATATGTAAGGCTGGCCAGTGTGGCTGTTTTATTTTCCTGATTTTCAGGCAAGCTTTATTTATGCTCACCTTACTAGACCTGGAAGGAGGTGGGAGGTCCTTGGACTCCCCACAGGGCAGGGAACCTGCTCTTTGGGCTGATGAGAGAGGGGGAGTTGACTGGGGGAGGGGGAGGGATATGGGAGGGGGTGGTGGGGAAGAGACAGAAATCTTTAATAAATAAATAAAAAAAATACAAATGAAATGCTACTACACAACTTTCCATTGAATCATTTTGAAATTTGCCTATTAGTAAATCTTCCATTCATAGAGGGTTTCACAAGGCAAAAATCAGAACAGGTATATTACTGCCTTTGGATCCTTTTGAGAAGAATTTCTTATATTTCTATCAGATCTTATTCTAGACAAGTTCACTCACACAACACACTCTGAAAAAATGGTCATTTTAGTTGCACTCAGAATGTTATTTGGTAGGGTATGTATTAATAGCCTTTGATAAATCTTAGAAACGGTTAAGGAAACTAACTGTTCAATATCATGAAGCCAAAAAAAATTATATTTCTTTGAAATTCAAGTCTTACTTCAAAGACCATTCTCCAGTTCTTTCTTAACACTGCCACTGTAGACAACTCGGTATCCTTTGTAAGAAAGGTCAGGAGAACCTAATAGAGGGAGGCATGCCAACAACCACATCATTTTATTATCACTTTAGAATATATGGAGAATAATTTATCATGCTAATTTCCTGAAAGAAGTTCAGAAAACTTATTTCAGAGATATTTTCATGTATAGAAAAAGAATTTTGAAGTATTATAGAAATATCAATAAGTACATATAAGCATCATTTTATTTATCTTAAATAATATACAAACATTATATGAAAGTTTTTATGTTTAAAATTAATACCTGATTAACAAATTTCTTTCTCTCTTGGCCTGTAGAGTGTACAGAATATTAAATAAGTATGGTATTACTATAGGTATAAAGATTGATTCTTTCTGATTGTTATAATAAGTTTTCAGAGTTAAAGGCTCATTGGCCATTAGAGATACCATGCCTCCCTGAAAACTAAGATCACTACTTGTTTATGTGTAATTATTTGATAGCTGAAAAAAATATGTGGAAAGCCTGATAGAATCTTATCTGAGTTGTGTCTCGCCACATCCTGAAGCCAGTTATTAGTCACCTTGCCCTGTTAGTGGCATTAAAGTGCGGTAGGTGGAACATAGCTCACATTCCACTTGCTTTGAGCTTATCACTCCAGCAGGGTTCTTAGTGCTGTCCTTTTAATAATAACCATTTATTTTGTAATCTCTACCTTTTTTTTTACAATTATTCTTGTCATTAACATTTTATTTTTAAAGGATCATACAGAAATAATTAAAAGACATTTATGTTCATTAGGTTGTGGTTCTTGAATAGGGGGCATAGGCAGCTTACTGATAAATGTACTCACATACTATGCATGAAGTACTTGGTTCAATCTTCAGCATTGAAAAAGGAAATGTTCCTTAGATGTGGAGCCAAACTTCAATGCTCATTACAATAATGATGGTGGTGTAGCTGCTCATTATCCTTAACCTCATATTTACTATTGGATTTGTGTAAATTGTCTTAATTTATTCTTGTTTGTTTCTATATAATGGTTTTTGTTAAAAAAAATGAAGTTCTTTTGGCAATTGAAGAAATTGAAGTTCAGGTCAATTAAGATGTACCCTTACGTTCATGGCCGTTATTAATCGGTTTTGGTTCTCTTCAATCAACTTGTTTTTCATTTGCTAAGCTACTTCTGTTATGCAAAACTCCTTTTACATCTCTAGAAAGTTAGTCACTGGAGAGACAATTCACCAAGAGAAAACTGATGTTTAGATTTCAATCATGGACAAAACAGACATCTCTATTACCACCAATATTATTGCTCAAATAATCTCTCTTTTCTTGAAAGAACATGAGAATGGTGTTTTTATGAGACACAGCTTTTATTTTGATAATCTATCTGCTTTTTCAGAGAGGTTTGCCTTTTTCCTTAACTATACTAAAGCAAATATATTAGTTTCAGTCATTATATATACTTGAAGATTTCTACTAGTTGTATGTATTCCCTGATGATAAAGGAGTATTAAAAATAAAAGATTAAGTAATTGAGCTTTCATGCTGCTTGTCAAGCTCAGATGAATCTACTCCACAGTGTAAGTGGGGCTTGTACTCTAAGGAGTCAGCACTGATATCAAATGATATCAGAAGGCAACACTGAGACTCATGAGAATTACAGAATGAACTGACAGTATCATACATCATGTGTGATGCTGGGTCTGACTTGTTTTCATTGTGAGTGACCACCAGTCAGAACACATCTCATGAGTGATGGGACATCTATCACTGGCATTTTCTTCACTAATTTAACGAGGCAGGGTTTCAGGAGCTTCTATGGGAACAGGTATTCACATAGAACTTGATAATCCCTTCTCAGCACTTCATCTACATTCTAAATATGGCTGCTATTAATTCCAAACTTCTGTCAAACCAAGTCAAATGATAAAGCAGTTTTCAGTTAAGTGAGCTAACATTTGAACTCAACATGTGTCAAATATCCTCATATGAATACAATCAGCCCTAGGAGGGAGTTACCTTTCTATTCACTCTGTTTCCTGTTGATGTCATTTATTGAAACACATGCTCTAATTTCTCTTCACACAGAGGAGCACTGCCATCATACCAGAGTAGGTTTCTTCTGATTTTACATTGCACCTATTAAAGCAATGTGAGGTTTGGCTTTATTTATGAGTCTCTTACTAATGACAGATATTTCAACTGTGTTTCCACAATCATAACTCCTTTTAGGACAATGGCTGGAGACAAACTTATTATAAGATCTTAAAATAAGGAAAGAACAATTCCTTGAGCAAGGAGATAGAGGAAGTCTTCTGCATGCAAGGTGCTGAGAGTTCAGATTTTTAGGCTGTGTATGAATACATAAGTAAAATTCCTTCTAAAATGGTGCTCTATTTTGGGCTAATACATCCAGCAAAACACTAGAATCAACTTTCATTTTTAGTGAACAATTCAAACGTTAAATCTTGCATCGAGAGTTCAATAAGGTCTACCCTGAAGTTTATAATTAAAATATAGAGCATTTAGAACCTCCATAATACTCTTTGGTTCTGTGATTTTTGTGGTTGTTGTTTCTGTGCTCTGTATTCCTGATATAAGCACACTATTTAATTAATAAGATTTACAATTTGATTTACCAAGGTGCAGACTTTCCATTACTTTTTCATAGAAATTTTTTCACAGAATTTACTGCTATTACTACTCTCTCATTGATTCACCACAAGAACTGCCTGATAGACCTGTGAACTTAATTTGGTTGTAATTTCAAAGCATAAAACATAAGACTACAACTTTATCAATTACATGCTAGGGAGATCAAGGTTATCTCAAGGAAACCCACAGAGACAGATAGCCTTGGCTCACGGGACCTCACAGACACTGGGATGACAACTAGGGAGTTCTCATGGGACCAACCTAGGTCCTCTACATATGTGGAGTTTTATAGCTTGGTCTATTTGTGGTACTCCTAGCAGTAGGAGAGGGCCTGTCCCTGACACTTTGGAGCAAAAATACATAATGGAGCATAAATATAATAATTTTAAAGCATATCTAAAAATTGTTTGATATTCTTAATAAAGAGTTGTACGTCCTAACTCCCAAATTTTAAATCTTGGTTGGACTGAATTACAACTAACAAAATTATTTTCTTTGGTTTGTTTTTCAAGACAGGGTTTCTCTGTAGCTTTGGAGACTGTACTGGAACTAGTTCTTTTAGACTGCGCTGGCCTCAAACTCACAGAGATCCACCTGCCTCTGCCTCCTGAGTGCTGGAATAAAGGCATGTGCCACCACTGCCCAGCTCAATGATTTCATGTTTAGAATATCAACAGCAGCAACAAAAGTTTATACATGCCTTTCTTGGAGAATATTTATGTGCCACAATAAAAACTGAGGTTAAAAAATCATCAACATGAAAATAGGTGTTTTTCTTAATGTATTAAGCTTTTTACAGGAGAATATTACATCAGTCTATTCAGGAGATGAAAGGAGTTGGAAGTTTTTAGTTAAAATTATGCTAGTGTATCATGGACTTGAGACTCTCCAATAATCCCTATGCATTTATAACAGGGATTAGAATGTCATGAACATCTTATAGTGACTATGACCTGTGAGCATCTTATAGTGACTATGACTTGTCTTTGGTTTACAGTTATTTCTGTAAGCCCAAACCATAGACTAAGGCTGTCTCAATGATATCCCTAACAAGCAGCACAGTACTATGGCTTAGAATAAGCAATAATAAAGTGCAGCTTCTAGGCTAACCCTGTGTGCACAATCCTCTTGTAACGGACATTGTATTAGTCCTGGCTTTTTCTCTGTGATACCTGTATTAGTAAATTTTCTTGTTGGTATAAAAAAATTAAGAAGAATCTGATGAATGCACCTGAAGGAAGGAAGCTTATTTTGGTACGCAGTTTGAGAATTCAGTTCATCACTGCAGGGAAATCATGGCAGCAGGTGTGTGAAGTCACCTTATTATCTTTATATTATTATCTTTATTTTACTCTAACATTTTCCGTGTTTATTTTTGGAAAATTTCAGTTATATTACAGTATTTCTTGATAATATCCAGCCTTCATTTTTACACTCCACTCTCCTCTCAGAACCTCCCATTAATCTCTCTTCTAACATCATGTTTTTCCTTGTAAAATTGATCTATATTTTAAAACCCCAAACCCAATTAGTATTGCCTATACATATATGTATGAGAAGTCATTCTTGCCAGAATCAGGGGACAAACCAATGGTCAAACCTACAAAGAAAAGCAACTCTTCACACTGGCAGTCACTAACTGCCCCAAACTCTGCAGTTAAGCTTGGGGCCTTGGGAGCCCCTCCCATCTCCAGGCTGGAATTTTTAACTGGATTCATCTTGTATAGGTCTTGTGCAGATAACTCTAGTTGCTATAAGTTCATGTGATGTGTACATTAGCCATAGTTTACCCAAAGTACAGTATTTCAGAACTCTCCTAGTCATCCTTTAGCTCTTAAAGTCCTTCTGCATCCTCATTTGTGATGTTTTCTTAACCCTGTGTTCATCTGAAACAGTGCTAAATATATCCTATCTTTGTCTGCTAGCATTTAGTTGATTGTTCTCAGCATTTTAAACAGCAACATGCCCCCGCATTAACCACAACCCACAATAATAATACATTTCTTTGACCAAAAAATAATGAAAATATTTAGAAATCAGTTTCAGAATATGAAAATTTAGAAAAATAATAGCTTTTTCTTTGGATGTATGACATCCTTGTCCATGGGTTTTACCTTGTTGCCAAATAAAACTGGGGAGACATAAATTCCCCATTGTAGAGAAGGCCTCAAACCCAATCAAGAAAGCACCTGATTTACTTCTGTAAAATGTCTTGCTTCTTGCCCTTTGCTTTCCTAGCTGGTTGATATTATAGCATATTAGATAAGATTACTGATATCTCCTCTCCTCCAGCATTATTTCAGGAACATGCCTTTCAGATCCTCTTAGTTTTTAACTCCATGTTTTTAGGATGGTAAATATCTATTATTAGCCTGGGAGATATGTAAAGCATACCACTGGTTATTTCTCAGTAGATATTTTCAGAGAAAATTTACTAATAGAAGAATAGCTATCCTAAAAGGAGACAGTACCATGCTAGTTCCTGGGGCAGCTGAGGACAGAGAACCTGAAATGACCCTATCCTATAGCCATACTGATTAATATCTTGCATATCACCATAGAACCTTCATCTGGAGATGGATGGAGATAGAGACAGAGACCCACACTGGAGCACTGGACTGAGCTCCCAATGTCCCAAGGAGGAGCAGAAGGAGGGAAAATATGAGCAAAGAAGTCAGGACCACGAGGGGTGCACCCACCCACGGAGACAGTGGGGCTGATCTATTGTGAGCTCACCAAGGCCAGCTGGACTACGACTGAAAAACCATGGGATAAAACCGGACTCTCTGAATATGGCGGACAATGAGGGCTGCTGAGAAGCCAAGGACAATGCCACTGGGTTTTGATCCTACTTCATGTTCTGGCTTTGTGGGAGCCTAGCCAGTTTGGATGTCCACCTTCCTAGACCAAGATGGAGCGGGGAGGACTTTGGACTTTCCACAGGGCAGGGAACCCTGACTGCCCCTCAGACTGGAGAGGGAGGGGGAGAGGAGTGGGGGGGAGGGGGAGAGGAGAGGGAGGAGGGGGGAAAAGGGAGACGGGGAGGGAAATGGGAGGCGGGGAGGAGGCGGAAATCTTTTTTTTTTCAATAAAAAATTATATTTAAAAAAAAAAAGAGTAAGTGCATCTTCTCTCTGTTTCCTGTCTGCCATGATGTGAACTGTTCTATTTGCTCTACTCTGCTCATCAAAATGATCTAAAACCTTTGAAACAATGGGTCAAAAGAAGCCTTTACTTCACCAGCTGTTTCTCTTAGATACTTAGTCATAGCCACAGCTAGTGTTACTGACATTTTCCTTTTTGCCATATCTGTCCTCCATTGTGGTTCCCATATTACACTTATAACTCTTTCAATTTACTAGTCTGTGATAGTTTCTCAGTCTATATTAATGAACATACATTTTTGAGAATTGCTAATCATCCAGATCTATAACTGGTAGTCCTCTGATGTTTTTCTCATGGCTGCATCTGTACTGTTTGCATTTGGCAGGAAGGTCACAAGATATAGCGCCATTTGCATTTCAGAGTATATTCTATCAACATGATTGGTTGTTGCTGGCATTAACTTTAATCAATAATTAAGGCAGGGTTTTGCTAAATTTATCTCATGTAAAGATCCCCTTTTGGAGTTCCCACAAGCCTACAAGTATGTGAGATGTATGCCTTTAGGCTTCGGCCCCACCCCTCAACATCTACTAGATGCTATCCCACCAAGATCCACTCTGCCTCAAATCCCAGGCATTTGAACAATTCCCTCCACCCCTGAGACCAGACCTTCTCAACACAACCAGTAGATTACATAGGCATAGTTGCAGAGCACAACAAATGGAAAAATAGCAGACTACATAGGCACAGGTGCAAGCACAACAGTTGGAAGAATAGGCACAGGCACAAGCCACACCATTTGTAAGAAAAGATGAGTCAACGCTGGATTAAGATAACATTCAACAACTGAAAGAGCAATATGGCATCACCAGAACCCAGGGATCCTACAACACAAAACCAGAATAGTCCAATGCAGCTGAGACTCAGAAAATCCAACTTAAAAAATACTTTAGGAAGATGATAGATGATCTTAAAGAGGAAATAAAAAATTTGCTTAAAGCAGTTGAGGAAAAGACACCAAAAAATTGGAGGAAATCAATAAATCCCTTTAAAAAAAGGCAAGAAAAATAATCATACAGGTGTAGAAAACAGTTTAAGACTTGAAAACTGAAATAGAAACAATAAAGAAAGAACAAACTGAGGGAATTCCAAAAATCGAAAATCTGGGGAAGTGAACAGGAACTACAGATGCAAGCATCACCAACAGAATACAAGAGATGGAAAAGAAAATCTTAGGTGTTGAATATACGATAGAGGACATGAATTCATCAGTTAAATCAAATGTTAAATCCAATAAATTTCTAATGCAAGTATGTTCATAGAATCATTTTTCATAAAAAACCTGGAAACAACCTAGATGGCCCTCAACTGAAGAATAGATAGTGAAAATGTGGTATATCTACACAATGAATTATTGCTCAGTGGTAAAAATCAATGACATCATGATATTTGCAGGCAAATAAATAGAACTAGAAAAAAATCATCATGAGTGATGTAATCTAGACCCAGAAAGACAAACACGATACATACTTACTCATCAATGGGTATTAGATGTGTAGCAAATGATAACCAGGCTTTAATCTTCAGCCCCACAGAAGGTATGTAGCAAGGAGGACTTTAAGAGGGACACATAGACCTCCCTGGGAAAAGGAAAAATATGAGATTTTCTGAGTAAAATGGAAGTGGGGGAGTAGAGGGGAAGAAAAGGGAACATGGGGGATCAGGATAGTCAAGTTGGAGGTGGGCTGGAACTCCCAGGAGAGTAATGAAAGAGATACCTTGATAGAATGGGTCATTATTAGGTTAGGTAGAAACCTGGTACCAGGGAAACTCACAGCAGTCCACAAGGATGACCTCCAGCTAAGACTCTTAGTAGTAGTGAAGAGGGTGTCTGATCTGGCCTTCTCCTACAATAAGATTGGTTACTACCTAAATTGTCATTATAGAGATCTAGTACCTGATGGAAGCGGATGTAGAGATGCACAAACAAGCACTGGGCAGAGCTCTAGGAGTCCAGTTGAAGGGAGGGAGGAGAGATCGAGAGATCATATGAGCAATATGGGGGTGGGGGTCAAGATCATGAAGGGAAAATTCAGAGACAGCTGACTGAGCTTTTGGTAACTCACAGACTCTGTATGGACAGCTAGGGAGACTGCATGGGATGATCCTAGGACCTTTGTTTGTGGATGACAGTTGTGTAGCTTGGTGTTTGTGAGGCCCCTAGCAGTGGGCTCAGGCCCCATCCCTGACAAATGAGCTGACTCTTTGAAACTCTATGGTCGGATGTTCAGCTGTAGCATGAAGGGGCCTGTTTGTTTGTTGGGGTTTTTGTCTCACCTGGTATCCCCCAGCTGTTTAGCCCCAAAGAAAATCACACACAGGTCTCCATAAATTATAAGCTGATTGGCCCATTAGCTCTAGCTTCTCACTAGCTAACTCTCACATCTTGATTAACCCATTTTTCTGATCTATGTTAGGCATGTGGCTCAGTACGTTTTTCAGTGAGGCAGATCACATCATTCTGCTTTGGTGGTATGGCAGGAGTGGGGGGAATCAATTTTCTCCTTCCCAGAATTTTCCTGTTCTCATTACATCTTTTCTATTTCCTGTCTGGTTTTCCCACCTATATTTCCTGCCTGGCCAATCAGCGTTTATTTATAATAGGATTGACAGAATACAGAATTCTTCTGCACTATTCAGCTTTGATGCAACAGGGAGGACCTTGGTCCTACCTCAACTGAATATGCCCATGCTTTGTTGATTCCCAAGGGAGACCTTACCCAATATGAATTAAGACAGAGGAGGAGTGGATGTGGAAGGAGGGTGGTAGGAGGAATGTGGGGGTGGAGAACAGTAGAAGAGGAGGGAGGGGAAACTGTAGCTGGTATGTAAAATAAAACGAAGAAAACAAACAAAAATCCCTTTTGCCTTTCTACTTTCTAAGACGCAATGCACACAATGAAGAAGAGAATTCTGTTTCATCTATTTGAGGAAAGATTGTCTGCATACAGAACTGAAATTCTTTTGTATGAGTATTTGCTTATTCTGACTAAATGTAGATATAATTATACAGACATTTAGCCTGTTTTGGACCCTCTACTACTTTGTTAGTCAACATGTTTCAGATCTGAGCAGTAAAAATTCTTTTCGTTGATGCTTGTGGTTCTATGACACACCTATTTTTCTCTGTGTGTATGTGTGTGTGTGTGTGTAAATGAGTGTGCATTCAGAAATTCTTTCTTTTGCTAATGGAAGATATTTTACTTGAAACACATGTTATATATTTTGTACCCACTTCATAAAGAATTTCTAAAAGCTTTAATGGGGACAAAGTATTAGAAAAATAATTTGTATATGAAGTGCGGACATTGTAACTGATCTGGAATTGTTTCTACGTCCCTTTACCTGACATTATCAAATATTTAAATAAATATTAATAAATATATTTGAATAGCTAGTAATGTTTATATAAATATATATGTGTGTGTGTTTGTGTGTGTGAAACTCAAACATGAGGTCAGACTCATATACCTAACTTTAATTCACCAGTTCATAGATATTACTAGATTATTGTCATTGTATATCTCTAATTATACCAAGCAAAATGAAGCTGACATTCACACTCCATATATCTACATAATTGTTTAACTCTTGTTCACATTTAGAGCAGTATCAGAATCATTTACAGTATTCTTGTGGGAAAATAGGTTATTAACTAAAGTACTAGCTTCATGTGCAATTCATATTGCTGTTAGCTTAACAGATTCCTTTTATTTTTACTTAGGTCAGCACTTTCTACCCCACATTCTTTAGGGATTTCATGCATTTTTAATACAGCTATCTTGTTTTATTACAGTCAAAATCCCACCATGAACAAATAAAGAATACAAATAAAAGAGAAGTATTCCCAGTGTATGTGCAGTATGTGTGTGTGTGTTGTGTGTATACATGGGGTAAAGCTAAAGAAACCAGATTATCTGACTTTGAAACATACCCAAAGTCCTAAGACTTATAACAGCATGTTACTAAAAAACATATAGAACAATGCTACAAAATATAAGTCCAAAAGTAAATTCACTCATTTAATATGGATTTAATTTCAGCAAAGATAACAAAGCAACACCATGGAAAGTATAATCTCAGTAGTTAGTGATAACGAGCAAGCTGTGTCCAGATGTAAAATAAAATCTGTTTCATCTCTCATGACACACACACACACACACACACGCGCGCGCGCGCACACACACACACACACACAACTATCAAAAGAGACTAAAAACTTAAGTGTATTGTCTGGAACGCTAAAAATATAATAAGAGAATATAGTAGAAAAGTTTACACTGGGTTGTGAATTGATTTCTGCATATAAGTACAAAAGCATGGGCAACAAGAAAATTAACAAATGGAAATATTTTAAGTTTAATAGAGTGAAGAGATGATCTACAGAATGGGAAAAGTTGTTATCTATATATTTTGTAAGGGATTCAGTTTTTAACTATATCACAGTGAACTAAAACTCAATGCTAAGAAAACATGCTTATTATTTAAATAAAAATATGAATGATATTTATAGACAAATCTTAAAAAAATAAATAGAAATGGACAAAAAAATCTGAAAATAGCCAATAATGATATTATCAGGGGTCTGTACACTGAGGGATTATCTCACAACTGTTAGAGAATATGTTGTCAAATATGACTGCTGTTGGCAAAAAATATAGAATAAAAGAAACTCTAATACTCTGTAGCTTGGAATAAAAACTTATATATTTGTTATTAAATGTATATAAGTATGTCTCAGAAAACTTAAAGACATACTGTTATAATCTGCTGACCTGATCTGACACCTGGGAACCCTGTCCCTTTAAGAGACAAGCCCTGCCCACTCCCGACTTCTTCCTCCTTGGATCTCCCTCCTGCTTCCCAGCCTGCTCTTTCTTCCCATTTCTTCCTGTCCCACTTCTGATGAGGTAACTACTGCCCACCTCTCTTTCCCTCTCTGTCTCTCTTCTCCCTCTTCCTTCTCCCTCTTCCCCTTCCCTTTTCCCTCCATAACCAACTAAATAAACTCTATACCCAAACTCTCTCTGCATGGCATATCTGTCTGTTTCCCATGGTGGTGTTCTCAGGCCACCTGAGTGAACCACTGCTGCCCCACAGAGGCCTTGGGTGACCCACCACAAACCTTCATGGGACTGACCTTGGGACATTCACATGTATCTATAAATGATAACACATATGTTGAATAAATATCTGTGTTCGCCTCCTCCATTGCTGATGGGAGTGCAAACTGCTACAGCTGTTTTGGATATCAGTACACTCATTTTCTCAGAAAATTAGGAAACAACCTACCACAAAACCAGCAATACCACTTTTGGTTATATACCCAAAGGATACTCAATCATACCACAATGACATGTGCTCAGCTATGTTCATGGAGCATTATTTGTAATAGTCAGAACCTGGAAACAACCTAAATGCCTCTTGACCAAAGAATGAATAAAGAAAATGTGGTTCATTTACAGAATGGAGTGCTACACAGTAGAAAAAAAAATATATGAACATCCTGAAATTTGCAGGCAAATGGATGGATCTAGAAAACGTAAAACTGAATGAGATAACTCAGACCCAGAAGGACAAATATAATATGCATCCACACATAAGTGGCTTTTAGACATAAAGCAAAGAATAATCAGCCTACAATCCACAATCCCAGAGAACCTAAACAACAAAAAAGACCCTAAGAGAGATAAACATGGATCTAATCTACATGAGAAATAGAAAAGAATAAAACCAAGATCCTTTGAGTAAATTGGGAGCACGGGGATCATGGGAGAGAGTAGAAAAATAGGGGAGAGGAAAGGAGGGGAGCAGAGAAAAACATATAGCTCAACAAATACAATAAAAATGTAGGAAAAAAGATATCTGTGTTTCCATGGTGATTATAACTTTATAAAAAATAATTAAGTCCTAAAATCAACTGATTAGTGAGTAGAGAAAATGTATCAAAATATTCAGTTAAGCACTGTTTATTCTTAAACATAGAAAGTTTGTGGTATCTTTTATTTATCTGACTGCTTTACCTTGGTGCTACATTAAAGGAAGTAAAATTTTGTTTTAGACAAGAACTGCTTTTTGTATCAAAATGCTCTAAATTAAAAGCATAATAAGGGTCAATCTGAAGAAAAGACAGACAGTACAATTTACTAGGACTTTTATGTTCAGATAAAAGTCTGAACATAAAAAAATCTCAATGTAGTCATACAAAGGGGTTCTTTTTAATTTCAACAAAGTGGTGGATTATAGGCCTCCCAGGATTCTATCTACGTGGCTCACAGTGTGCTCAACTGTGAATCACAGTGGCATTAATCACATGACCCTCAGGAATGTACATTATAATTGTTCCAGTTTTGATTAAGTAGCTTTTTTTCTGTCCAGATTGAAATATTTACATAAGAAACAGAACAGCATTGTAAACTTCTAAACCAGGACAGAAAAAAAAAAAAACAGCAAACAAAACAAAACAAAAATTCTATCAAGTTTGGTTCTGGTTGATTATGATGATTGATATTTTCATTTATTTGCAAATTTATTTTATAATAAAATGCTTTAAAAACATGTAAGATATTTTAAAGTTTGGAAAAATATGATGTACATTACAAGAAGTATGTTTTTAAGCAAAGAGCAATGTAAAAATATAACATGGATGATATTCTGAAATTTATTATTAAAATGGGCTTATCTACTATGGCCCACACAGGGAGAGTCATTCCGTTTTTCACACAGTTGGCTAGCAACAGTTGTTGAGTCAGTTAGGCAGCTGTTTTTCATATCATTTCATTTTTTAGGCAGCGATAGTGTATTTAGATTTACATCTAAGACATTACAACCCAGTAGCTAGATTGTAAACCTAATTCCATTAGCCTCTATGTACTTACCTCATTTTACTTGAATAACTATGAAAATATAATTTCATACATTTTTCTTTATTGTGTACAAGGTAATAATTTACCTCTGCACATATTTTTAAGTTTCACAGCAATTTAAGTCATTGAAACAGTATCTTCATTTTATAAATTATTTAGGCTCAAAATATTTGTTTTATTAGACCACTGTTCAGTGGCTACATGTGTTTAGAACCATTCATTCCCAAGTCTTTGTAATCATGCTTGGATTATTTGCTAAATGCCAACTATTTCTTCACATAAAGGAAGAAGTGGAGAATCTGAAAATTAAATGGCTGACCTGAATTTACACAGCGACTCAGGAACGGAGCTAATAAAGATACTGTCTCTTGACTTTTTTTTTTTTTCGCAATCCAGCAAACATTCAGATTTTCTTCTGTTAGCTTTCCTTTTTATTGTTCTCAACTGATACTCATTAGGCATCAAATTTAGAGATAGATTCTAAAGTCACAGGGCCAATCAAGCTGTAGAATGATGACTTTATCATACATGTCGTGATTCCTCTTACAGTCCTTTATCTAGTAGACAATGATCATGCCTGTTCAAAAGTTTCAACACACATTTCTAAATGGTCAAGAATGCATGCTTAGCCCTAAATCACGATTCTAAGTAAATGTCTAATCTACTATCTGTCGCATACTTTAGGTTTTACGACAGTCATCAGCAGTTTGCATTTCACTTGCTATTTTATCATTCTGTAAAATATTGATTGCTTAGCTCAAAGTATGATTAACAATGTAAAAAATTAGGAAATATGACACACGATAGCCAGGTGTTATCTGTTACTAAAACTGTTTAAGGGCTAATAAGGCTATGAAGTTGAAACAAGTTGAAAGTAAATAAAGTTATTTAAACCTACGCAATATAATATTTTCCAAACGTTTGATCCTAGAAAGGCTTCTGCTATCCATTGCTTTGCAAAACCTCACAAACTCATCAGCCTTGTATCACCCTGCGACTTTATTATCCTTAGTGTGCCAAGGAATTAACAAACACCCATATTATATGAAGAGCTGAGTCTATTCTATGCATGTCATAGTGCAGTTGCTGATGCTTCTGATGTGAGAAGACAGGTTTAATGGAAATAATGCTCTAAGGAATTTTCAGGTCAATCAACATGACCTAGTACTACTAGATAGAATAAAATCCCATAGTGGCAACAGTGTGGCTTATAGGGTTTAGGTTCTCATGTATACTCTGCTCTAGAAAAATGACACATGTCACAGTCAACCAGATATGTCTGGTTTTCAGAAAGATGTGTTGTAATTCAGAGTTCAGTCACACCTTATCATGAGATGAAGGTAATAAATTCTACATTTTGCATTTTAATGATTTTTTTAAACAAGAAGATCTGGAGAAACTAAGCACCATGAAATAAACATTATCCTCTCCGTCCTTAGTGTTACTCATCAGATTATAGTAATATTAAAATATATTTGTATTTAATGTTAAGAAACAATCAGATTAGATAAGTCCTAACATAGCCTTGTCTGCTGCATTTTAACACATAATCCATTTTAAATTAATTTTGATGGGGTATGCATTAGGAATTTAAGTTAATATTTTAAAAATAAAATATTAAATAAAAATGAATATTTCTGGTTTGATTTTTATAAAAATGATAAAAGTTCAACTGAAAGAAATTCCAACTGTGTTTCTGGCTGGAAAAAGTGAATAACCGTATATAAAGCAAGATTACCATACTTTCTTATATAAGCACCTATTCAAATGATGATGAACTTAATTATAAAGCATGAAACTAATAAAATCTTTAAGAAAAACACACATGAATCTTTAATAACACTAGCTAGGCAAGAAGTTCTTCCATTCGTTCTCTCTCTTTCCCTGTCTTACTCTTTCTCTCTCTATCTTAACTGGAAAGATAAAATGGACAAGTTAATCTATATCTTGTCAAAATGACATACTTTATTTTCAATGAGAGAACCTGCTATAAGTAACATTGAGGTAAAGGTAAATATCATGTATCTGATGAAGACTTATGGATGAAAATATAACATACATGCAAAACTTTCATCAAAACATAAACAATCAAGTTAGTAAATAGAATATCTGGCAGGCATTTCAGGAAAGAAGTTATGCAGAAAGAAAATAATGACATAAAATCATAAAAGCTGTTCTGTGTATAATCTTATTAGAAAAAAGTGAAAGATCTATGATAACATAAGGTACTACTACTACGAAGAATTAATGGTGAGACCAAATCTAGTCACACTGTAGTGTATTTTCCTTTGGTAAAGGGAAGCTTGAATTCATGTAAATTTATATACATGTTTATTTGTGATCACTTTGTTCATAGTAGCCAAGAACTGAAAATGATCAAGATGTCTTTAAATGAGTGAATTGCTAAAATAATTTGATAACTCCATACCAAAGAATGTCGCTTAGCCACCAAAAGGTACATACTGTTGATATCACAACAGCTTTAACAGATTTCAAGGCATTTGTAAAGGGGTGAGGTAGGGAGCATAATTTAATACATTTATAAACAATGTGTGCTGCTGGTTGGAAAACCTGGACATCCACAAGCAAAAAATTATCCCCATCCCAAGTTTTAAACAAATCATACTATGCAAATGACTATAACCCATATGATTTCAGTTGTGTAATCAATGAAATAGCAATATTATATAGTATATGTTCTGTTTGCTAAAGCTCTAGTTTAGCAGAGGGAAAAGACAACTGGCTAGAGTTGTAACACGACAGCTATGGGTACCTGTTGGGCTAAAACATCTTTATCTTGTATCATTGTTTTATTTGTACTGGGGCAATATTCAGTGGAGAAGGTACCTGAACTGGCCTTCCCCTAAAATCACATTAGTGATCACCTTAATTGTCATCATAGAACCTACATCCAGTACTGATGGAAGCAGGTATAGAGATCCACAGCCAAGCACTGGGCTGAGCTCCTTGATCTTAGTTGAATAGAGGGATGGACAAAAGATCATATGCGAAATGCGAGTGTCAAGATCATGATGGGGAGAAACACAGAGAAAGCTGACTCAAGTTAGTGGCAGCTGATGGGCTCTGGAATGAAAGTTGGTGATCCTGAATGTGACTGAACTAAGACCTATGAATGTGGGTGACAGTTATGTGGCTTGATCTGTTGAAGGGCCCCTGACAGTGGGACTAGGACTTATCCTGGGTACATGAACTGGATTTTTAGAGCCTGTTCCCTATGGTGGTTTACCAGGATCAGCCTTAATACAGATGGGGAAGTACTTGATCCTGACTCAACTTGGTATACCAGACTTTGTTGACTCCCCAGTGGAGGCCTTACCTCCTCCGAGGAGTGGATGGGGCATGGGATTGTGGGAAGAGGGGGCAGGCAGGAGAAGTCGAGGTAGAAGGAATTGGGCCTAGTATGTAAAATTAAAAAAAAATTAAAGAGTTTAATAAAAGAAATAATGCATTTTTCTGAATATATACTAAATTTAAGTAAAAAATCCCCAAAACGCATATAGCTCAGTTGCGTCAAAGCAATCATCATACTCATCCTCAACTGCGGTGTAAAGCTTCCTTCCCTGTGCTGCAAATTCCTGCTGGTTTCCCACTGTGCCAGTATCCTTACCATGATCTGTAAAACTTGTGAGATTGACACACTGGTCTCAAACCATAAGTTATTCTTTGTATTAGTTCCATGTTGCCGTCCAACAAACAGCCCGCAAATTTAGCAGCCTTACAAAACATGTTGTAAATAAAAATTCTTCAAGGTAAGAATTTTGGCACAGCTTTGTGGAATTCTTGCTTTGACGTCTCCCACATGGCGTCAAGGTGTCCACTGAGTGAGAGCTCTAAACTTAATGTGTGAAAACTGTGCTTTCACTTTTACTCCTATGTTTCCTTAAAAATTCTGATTCCATGGTTTCTGTTTAACTGCAAGTCTTGGTTACTCTTCATTGGCTCCTGGCAAGAAGCCATCCTTTCTTATTCTCTTACCATACAGGCATTTGTAACACATTAACATGATTAAGAAGAGGAGAAGCAAGCAAAAGTCTACTTGCTTTGCAATGCGGGTAATTATCTGTTTTCCTTCAACATTTCTATACTTTTGTTGTTAAAAGCAAGTCATTCAAAGGGAAGTTAGTACACAGAATTCTAATTAACAAGACATAGGCATTTTTTGTGGCCAAAGCAAATCGAATTTTTCATCATGGTCTGCTTTTTACTTACTATATATCTAATCTAATGTTATAAAGCTGACTTCTCTTCTACCTCCTCCTTCTTTCAGTAAGACTAGGTACCTTCCTTGTATTAAGGCTAAGCAATACAACCCACTGTGAGGAACAGGTTTCCAAGAGCCAGCCAAAGCATTAGGGATATTGCTTATTTATTAATTATATAATAATTAATAAATTATTATTATGATTTATTATTATGACTCCCATTATTATGAGTCCTACAAACAGACCAAGCTATCCAACTGTCACATATATGTAGAGGACTTAAGTCAGTTCCATGCAGGTTCCCTAGTTCTTGGTTCAGACTCAGTGAGCTTTTTTGAGTCAGGTTAGTTGTTTCTGCGAGTTTTCGTGTGATGATCCTGACCCTTCTCACTCCTTACAATACTTCCTCCCTCTATTCAATAGAAGTCCCCAAGCTTGACCTATTTTTTAACTGTCGGTCTCTGTATCTGTTTCCAACACTTTCTGAAGGAAGGCTCTCTGATGCCGACTTGGGTAGTCACCAATCTGGTCGCAGGAGATGGCTAGTTTAGGCTACATATCCACTATTGCTAGGAATCTTAACTTGGGATCACCCTTGTAGATTAGTGAGCGTTTCCCTATCATCAAGTTTCTATCTGCCCCCAAAAGTCCCACTTTCCAGTCATCTCTATCAATACTCTCCCCATCTCCCCACTCTCCAACCCAATCCCTCAAATTCCCATCCCCAGCCATCCACAGTCCACTCAGGAGATCTCCTTTATTTCCCCTTCCCAGTGAGATCCAGTGAGGGACTTGGGCCTTCCTTGTTTCATGTCCTCTCTTGGTCTGTGAATTTACATTAGAGTTACTATCCAATTATGAGTGACTATATACCATGTTTCTCTTTCTGAGTCTGGGTTACTTCAGGATGATATTTTTTTTACAAGTACACTTTCTCAACTAGGTTTATAGCAGCTTTATTTGTAATAACCAGAACAACATATGTGCCCCCAGACAAAGAATCAATTTAAAAATGTGGTACATTTACACAATGGAATATTACTCAGCTGTTAAAAAACAATGACATCAGGAAATTTGAAGGCAAATGGATGGAATTAGAAAAGCTGACTTTTGTCGTCTGGTAGGACACCATTCAGCCCTAGGAACTATAGATAATCTTGAAAATTGTTAGAGATAAGAGCTTGAGAAGGAGGTTGATTTCATTGATGAACAACTGGTAAGCTCTCTGTATGTTTAGCTGTGGTCCCAGATAAATTGAGTCAGGTTGTTTTGGAGTGAAGGTTGGAAAAGCCAATACAAGTGTGACTGTATCAAAATAGATAAGAAAAAATACTTATTGAAAACATTTTTTTTGTTGTTGTTGTATGATAAGGCCTCTCTTGGGTATATTCCCAAGAGTGGTATTGCTGGGTCCAGGGGTAGGTTGATCCCGAATATCCTGAGAAACCTCCACACTGCTTTCCAAAGTGGTTGCACAAGTTTGCATTCCCACCAGCAATGGATGAGTGTACCCCTTTCTCCACAACCTCTCCAACAAAGGCTATCATTGGTGTATTTTATTTTAGCCATTCTGACAGGTCCAAATCAGGAGCAGAAGGAGAGAGAGCACGAGCAAGGAACTCAGGACCGCGAGGGGTGCACCCACACACTGAGACAATGGGGATGTTCTATCGGGAACTCACCAAGGCCAGCTGGCCTGGGTCTGAAAAAGCCTGGGATAAAACAGGTCTTGCTGAACATAGCGGACAATGAGGAGTACTGAGAACTCAAGAACAATGGCAATGGGTTTTTGATCCTACTGCACGTATTGGTTTTGTGGGAGGCTAGGCAGTTTGGATGCTCACCTTACTAGACCTGGATGGAGGTGAATGGTCCTTGGACTTCCCACAGGGCAGGGAACCCTGATGGCTCTTTGGGCTGACAAGGGAAGGGGACTTGATTGAGGGAGGAGGAGGGAAATGGGAGGCGGAGGTGGGGAAGACAGAAATCTTTAATAAATAAATAAAAAAATGTAAAAAAACATTTTTTTTAAAATAATTCAGTCACCATGTTCATCATTTTGCTCACAAAAGAAAGTTCTGGAGTCTCAAATGATGACATTATAATCCTGATGTTTTAAATAGTAGAATCCAAGGCCAGGAAAATGAAGCAAAGCTTGTTTTTCTGACTATTATGACTATTTGCTTTCTTTCTATTTTGCATGTTTTTGTGTGTGTATATATGTATATTTCCATGCATAGACATACGTGGATGAGTGCACATGTGTGTGTGTGTGTGTGTGTGTGTGTGTGTGTGTGAGAGAGAGAGAGAGAGAGAGAGAGAGAGAGAGAGAGAGAGAGCATGTATATAGGTGAACATGCATGTGGAGGACCAAAGTTGATGTTCAGAATCATCTTTCATCTTTCTCAGTTCTCCTCCATCATTATTCCACCATTTTCAATAAGGCAAAGTCTCTCAGTCAAACCTAGAGCTCACCTAAATGGCTCATCTCACTTACCAGCTTGCTCCGGGGAAGCCATTAATCACATTCTGAAGATGAGACATTTCAGGCAGGCCACCAAATAAATCTACCTGAAATGTATATGAATTCTGGGCACCTGAACTCCAGCCCTCTGCCTGGGCTGAGAACATTTTAACCACATAGACTTCTCCCCAGCCTCTCATTGTTCCATTTTGTCTTCTGGAGTACCGGGTAGGTTGGGAGACAGGCATTCCCCTAGAGACAAATATGCCAATTTCCGTTTTGGCTGCGATCTTACAGAGGCTCTTTAAAAATGCAGTTTTGCTCCTTTGCAGTCTGCTGTCCCCGGGTGGCCGTAACTGTAATCACAGACAAGCCTACAGTCACAGAAGAAATCTCCAGGAGTGGCTAAATAACAACTCTAAAAATATAGGACTTATAGAGGAAGGTCACAAGCAAAAACTAGATAGAGTTGGAAGGAAAGAATGAGAGAAGGAGGGGCAACAGAGGGAGACAGAAATAGTTACATTCAAGGATGGTATAGGAGAAAATCTACCCAGAAGTTATGGATACACCTTAACAGGAAGAAGGGGGTTCTTACAAGAATTGTATATATGAAATGAACCTTCTTCTCCTAATTTTAGAGGTATATAATAAAAAGTCATATATCCTGTAATAAATGAAAACTGATCTGATCATCTCTCTTATAATTAAAGTATACCTAAAACAACTCAATTATAATAATAGTTACAAATACTAACAATCTGGTAAGATGAACTCTTTTTTTTTTCAGATGAGAGATCTATAAAGTAAGATTTTTACTATTTAAGAGACAAAGACGTTGAAATTTAGGGAAATTCAGTCCCTTAAGTCTATGTAGTTAAAACACATCAGATCCTCTTCTCTTTGGCTTCCTTACCCTGCCCTCTTCCTTTTGTGCCATGACTACTTATTGTACCTGCCTTTCCAACTTAATATCTATCTTCACCTACTTTGCTGTTTTTACTAGTCACCTTACTAGATTTCTATGATTTTTCTGGACTTCAGAGCCTGTTTGTATGTACTTAGTATTTAAAGTACCAATAATTGTGAGGTAAACAATGTGCTTACAAGTGCTGTATACTCATAATGTCCAGCCATTCTGAACAGGCATGACAGAACTATTAAAATTCTGTGTCCTTGTTAACCAAGAAGGGCTAGGAAACCTGAGAATTGATAGGTTACCTATTTTATTCCTAGTCAAATCTCTCCTGAAACATGACAATTTTATCAGAGGAATTATAAAACCAGGGTTTCCAAGCCCACCAATGAGTCATTCAATTAACCCAGAGGTAGTAAGCATGGCTTGGAGAAGGGCGGATGGTACCCCACCGACAGAAGTAGTGGAGGGCAGTTTGAAAGGCTGTGCCTAGGCTGCCTCCTCATTGCTTTTCCTGTCTGGAGTTCATTGTGTTCTGGAAAGTGTTGCTTTTGCAGTACCTAATGAATGATACATCAAGGCCTGCCATGAAACTGTAGGGAGAAACTTTACGGTATGACTCATGAACTGTGCTGAATTACAGATCTTTTCTCATTAGTCTGATTAAAAACCTAAGCTCATTATGGCTCAGGAAGTGATTTGGTTGCAATGCCTTTTGGTTATGTTCCTTTTCTTATTTTCCAGGAGCACATAGTTTGGCTAAGAAGTAATTTTCTATTTTAAATGGTTTGAGATTTCAATTCTTAAATGTGTGTTCATTATCATATCATTCAAAGCTGGGAATATTCTTTCTTTGTGTCTGCTTTTATAAGAACTATTTCTTTAAAAACAAAGTAATTTTGATTTTTTTTCTTATATAATATTGTAGTATTTTGTTTTCCAGGTGAGAATCTTCCAGACAGTTTTTAGCATGTTTTTGACTTTTAGGAGTAAAAGGTAGTCTTAATTGTGGTAAGAGGATGTTGACTTTGAAATTAAACTTAAGACAGACCTGTAATCTCATCTAGTCCAGGACATTTAGACTAAAATATTCTAAATCATTGAATGAAATAATTATTAGTGATGGGAGCAGATCTGGCAATGATTGGCTAATATATTTAAAGCATGTGGAAAACTAGACGCCAAGATGCTGGTTCCTCTTATTTCATTTACAAATATAAAAACTTGCAGATTCTGCATTTTAGACCAAAGAAAGCATGTTTTGATCAAAGAGGACAGTGATGTGATTAGAAAATGTTCTGACTTCCATATGAGGACCCAAGGACACGTTCACATTGCTCTTGGAATAAATGCATAATTCTAACTATGCACTAAGGGTTTACTGAAAATCTTGTTTTTTTTTTTTCTGAATATTTATGGTACAAAGCTAGCAAGTGAAACTTGGCCTACACATGAAGCAGTCCACAATGTTTACATTCTCATTCTCAGTATTTTCTGTGTGACATCCGAGGAAATAGCTTCTCAGAGCAAGCCATCTATTTTTTAGTCATAGGTAGAACAGCCTAGTGATGACCATGAAGGGGTGTCTCCTATATCTACTGTCAGTTAAAGTTTAAAATGAAAAACCTTTTCAAAAGTGTGTTAGAATAATTCATTATCATTTAAAGATGCACTATTTTTAATCAAATAGCATTGGTAGAAATGTATGCAAAGACTGAAAAAGTGTGAAAACCAGGCTTGAAAATAGGTATTATTTACAATTTGAATTAAGCAATGTGTACATTAACCAAGAGGCGGTAAAACAAATAGGAGCCTATCTGCTTAATAGTTTCTAGACTCATGTCAAGAACATAAAATTAAACTATATGTACTTACTAAAATGATTCTGCATCTTATTAAATGGAAAAAGACAGCGTCCATATAGTATGTCCTCAATCAACACTACAGAGAAAATAAGTATCGAAAGTATACACATATAAATGGAAAAGTTGATAATTTGTTAGTAAGAGAAGATAATGGATTTTGTAAGTTTTTATCCTCTTTATTATTATGGAAAATGTAAAAATTTAATGATTATTATGTTAATTAATTGTAATGTATAATTTAACAAACATGAATGTGGAAAGAATACATTAAAAATCTCAGTGAGACACATCAGATAGCATGGTTGGCATTAATTTGCCCAATAAAGGTATAAAATGACAAGTTGTGATTAGCCAATGACACACTATTTTTCAAATAAATTTCTATGTCAACCAAGTGTAGTAGGAGAGACAGATATTGATCAAACTGTTACATGAATAAATATGAATTATAACTTATAAAGCAAAGGACTCTGGTGATATTAGATGATATTATAGCAGATCATGACCTAGATCACAACCTCAGAGAAATCTTGTTTTCGAGAATGAAAATTTTATGTGAACTTTATGATTTAGATAGTAATTAAATGGATAAAAATGGAGGAAGCAAATTGCCCCACACACAGTGAGCCTCTGTGGCAGGAGACAGACACGTTGATATAATAAAATGGTTAATAGATTATCAGTACTGTTAAATCATAATCAATGGGTAAACTATGATAACAGCTAGGATTGGTAGAGGTCAAATGCATGACCTTTAAACTTATGTTTGAGGTTCTGAGAATAAAAGGAAATCTCAATTCCAAAAACATAGCAGACACCTGATGCATCAAATTAAAATGTGTGGAAGATCGTACTGGTACCAGTACAGAGAATGATGCTAAACAAGACTGTATTTTCAGAAACCATTCAGGAAAATATCAAAGTATCCTTTTCATTCCTTTGTTTGGCATTTCACCAATCTTTTATTTCTTACATGTTACATAATCTTGGGTTATTCCTCACATAACAATGATGCTCTTTGTGGTCGTTTCTCTTCTTAACACACTCAGAGTGAAGGAGTGCTGAACATTCCTAGGATGACTTCCAAGAAACGACCAGTTTAAATATCCAGAAATGTATGGCATTAAATTACTGTGGAAGATGTGTAGTTACTGCTGCATAGAAAACATATCCATTTGGTAACTTTCATGCCAGGGATGGCCATTCAGAGATCTGTCATTGTAATAACAACATGTTTCTGAATGATCTAACTTTTTAAATAAATGCAGAGACCATCAGAAGCCCCCAAATTAATAGGAGGACTTTTGTTCCTATGTTACATTATTCTTGAAGAGGCTACTTTTCCTGATTCACTACAATGCATTTTCATAGGTGTAATCTTTAAGAAAGGATATCTTCATTCAAAACATTTTTCTTTCCTAAATCTATTATCAGTATGCTTCTTTTTAGTTGATTTCTCTCATTTCCACTGGCTAAGAAAATGGTACACTAGCTGATGAGAGCCATTCTGACAATATTTATCTATGTATTTAGCAAACATGTCAGTAAACAGATCTAGTTTCTTTTATAATTAGTCCTTTTGACCTGAAAAGATAGATCACTTTGAAACAAAAATGCTAGAACTCGAAGTCAGACTCTGGAGCCTGAGAAACTTGAAAATTTTCTCTGTGAACTCTTCCTAATTTCCACACTCATTCCTTAGGCTAGCATATTTTCAAATCAATTCAATTTATTTACCAACAATTTTATAATAAGTCAATCATCAGAAAAGTAGACTATCAGTATTGATGTGAATATCATTGTTTATAAACCCTAATATACCAATCCAAAGTGTGATTGCTAACTTTCATTATGAATTTGAACAAACTTAGAATCACCTATGAGATACACCTCTACATGGAATTGAGGAGAGAAGTAACTAAGGAGGTCTCAAAGAGCAATACTTCCATATGGTTTGCACAATTTTGTAGCCTGAGGCCATGGTCTGAATAAAAAGGGAAATGGAAGAAAACAACCTGAGCACTAGCATCCACTGCTTCTTGCTTTCTTAGTATAGATCCACCATAAACAACTGCTTCAAGCGCCTGATGTCATACCTTACTTTTCATGATGGACCACACCCTCAAATTGTGAGACCCTTCCTTTGAAAAGAGTTGTTTCCTACAAATACTTAGCATTAACTAGTACTGATGGTCTTGATCAAAAGTCAAATTTGGGATTTTTCAATATCCAGTTGCCCTGAAATAAAGAAACAGCTGAAGATAAAGGTTGCAAGAAAACTGCAGGAGATAATCCACTGGCGGTTGCATTCTGTTCTACATCTAACTAGCTATCGATAATGAGTACTTTTATCATGACAGTATGGGTTGTCAAACTACAAAGTGGGGAAATTTTTTATTTCAATAAATGCTACTAAGTATTTTAATACGTCCAAAATCCAAAATGGTAATGCATGTTTAAATATGATTTTTGTGTTGGCACTATTCTTGTGTTATTTTTATTTACTTCCTCATTCAGAACTCTGCAATCTTCCCTCCAAGAATTTCTAGGCTGACTCCAAAAACTCTGCCCAGGAATAATAGCCTGGACATAATGCTGTACTTTCCATATACAGTAAATATTTTTTGTCTGTTCCCTGAAATAATTTTGTCTGTTTCCAGGTTAGACAATATAAATATTCTCCCAAAACTCATAGCAATGTGACATTTAAAAAATTATATGTAGTGAAGAATAGAGCTGGAGCACAAAAGGGTGTTGAAAATGATGATGGCATCATAGGTTAAGGACATTTAAGGGATACACAAAGTTAAGGGAATTGAAGTTCTACTTCACCAATGAACAACAACAACAGGCAGAATGCCTCTCCAAATTGAGGGAAATCCAAATTCATAGCAAACACCAGGGTGCTTTCTCTTTCATCTGCCGCATGCCACCCATTCCTGTCTTGAGCTGCACACCACCTATCTGGCAGGCAACATTTTTGCTCATAAAAAAGAACAGGTGCAGTGCCTCATCCCACAAGGAGGGCAAAGATTAATGAAGTGTGTTTGTAAATACTAGGGATATAAGAGGCAACAGTCAGCCTTATAAGAGTACTTTAATTAACATTGATATGATGCATTTTCTAACCCTCTGTAGCACATACAGATTCTTTCATTTAAAGTCTTCTTATTAGCAGCTGTTCAACTACACCAACGAACAGTATTCTTTGTGGGATAGCAACAATTGCAGAGCCATAAGAACACAAGCAACATCATTGTTTAGCTTGGCTGATAGAATATTGTCAACGAAGACAGAACATAGAACATTTTAAGTGTAAATAATTTAAGTCATTACCAACACCTTCCATTGTACCAGTATTTCTCCATTTGTACTACAGAATATCAAAGCTATATGGCAACTTCCATAACCATCTTTAATGTTTTAATACTGTCTTTGTTTAAGTTCTTATAATTCTACTGTAAAACAAATTTGTTTAACTTTATTATTTTTCATTTTTTTCCAAAGACAAAGTCAAATTCTGCCAAATATTCAAATATTTTCCTATGTTGACTCCTTTATTACGCTTCTATTGGTTTATTCCTATCCTTGTATTGCTTATACTCTTTAAATAGCTGATTAGATGTCTACGAAAATTTTACTAGAATAAGCCATTGAGGTTCAAAGTACAAGACTCTATTTTCGTATCTCTAGAGTCTAGCACAATTGTTGACATCTGACAACCCATCAAAATCATATTTGTGTTATGAATGAACAGAAAATCATTTGGGAAGTTGCATATAAATTAATATATTTTATATGAGTCAGTATTGTTTTATATTATGTAAAGCCAACTATACAAAAATTATGAAAGTAATATTTCTAAAAATATATCTCTTCTAATCCTTAAGTTAGAAAGTTAGTCTACCAGGGAACCTATAACTATAGTCTTTTCTGCACACTCAGGCAATAAGTACCCATTACACTTTTTTTACCATGATAAATTATTGTGACTATGCAATGAATAAAATTTCTGCTAAATATCATGATTAATCAATAAGAAAGCAGGGACAGATGTCAGAAAATAGATTTGCTCTCTCAGCAGATATACCAGTACGTCATGCTTTAAAATATGCCGCTGTCTCTTCCTGGAGGTCCTATTCTGTCAGTTATTTCCTAACATTACTGGTTTCAAGTATTCTCAAACAGACCATCTATGGCAACTTACATCTATATAAGGCAACTATGTTAAGTATTAATTATTTAGGCCTATTTATAACCCACTGTGGTCATGACTTTTCTAAAGTGTATTTGATTTGTGTGTGTGTGCCCACGTGTGCATGTATGTATTCCCGTGTGTGTGTGTGTGTGTGAGAGAGAGAGAGAGAGAGAGAGAGAGAGAGAGAGAGAGAGAGAGAGAGAGGGGGGGACATTTGTGTACATAAGTGCAGGTTCTTGCTAAGACAAAACTAAGGCTGCACACAGCCTGGGGCTTAGTTACAGGTAGCTGTGAATTACACAAGATGGGTTTGGGGAACCAAATTCAGTCCTCTGGAAGTGCATATATTTATGTGGGGGTATGTGTAGGTACACATGAATGCCAGGTATTACAGATGCCAGACAATACCTTGAAGATAGAGTTACAGGTATTGTGAACAATTTGACAAAGGAACTGGGAACTGAATCAAGGTCTTGTAAAACAAACAAACAAACAAAAAACAATATGTGTTCTTAACTTTTGAGCCATTCTTCATGAAATATTTCTAAAATTTTTGTTTGGTTCCTTTCTTTCCTCTTTTGAGTATATCTCTTTTAATCCTTTACCGTGTGTGTGTGTGTGTGTGTGTGTGTGTGTGTGTGAGAGAGAGAGAGAGAGAGAGAGAGAGAGAGCCAAAGTTCATTGTCGAATTTCAAGTCTCCCTTCCTATTATTTTTGTCTTGAGACGAGGACTCTCATTGAACCTGGGGCTCACCCATTCAGCAAAGCTCTCTGGATACTAGACCTTAGTGATCCATGACGTTGCCCCTTCCCAGTGCTAAGGTGATAGATGTATGCCTTATTGCCTGATATTTAACATAGAGTCTCATTCTTAAGCAGCAAACTCTAGTAAATCCTTTATTTTCCCAGATATGTCCATTTCTTTTCTATTTACTTGTCCTTCCAGAGCAGCTAAAACAGGGTAGATCATCTGTAAGGACTTGTGGATTTAAAATGAGTACATTTTTTTAAAATATGCATTGGCTTTTGGTTACGAACATATTTAGTTTCCACGGTGATTGTGTTTTAGTGGACGTATTTTCTTGTCATTGAGAGTAAATTCATTTTATTACTCAACTAGGAGTATGAGAAAGGTTTCTATTGTTTTGTCTGGATTCCAGTGTCCATCCTCTCTATGGCATCCTTGAATGGCGCTCACAAGATACTTGATGTTCTCATTCTGTTGTATTAACTTGTCCTGGGAAGATGTGACTATCCATGTACTCAGTCCAGAAAAAGCATTGATCACAGGTTGGAGTTATGAATCCACCAAAGTCTAACTTTGTGAACTAATGTGTTTATTTGGATTACGTGTAAAATTACTGAAGAGGAACATGGATGATTCAGACACAGCTGTATCACCCAAAAGCCCACCCCAGCATGAGTGTTGACTCATGAAAGTTGTATCACTGGAGCTCCCTGTACAACTTGCAGGTGGCTCAACAAGTCATAGTGTTTCCCTTCAACATCAATGGTTAGCTGCTTCTGTAATCTCTGGGAGAGGCCTTGTGCTAGAAGTGCAATTTAATCTTGTAAATAGTAGTTTTCATGGACTCAGAGGTCTACTTACTTCCTTAATCTCATGGTCCTCTCTCTCTCTCCCTCCTTCTAGGAAGTAGTATCTCAACTCAGTTCAGAGGAAATCACTACGCAATATCCCATCCCTTTCTCTGGCTCTTAAGTTATTTCTGTCATGTCTTCCATGATGTTCCCTGAGCTTGGAGGGGATGGTTTAGTTGTCCATCTGTAGCTAGGCGATGGGCCACTGTGTCATATCAGCAGTCACTTTTCATCAAAAATGTTGTCAGTGGTTAGGATTCTCTCTTGTACACTTTCCACTATAAAATGGAAATTTCTTTCCATGACTGCCTGAGACTGACAAAAAGTCACCTAAGGACATAAACACAAATGTTTAAGAAGGCAGTTTGACAAATATATCACATCCTTTTAACCAACTATAGCAACTGTAATTGTCTTCCCATTGCTGCCTACATATCTTAAGGCACAAGCTTCTACTCTAGCCAATAGGACCACATGTGAGCTCTTTCCTCTGGGCGTGTGTTTAATGGGCCTTAAATACAACTAAAAAGCTTGTTTGTTTTATGCTTAACCATTGTGACACTACTGCAAAGCAGGTGCCTCTGCCTTGATGTTTGGTGCTGTAGCACAAAAGGTTCCCAGACAAACAGGACTATAACAGAAATTCCCCCTTTCTCCCAACACCACAACAAAGTGCCTGATGCCTTCCAGCCCTTCAGGTAATCAGGGAGGAGCTTCCAGTTCAATCCTAGCTTGTTTCCCCAAAATCCAGTCTTTAAAATAAGAGGTATTTGTAAAAATATGAACTTAATATCCAGTTCTGGCATTCAAGCAACAATGACAGCAACAGCCTTTGTGGTTTGTGGGGCACCATTAGCCTCCTCCTTGGCCAGCCACTCATATGGAAGTAGCTCGCCTTTGATGACAGGATTTTCTTTTTTTTCCATATTTCATTTATTTTTTAATTTATTCTTCTCTCATACAAGACATCCATACTAGAGTTCCCTTCCTCTTACTTTCCCTATACACCAGATCCACTCTTCCTCTGTTTCCCTTTAGAAGAGAACAAGACTCCCAGGGATATCAACTGAACATGGCATTATGAGCTATAATAAAACTAGGCAAAAACCCTTGTATCAAAGCTGGACAAGGGTTTTTATCTAACAGCTGAATAACTCTGGGGGGCATATCCTTTCTTATTCATCTATATACCCTCACTGAAGCTCAATAACTTCCTTTTCTATTGTTCTTTCAGATGTGTTTATGAGTTTCTTAAAGGTTCAAGGCTTATCACTATGTAATGAAGCCTTATTCCAAGGATCTCCAAAGTCCCACCATCTCTACTATTAGTAACTTCTTATCAAGTAGTTAAGGGAATAAATATTAAGAAACAGCAGCAATGCTAACATTGCAGCACGATCCTTTCACTTGGGAGAAATTAAGCAGTGTTGCTTTGTTGGAGGAAGTATGCAACTGAAATTTGGCCCAAGCCAGTCCCAGTGACTGACTCTGCCCACTGCCTGCTGATCCCATGTAGAACTCTCAGTTACTTCTCCAGCACCATGTCTCCCTGAGTGCCACCATGCTCCCTGCCATGATGATAATGGCCAAAACCCCCAAAATTATAAGCAAGCCCCAATTAAATGCTTTCCTATATATGAAAAATGAATAAATAATTTTAAAAAAAGAAAAACAAAGACTAAAAAGCTGTTGAATTCCAATATTTGTCATGAGGATTAAGTCAGAAAGAGGATGAAAAATCTCCATCTTGAATGATGTGTGGTAGATGATGCCCAGAAACATGGCCTAATGTGGAGGCTGCAACAGAAGGATTAAAAGTTCAAGCCCACTCTGGTGAATACAGTGAGTCCAAAGCTGATTTGGATACATTAACAGGACTATATCTCAAACAGGAAAAGTGAGATGAGTTGGAACATGGCTCATTTGCTAATCACCTGCCATATCTTCTTCAAGTCTATAAGCTGAATCCTCTATACTAAAAACCGGCAAAACTTTAAGACCCTGTGTACTAGATGGCTTTAAGTCAACACAAACTATCATCGTCTAAGAGGCAGATCCTCAATTAAGAATTGCCTCCACAAGATGGTGTAGGAGGACCCATTGAACTGTGTGTGGGTCCTACCATGGGCTGTTTTCCTGGGTTCAGTAAGAAATCAGGCTAAGCAATACTTGGGAAGCAAATCATCAAGAGGCATTTTTCTATGGCCTTGGCATTAACTCTTACCTCCAAATTCCTCCCTTGTTTAAGATCCTGCCGTCAGTTTGAGTTGACTTCTCTCAGTGGACTTATAATTCAGGATATATAAGCCAAATAAATGCTTCCCACCATCACCCACGTTGCTTTTGGTCATAGTATTTTATTAAAGCAGAAGAGACCTTAACTAAGAAACTAAAATAATCACATTATAAAGGGAAGTGGTTTGCTTTAATTTCTAGGGTCATAGGACACTCCAATGGTTCTTAAACCTGTATTTTTCATGCATGCTTCTCTTTCAACATTGGAGGAAGGAACCCAATGGAAAAGTATTCCATGATTTTTCTGTCCAAAGGAGTGACAGGGCTATGAAAGAATTGAATCAAGAGGAAAATCTTTGCACAGATAAACAAAAAGCTGTAGTCTTCAGTTTGACTTCTTTGTGGGTATCAGGATAGTTGCCTAAACCTGACCTGTTAGTTCCCATAGAAAATAAGAACAGAAAAACCAAAACAAAACAAAAACGCTATGTGATTTTATGCAATGTAGAATTCCAATTGCCTGTGTGATTTCATTGTGCATCAAGAGAGGACCCTGAAAGGGATGCAGTGCATTTGTCCTAGTCATTTTCTATCACCTTTGAACCTCAAAATTATTCACTGACTCCTCGTTTCAAGCTAGGACACTTAGTGTCATTCTTTTTTTCAACTTAATTTAGTTTTTGAAAATTTCATATACATTCTGTACTCACATTTGCCCTCTCCTAGTCTTCCCTCCAGCTCCTTCACATCTCCCCACCTTCCTTCTCAAAACCATGGTCTCTTATTCTTTAATTATATTCACCACACACACACACACACCCCTATAAATATCCCTTAATGAGTTCATTTAGTATTGTTCATATATACAAGTGTTTAGGTCTGATATCTTGGGGTTGGGGGCTGGATAACTCATCAGGGAGCTCATTCTTGGGGCCTGGTTCTCTCTCAGCAGCCCTTAATTGCCTGTAGCTCTTCTTCTAGGGTGGCCCTTGTGAGAGACATTCACTCTGGCATGTCTTCTGGTGTTGTAGCTTTCAGAACGTGTTTAGACAACCGTATAATTTAAATTACCTGGATGTAGTTCCCTCGTCATATACACAAAGCAGTATATGACTTTGTGTGGGGATTCAGCACAGAATCCCCAGGGCTCTGGTTCTCACAAACTTTTCACCCATTTTCCTGTGACATTCTCCGAGACCAGACTGTAGGTATCGTGTTGTGAAATTATCCGTTGGACCTGGGATACCCATAGTGAGTTGATATCTGCATTTGGACCTGTTGTAGATTCCATTAATGGTCTACATTTGTCACATAATAAACTGTGCTGGTGAGGGCTGAGTTACACTCGCCTGTGGATAAAAGGGTG
Source organism: Alexandromys fortis (assembly GCF_014885135.2). NCBI lineage: Eukaryota > Metazoa > Chordata > Mammalia > Rodentia > Cricetidae > Alexandromys > Alexandromys fortis. Next base: position 1,395,841 of record NW_026067937.1, read on the forward strand.
AAGACATTTAGAATGTGGTTAGAAATTACACTGAATTAGGAAATGCCAGTAGTAGATTCTCCTCTAAGGTTTGTGTCTCACCAACCACTGGTATGTGCTGAATTTATAGTACCAGTCAGGAATTTACACCTAAGGAGCCTATGTTGGATGGTTGTAGGTTATCTCCTAGACAAAAATGCCACTATTGCACAATTTCAAATCTTTTGTCATGTTAGTCTATGCTGTGCTTTACAACTGTGTAGAACTACCTACTGATTTCTTCATTGGAAGTTTTCATAGTTCTTGTAAGGAGATCTGGTCTTCAGGGGAATGCTTCTCATTCAATTTGAGCTTAATTTCTCCAAGTATTGTGGCTGAAGCACAAGATGTCTTCAGCAATAGGGTTCTTTTTTTTTAATATAATTTTTTATTGAAAAAAAAAATTTCCGCCTCCTCCCCGCCTCCCATTTCCCTCCCTGTCTCCCTTTTCCCCCCTGCTCCCTCTCCTCTCCCCCTCTCCCCACTCCTCTCCCTCTCCAGTCTGAGGGGCAGTCAGGGTTCCCTGCCCTGTGGAAAGTCCAAAGTCCTCCCCGCTCCATCCTGGTCTAGGAAGGTGGACATCCAAACTGGCTAGGCTCCCACAAAGCCAGAACATGAAGTAGGATCAAAACCCAGTGGCATTGTCCTTGGCTTCTCAGCAGCCCTCAT
>NW_026067937.1:1398050-1419294 GCF_014885135.2 Alexandromys fortis
GGGGGGGGGGGAGGGAAATGGGAGGCTGGGAGGAGGCGGAAACTTTTTTTTTCTTATTCTCAATAAAATAAAAAAAGAAAAAAAAATTTCTGGGAGACCACCAAGGAAATGCCAATAATCTATACTGTTAAGGGTTTACTACCCTGACTGACAACTTGAAATGTGTTTTCCCATTTTGATGCCTCATTCTGGTGCTTGACTGTAGGAAGGAGAATTGCCATCCTAAGTGACTTAACTTCATTGGAATAATGGTGTGTGTGTGTGTGTGTGTGTGTGTGTGTGTGTGTGTTGATTTGAGTTGATTTGTGAAGGGTGATGGATAAAGATCTAATTTCATTATTCTACATGTGGACATCCAATTGACTAAGAAAAGAAACAATGAAACCAAAACCAAAATGAAAACAATTGACACAAACATTTCATTGACAAATTTAAATGTTCGTATACCACTGCCTGGGAGTCAGCCTCCAGCAGCACAGAGCTTTGAAAGGAGTCCAACCGAGTTAGTGTAAGTTCGACTTTACTAGCTGAAAGGGTTATAGGAAAATAAGCACTCATATGTTTCCTTCTTTATTCTCTGTTCTCTCGTCTAATTTCTGTGTCCTTTCTACTGTTTACTTTTTTACCTACAGCTTATATATCTCAACAAAGATTTTCAGGCAAGAATTCTAATACGGTTTCATTTATTTTTCAAGTGAATGAGTGCAATGAATGCAAAACAAAGAGTAAAAAATTAGCATGTGTTTCATATATCTTACATTATTAAACATTTTATTACTACAGGTGAAAAACAAGTTATTCCAAGAAACCACATACATTCATACCCAAGCAACTATGTGTCCTTATGAACTTTAGCTTGTTCTCTAGGGTTATTTATCTTACAACTATTAACAAGACAACTGTATCAGACAGTGCATGTGGTGTCCTTAATTCTAGATCCCTATTTTCCTTTCATATGTCTGTGTCTCTTTCAACTGTAGCTATGTTAAACTCATTACTTTACATCTATGACTTCAAAAACCATCAATTAGGCCAACTGCTTTACAATTATTTTGTTACTTAAAACTTGCCCTATGGTATTATCCTTTGGAAAATATTTTCTACTGGTTCTTTGTGATTTGGATGCTAGATATTATCCTAATAGATATTTCTATTAGGAAGACTTTCTGCCATCAGGAACCATAAAAATATCTGTACACAATCCTAACGACCTAACCATTATCAAGGAACAAATATTTGAGTCTTGAATACTAGGAACAATGGATATGCAGCTGACTTCTTTGAGCTGACTTCTAGAGTTTATCAATATGTCTGTATGAAATTATAGTATAACCTTGAACCAGAAGACAATTAACGAGGATGTAAAAGTTTTATGAGTAGCTATTGGGTGACATGTTGTAAAGGAGGCACTAAATGTTTGAAGCAAGTTGAATAGGAAATAGCTGAGCTAATGTCTTAATATCTGTTCAAGCGTTTTCATTATATTTCATATATGTGTTGGGTTAGGAGAATTTAATTACATTTAACTTTCATATATGTAAGCACAAGGAATTTCTGTGTGCACTACTCATTAATAAAAGAACACTTCTTAGCTTGGTGAATTATTTGACTTTAAAAATTGTTAGATAAAATATCAAAGGAAAGATTCATTTCTTGGTCTATCTCTGTGAGAACTACATTTCCAGAGACTAATGAAAGCATTCATTAAAAGTGAATCACACTGTATTTCCTCCAAATAATTTTTCCATTCAAGTGACACTTAATTCATAGTTTATACATTCAGGGCCAAGTAGCTACACAATCCACATTCCACGAGAGGTACCAAAAATTTATACGATGCATCAGGCTTCCTCCACCTAGAGGATATTGTGTCTACATAAATGATAGCTAGAAAAATGAAATCATACTGTCAGTATCTCTTTGATGTCTTTTAAACAAAGGTCTAAAGAACACTGACTCATTCTCACTCAATGTGTTCACATGAAAAAAATTTTGTTTGGGTCCTGGGATGTTAAGTATGCTGCGAATCCAGATCTCATTCCAACCAGTTTTAATTTTGTAGTGAAAATATTTTCATTCTTTAGATTTCAGCCTCATTAAATTTGTAAGCTGCAAAGACACATAAATAACCTTTAGTGCATTTTTCTGTGTGATAGTCTCAGTGATTTCAAGAGGCTTTTACCAATTTACCATGCTACAGTATCCAGAGCAGAAAATTCATGCCTTGCAAATCATGTAATTGCTTAAGTCAAATACCACTGAGAACAGCAACCTTCAGTGCATTTGTAAATGCAGAATAGGTATTTTCCTAAAAGAAACAAACCATGACTCAATTATCCTATAAAATAATTTTCTAGGTGGGAAAAGCCACCTTGCCTCCCTTAAAATGCCACATAAAGTGGATTTTTCATCGTTCTTCAGCTTCACTATTGAAGTACATTCTCTTTGACATTTTAGTATTTTTCTCAGACCAAAAATTAAGTACTTTTTTTTTCAGATGTGCTTATGGTTTTCAGGCTACTAGAAATACAGCCAGAAGCTGAGAGAGCATTGGGAGATTGTTATTCATGGAAATAATATAATTAGATTGCAGTAATGATATTTCATTGTCATTCCAAGAACATCTCAAGTAGGATGAAAATCATAGATCTGAACATAGGAAAATCTACGATGAAATATATCATAAACAAATATCCCTATTGCATAAAATGGTGATTTAATGATGTTTTACACAATTTAATCTTAACATTTGTTGAATTGGTTTTCTGTTTAGTGAATGAGATATTTTCATTGCCAAACAACCTCTTCTTCCACAGCGGCAGCATTTTCTAAAAAGAGCATTATAAGAAGGAAGGAAGGAAGAATACCTCTCTTCAACTTCCCCTTCTAGCTTGAAGTTTTTCATGACTCAATAGTATTTTCGCTTCTCTTCTTGTCTCTTCCATTCCACAAGGAAAGTAAATGCCTCCTTGACATTTTCTGTCTGGAGATTTGAGAAAATTCCCCAGCCTTCTCCCTCTGGATGTTGACTCACGCATCTGAATGTACACAGCAGAGTCAAGGGTGCCAGGGACTACTGAGTACAGTACAGTAAACAATTAAATGCTTCTAGCTTAAGAGCTAAAGAGCTCAGTAGCCCTTTTAAGGCTAGACATAATAATGCTTAAATGAGTGAGTAGTATTAGAAAACATGTACTGTGTTGAGAAAGAAGTTATGTAGGAGACACATCTTCCCAAGTCACTAACTCTATTCCTGACTTAAGTACTGAGGTGAGACTTTCAGGGGTTGTTTTAGTTTTGCATTCATCCTGTACAAATCTGTAAATGTCACCCTCTGTCAAATCCAGTAACTTCTAGGGGTGAGTGAAAAGTAAATAAATAAATAAATAAATAAATAAATAAATAAATAAATAAGACAAACCTACCATCGGTTCCTGATGATGTGAACGAAAAGGCACTATGGCAGGACTTTTTGGGCTAGTGAGTAAGTTGCCATGAAATGCCAAGCATTTAGGGTCTGGACTCTGTCACCAAGAACATTTTGATCTTCAGGCACAGACTCCAAATTTTCACTTGTGGTTAGACAGACTCAGACAGACGAGAACTGAAACATGGGGTTTTCTTTTCTAGTGATTCCATCTGGCTTTTTTACTGTTCTTTATTGGCAACACAGCATAGCTTGCTTTCCTGCCTTCAGTCGGAGAAACTCAAATACAAGGATTGAACCTCACAATTTACATAGCTTTGAGAAATGTACAGTGCTGAGCTATAATATTTTCCTCTGTTAAATGGAAGCTGCCACTCTCTTTCCTTGTGAGTGATTTAGAAAGAACACATGCTTGAAAAGAAGTTCTAATGCTGTGTTGGTTAGTTCCGTAGCATCTCAAGAAAATCTACCCACTAGGAGACACAGTCACCCTTCTAAATCTGTCTTAGCTAAGTGTTTAAAAACTTGCTTCTCCATTGCTTTGTCCCCTTAGGAGTCCATTTAATATCCAATAGCAATGCTGTTTGGAGTGCCTGTCTGTGTTCAGCTTTGGAGTTTGGCCGTTCATGTAGCTGCGTAAATGTTGTGTGGTTGTGGCGGTTTTACAGTACAGATTTGCTGGGTGTGATAGACTTGAGACAACTTAGCCAGGTTTTCGCCTCTTTGGAATTGGCTGAAGAATTTCCTTTTAATCATAGCTCCAATCTCCTCATAGACATTAGCAACCAGTTGATTTCATGCCATTGTAGGATGCTGTTTTAGGATATGAAGTCATTGGCTAGAATACTTGAAACCTACTGGTCTGGGTTATAACTCCCCTTGTGCCCAATGAGGAAACTGAGCTAGCTGTCTGAACGGACTGACCTCAGGCTAGAACTGGATAGTAAACCTGTAAGAGTCACTGCTCTGTTCAGCTGTACCAAGCTGGACTCATAGCTTTATTTGCATTGCCATGTATTTGTTTGGCTGAAGGGACATGTCACAAAGCACACATCATGACTCTATTATTCATCTCATTACAAATAACACCAAGAATGTGAAGAAGGGGCCCCCACTTATGCAGGATTCATCACACACTCCTTACTAATCAACCCACATCCACCCACCCTGACATTTCCTGATGCAAACTGTGTAGTAATTCTGCCCCTCATCTTTTATATTCCACACATTATTTCAGGTCAGTACACACATTTTTTTTTTTTTACTTTGCAGAGTTTGAGGGGAAAAAATCATCCTCCCACACTTATCAACAAGAGATGATATTCAAGATCCCTATAACAGCAGCTCCTTTTTTCTGAACAAAGAACTTTGTTTTCTTACAATGGATGTTCTTCGGGGTTTGCTATAAAATACTCCTGGGACAAAGAAAGAAAGGAAGGAAGGAAAGAAGGAAGGAAGGGAGGGAGGGAGGGAGGGAGGGAGGGAGGGAGGGAGGGAGGGAGGAAGGAAAGAAGGAAAGAATTTTCAAAAAGAGAGCAAAGTGGAGCAGTGTTAGTATGACATAATATCTCAAACTTGAGGACTCCCTAAGTCCACTGTAACTATTACAGAATTCCTTCCTGTGGCTGGATCCAGGAACCACCTGAATCCCATTGAGCAACTTCTTTGTAACCTCGGTACCTTACTCTTCAATATTATGGTTAAGACAATCAGGGTTGGGTCCCAGAAAAATTGATGAGAGCTTTGAAACAGCCAAATATTTGGCTAGGGTCAAGAATTACTAATCTACAAAGTGTGACTCAGGTGCTAAGAATGGAGATTCTGGAGTCAGGCTCACTGGAGGTCAAACATTCAATTTTTTATCAACAATTAAATTTTAAGATTTTGTTTAACCTTTTCCAGCTTTTATTTCAGCTAGAAACTGGTTTTACTATGCTTAAAGGCTGCTATAAAAATGAAATAAGGGGTGTAATGAATGCCTAATGCATGGCATGATTTTCATATTAAAATTCTATTTCTCAGTATTATATTATGTATCTTTAAGAAAATCTAGTAGCCAGGAATAGGGATTTCATTGATTGAATTTTTTTAAAGTCTTTAAATTTGGATGTATCACAGGTAACCATGATAATAACTGAGAACATTTTTGTGATACAATAGCATGCACCCTACTCTGTGTTATTTTTTAACTTAAATTGTATGTTTGAATTTGATCAAAAGTTTTACAATTATTTTGCTCAATTTTAGGAGAGAAGGAGGTTTGAAATGTTGAAACCTGTTCTCACTTAACCTTGTATGATGTCTGTATGTAAACCAAGGTCACTCTGATTCTACACTCAGAATTATTCATCATTACACTATATTACCCTGAAATCATTTGATCTTCATAAGATAAATACACAGCTTTTCCAAGAAAGTACCCTTCGTTTTCCCCCAACTGAGCAAATTCAGAGACTCCAAACTGAAGCTAGCTTCTTCAGCATGCAGCCATGGAGTATGACCACAGAAGATACATAGAAGCACTGACACTGAGAATTGAACTCATTGCAAGCATTAGCTTGAAAATCACTTGCTTACAATAACTGGAAATGACATGTATATTTCTTACAGACCTCCTCCCTGGAAGAGACTTTGGTATGGCTATAGGAGAGTTGGAATTGAACTTGCATCTTATAGTAGCATCTCAGAAAAAAAAGGAGGAATTTACCCATACCTTGCTGCTTATTTAGCAGGTGAGAAGGAAGATGTTCTTGCTCATTATTTTCTAGCACCCAGGCACTGAGAACAGAGGTGTAATTGATGGAGAGGGTTACCCAACTTCTTTGGAATGAGTTGTTCCAGTCATAGTTGAGCCGTGTATGTTCATTTGGTGCTGACCTCTTGACTGCTGCTGCTACCTAATGAAAATGAACAACATAACATGGTAATGTTATGATGTGTTTTGGAAGGACCGAGGCAAAGTGAGGGTAACCTATCATAGTGAACCCAAGTTGAAGAATATGAGTTCAGATTTAGAACTTTATGCTTCAGATTAAAAATATACTCTTAACATAATTCTTATTTCGACTATATAATAGGTATGTGGTGTTGAATAAGTGATTCCATTTGTTAGACTTGGGTTACACTTATCAGCTTGGCATAATAACTACACTAACCTCATGAGCTTGAGATACAACAAAATAAAACATATATAGAACAATGATTTTCAGTCTTCAGTACATAGTAAATTCTAGATAAATGTGACCTTTACTAATTCAACATTTCTTCTCAATTCACTTTTTCACTAAAGGCTGAAGCTGAGTATGTTACAATCACATCTTGCTTCTTCTGTGACTGGGACAGGACTATGGAGCAAGCTTTCCTCTTCCCAGAATTCTCCTGTTCTCATTGACCTAACTCTACTTCCTGTCTGGTTGTCCCACCTATACTTCCTGCCTGGCTACTGGCCAATTAGCATATATTTAAAATATAGCTGACAGAATACAGACCATTGTCCCACACCACTTTTCCCTCTTTTATTAAAAAAAAAAAACAAGAACTCTGAATCTAATATCCTTTGTTTAGCTTTTCTCCTCACCATTAGCAATAATAACTTATAACCAACATTCAAAACAAAGGAAAAATAGCCATAGTTTATTTTGGGGAAATGAGGACATAGTTTTCTAGGCTACTTCCTAATTGGTTGGGGGCATTGATAATCTTATTGGGACCTAAAGAAAATTTAGGATTATGAACAAGTCCTGACTAGAGTATCCTGTGGATCTTGATCATCTCAGGCAGCAGTCTTGAATCTGTTCTGGATGTAGAACTCAAATATGTGGGCCATCTGTTCCTACTGGAGATTTCTCAGGTAGTCTTCCTTGATCAAACCTGATTTTTCTTAACTCAGAATAAATCCATAGCCTCTCATTTTCTGTAGAAACAAAAGCAAAACATCTTCTTCAAAGTAACATATCTTTTGACTTCCATTTTGAAGTGAAGATATTTTCAAAATACGTCTCTTGGATTAATTCAGCAGGATTTATAAGCAAATATCTTTTATCAGCTGTTGCTTCTTCCTCAGCATTCAAACAATTCAAAGAGAGCATAATAACATACAGTATCCAAACTCTCTGTGTATTTTTCATCTTTCTGTGGCTTTATTTTAACCTCTATTTTTTTTTATTTTTACTTTCAATTTATGGCTTTTTGAGACAGATTCTCTGTGTATCTTTGGCTCTCCTAAACTTCCTCTGTTGTCCAGGCTGTCCTTGAATTCATAGAGATCCACCTGCCTCTGCCTCCCAAGTGTTGGGATTAAAGGTGAGTGCCACCACACTAACTACTCTCTTTCTTTCTTTTTTTCCCCCAAGCCTACATATATTTTTAAACGCAGTTAACCATTTAGACGTTTTTTCATCTTTGAATCTATTTTCAATGTATATCTCTCTTTTTTGACCACATGAGTCTTTAATTTGCTAAGCAATATGAGTAGGAATAAGCCATGGCTCTGATGGCTTTCTGGGATTCCAGCTTCATCGTGGAGGTACTGGTAGGAGCCATGTTTATTGCCACAACACTATGATGGCATTTTAAGGTTCCTGCCGCCAAGCAAGCTGCAGCAGTCTGCCTACAAAGCACATTCAAATGCTCTATAGCCAGACCTCCTGCCTGAAAGAGTCAGAGTTTACACTAGCAGGACAGCCCAGAAAGCAGGAATTTTAAAACGGCATGGCTTTTTTCCTGCTATGGCTGAAAACAAAAAGCATGCGGTCAGCTTTTCATGAACACCATTTAAGTGTTTTGTGGCAGAGCCTCTTAAAAGAGCTGCAAGGTTTTATAGCTAAAGTTGAGTCAGGAAACCTCTCTTGAATGAGATGCATTTGCCTCTAGCAAACAGAGCCCACTGAGAAAATGCTGCTATCAATAAGCAATGCTTAACTCTGTTCTTTTCTATCTAGAATTACTTTCCAAGCTCTCTCTCTGGCTTTATGTGGATGCAGTTGTCCATGTGGGTACCATTTGTTGACTGAGTTTTCTGTCCTGCCCAGTTCCCACATTCATTAAGTCCCAAAGAAATCATACAGAGGTCTACATTAGTTATAAACTAATTGGCCTAGTAACTCAGACTTCTTATTAACTCTTATAGCTTATATTAGCCCATTATTCTTTCTGTGTTAGCCAGGTGGCTTGGTACCTTATTCGGCAGAGCAGTCACATCTTACCTCTTCTGTGGCCAGGTCAGGACTATGGACCAAGCTTTCCTCTTCCCAGAATTCTCCTGTTCTCATTGACCCTCCTCTACTTCCTGTCTGTTTGTCCTGCCTATACTTCCTGTAAGGTTACTGGCCAATCAGCATTTATTTAAAATATAATTGACAGAATACAGACCATTGTCTCACACCACTTCTGTATATGCGTTCCTTTTATTGGTTAATAAATAAAAATGCTTCCTTGGTCTGTGATAGGACAGAGTAGAGCTAGGCAGGAAAAACTGAACTAAATGCTGGGAAGAAGAAGGCAGAGTGGCAAGATGCCGTGTAGCTGCCAGAGGGGAAAGACACAAGCTGCCAGTTGGAACCTTGCTGGTAGGTCACGGGCCTCATAGTAAAATATGAAAATAATGGAAATGGGTTAATTCTAGATGTAAGATCTAGCTAGCAATACACTTAAGTGATTGGTCAAGCAGTGATTTAAATAATACAGTTTCTGTGTGATTATTTCAGGAGTCTGGATGGCCAGGAAATGATCAAGCAGCCTCCTATAATTGAGGACGATAAGGAAGAGGAACATGGAGGAATAAAAGCAGGAAGAAGAGGAGGATGAAGATGAGAGAGTGAGAGAGAAAAGGAAGAGAGAGAGAGACAGAGAGGGAGGCTCTAAGGGTACTTTATTTTCTATAAATATAAGAAATTTAAGGGTTACTATGGACTATGGACACAAGTATAGTATGATAGTAGCCACAAATAGCAACAAAGGTATTTTGTAGAAATGTTCTTCATATTGATTATTCTGAGAGACACATGACCACATTTTTTTAAAGCTCATAGAATTGAGCTCTCTATGATGATAGTTGGGATATTCACCAATCTGATTATAGGCAAAGGCCAGATGGGGCACCCTCTCCACTACTACTAAAAGTGTCAGCTGGGGTTATCTCTGTGGATTCTTGAGAATTCCCCTCGCACCCGATTTCTCTATCAAGATCTCTCTTTCATTGCTCTCCCCAGCTGACCATCCTGTTCCCTCAAGATCTCATCCCCAATTCTGTTCGTTTTACACCCCCTTTACCCCACCCCCGCAGTTTACCCAGGGGAAGTAGCACTTCTCTGGTATTCCCTGCTCTTTATTGAGTCCTTGTTTTCTTTTCTCTTCCTGACCATATGATTATAGTAAAATTTAATGACAACAGAAACATTTGAATTGCATGATCACTATTGAAGGACAATTTTTGTTAGTAACAAAGTCATTGCTTATTACCTTTATGGTAATGCCACTTATTCTTTCCTGTCTTTCATTTAATCTCTGTATCGTAAAAGAAGGAGAGCCAAAGGATGCGTCTGTTGTGCTCTCTTTCCTTTCCATCTTCTCTGTCTCCCACTCACCATCTAAATAACTATGATGGAGGGCATGAGTACCTCAAATCTAAAGCAGGGTGAACACTTTTAGGAGTGGCTTTCTCCTGGTTGTTTCCTTTCCTTGTGCATAGCAACACAAATCAATTACCACTAGCTTTCCCGAACACTGTGATGAGGATTCTGTATCTACTGACAGCCTCAGCAGGGAAATACTGTCTTAATTAGTAACGTCTTCCCCATACACTCAAGAAAATCATTTTTATCATCATGATGAACCAATTCACTTGAAAACACAGAGTATAAAGACAGCCTTTTAGATAAGTCTTGTATACTTAACAGAAGCACCACTGTGAAATGTTTAAAAAAAAGTTATTTTTAAAATGCATGAACCTAATAGTTCCTGTATACACTGCTCCCATAAACAGTGACCATTTTCCTTGGGGTGAAGAGCAAGAATGAAACAAGTGGCATAATTCTTATACCAGATCCCAATTTACAGACATCTACCATTGCCGTCATGAACTTAAAGCCACATTCATGGCAGAACATCTCTTGGCTAAGCCCGTTATGCCTCTATGGAAGCCATTTTCCTCCCTGCCCAAAGGAGGTGAGGAGAGGTGAGGAGGCAGGCAGCAAATTAAAGAAGCTTCCTCTGCCGAGCAATTCGGTCGGAAACGGCAAGAACAAGGCATAAGGTTAATTTTGTCTGGTTTCAGGTACAAATTACTTTATTTTAGTTTTGGTGGAAGTAAAATGAAGCAATTCAGAAGGAAGAAAGAATTCCGGAAAGAAATTCTATTCTTACCAACCCAGCAGGGATGTACATTTCAATTGCTGAGAGGAAACAATATTAAATGTAATACTAGAGGCTCATTGGAAGCGGAAGCAGAGCCTAATTTGAAGCAGGAGCCATTCATAAAATGACTCACAAACGTGCTCGCAAGAATTAAAGCAAGTTTATAAAGAATAATTCTTGGTTGCATTTTTTTTTTCATTTCAAGAAAGTAATGAAAAGGAATGTAGCCCATACCCGAGGTTCCATCCATCTTTTTTCTGTTTTTCAAACATGTTTATTATTAAAGCAAGGGACAGACAGATAAATCTGTTGAATAGCCAAGGGCCGATCGACAATAGACAGGCAAATGCCTAAAATCCTGGCTCACCGCCATACACTCAGAATAATAACAGAGCAGACAGCTAATGATATTTTATGTATTAGGCAAATCTGAGTCCCAGCTTTCTCCCAGGAAGGACATTAGGCAGAAGTTCCGTCAATGACAGGTCTTTACGTACTACAGTTTGGCTACCTCAAGGGATCTCTATGATGAAAGCAGGAGATAAACAGGAAGCATGTTTTCATCTGGGTCTTTTACACACTTCCTGCCCTACAGCTCTGGAATCTGAAGGCACCTTTTAGCACCGTGCCATGCTGCACTGTGCCCTCCCCCATACTCTTGTATCTTAACTCTCTCTGCGAGGGAGACAGCTCAGTGGGCAGTGGAGGCCAACAAAACTTCAGTAGTGCTGAACAAAGGAGCAATCCTTCTGAGTGATTTCTCAAGACTCTGACGTTGTATCGCATTATGGAGTGAACAAGCCTCTCTGGATCAGAGTTGCTAAGCAGTCCCAAATTCTTCCTAAAGAGAGAGAACAGTGCAATGCCGCATTATAGGTCTCCGTGAATTTCAGTTCTTCCCACAGATGGTGCAGTCTGCCATTCGTGGAAAGATGCTTTAACTCCTTAAGGCTGATTTCCTGCAGATCAGGACTCAGTTAAAAGTAAGACTTGGGCATGTACCTCTGGGTAATGTACCTTCAGTGTCAAGACTTTCTCACCTGGAAGACAGGTCAACCATCAAGTTCGTCAGGGTGGTGGAGTTGAGGGATCAACTCTTTTCATGGGTGTAATATTCTTGTTACTCCTTGTCTTTCCCCTTCTTCTTTTCCAAAACCATATTATCCTGGTGGCTTAGAAGATATATTGGCGCTACATCATTGCTCTGTGTAACCATAAGGTTGGGAAAAATACTGTCAAAACTACTTAAGACTTACTTAAGAATTTGTGCAATTCTTATGCAAAAATTCAAGTAATATGTTTACAAATCCATAACCAGAAGAAATGACACTGAGATAAAATTGAATTCATTGTAGCCTGTAGCTTGAAAAAGTATAAAAGTTGCCTAACTTGACAAAGGAATAACCTGGTGCAGTTCATATTCAGACAAATAATATGGCTATAGAGGACTTGGTCTGAGGACCTATTTCTCAGAGTATCATTGTTTCATGTTTATTTATTTTGTGTGAGAGTGTGTGCGCACATTCGTGTGTGTGTGTGTGTGTGTGTATGTGCATGTGGGGGGGTTGAATCACTTAAGTACTGACCTTAGAGTAATTCTTACCTAAGTATCATCATCTGTTTTATACTTTATTTGATATTATGAAAGTACAAGGGCTACTAAGAGAAATCAAGAGCACAATATTAGAGTAGAATAGAAATGTCTTAGTGAAGAACCTAGCCCTGCCAACAGGTTTACTGTTTGTTTCTTGTACAACGTACATAAACAGACACTAGCTCTAAAAGTAATATGGTAGTGAGCTCATACATGCATTATTATTGGTCAGTCATATCATGAAAGTACCAATATGGAAATTTTATCCAATATTTCTATGATTCATTCTTCTAAATAGTCAAATGGAGATACTGAAAGTAAATATAAGTTAATGCAAATTCAAGTAACATGAAGTATGTGCACTTTAAAGATGCTGTTACCCAGAGTATGGTTTAATCATTACTTATTTTAACGAATTAATTTAGAGAAACAGCCAGCAGCTAATGTTAGCTAAACCCTAATAACCACATACTCTTTTGGCTAGAAACCATTATGTGCCCTCTTATTACTACCTTCTTTTCCCATGCCATCTCTTCCTTCTTTGAATTCTGTGCCTTTGGATTCCGGAGCTTGATGGTGGCCTGTTTTTATTGCCACCCTCCTGAATATCACCTTGGCCCTGTAGCTCATGCCATACTTGAGGTACTTTCAAAGGGCTTTCTCATGACCCAGAGCCTCATTCAGAATCCAACCTAATTCAGATCAGTTTGAAAAGAAAACAAACCGTGTGTATCCTATACTATGATATAGAGACAATTAACTTCCTGCCTCAAGTTCTTGCAGCTCTTTCTTGTTCTACCTCAGGTAAGACTGTTGATAATCTCCCTGTATAATTAGGATTTTTAGCTCAGTTTTATCATGCCATCCTCTTGCTGAAACATGTGAAGGCAAGTTAGAAATCAGGAGAACACTAACTGAACCTCAAAAAGCCAGAATAGCTGTCTGAGATTCATTCGTTATGTAGAAACAAGAAATTCTTTAAAAGAATGGTTAATCTTCAACTGCTTCAAGAGTTTAATAAAGCTGCATGAGTCAGGAGTATTTTTCAAGGCAATAATGAGTCTGACATTAACTGGCCTTGCTCTCTAAGAGCAAAATGCATTCCTGTTCCCTCCCTCTTCAGGAGGCTAACTCAAAGGTCTGGTTTTTTCCCTGCAGCCTCTAAGCTCCTACTCTTTTGTTGAGGACATTATCACTCCAAAGTCATTTAGGAGCCTAAACACTTCCCTTTGTTTGCATTAGAGGAATAACAACCCGAATACCATGCCCATGAGGGAGAATGGAGTCTTTAAAAGCAGGTATATAATTCTGCCCAGATGCCATTGTTTTCCAATGACATAACATGTTCATTTCAGTCGGACATTTCTTCGCTACCCTGACCATATAAAGTAAAGAGAAGATGTCCTAAGGGCAACCGCCTCATTGACTTAGATTCCTTAAGTCTCAAACTGATCTGAGAGCAGATAGCTGAGAAAGCAAGAAAACTGTGATGCCACAAACCAAAGTGAAATGTTCCATGGTAAGACCGTGTGGTCAAGTTATATAGAGATATTCTGTAGAACTGCTAACACTGATGTAAAACAATAAAAAATGAATAAATAAACAAACAAATGAAAGCGTGGTGAGTCCTGTGGATCTCTCTAAAGCAACAGAATACTTTTTCTATAGTTGAGGCCAAACTTAATGCATTTTTAAAAGAACATGTAAAGATTTGGGGAAGGGTTACTATTATGTGTTAATTTTCTACATTATTAGTTTATGAAATGAACACATGTAGGTTTTTACATTCTTTCCTTGCTCTTTTTTTTAAGCTTGTTTGGTTATCATTTTTCAAAGTTTTTGAGATAGTGGCCTAGATAATAGACTTTCATCTTCTTTTCTTTATTAGTACACGAACATCAAGGGACACATTTTCCACTTAGAATTGTTAAATCTGACGAATAACTAAGAAAAAGTAAACTCTTGCATATGAGTAGTAACCAGTAGCATAAGATGGTGTAATTAGTGCTTTACATGCAATTATTGATATCGCTTTTTCAGTTGAGGAGGATGAGAGAATGTGATGCATTTATTCTTCTCTATGTTAACTCCTTGGTTTCAGATTTTTGTTTTGAGGGATAACAATGCTTTTTAAATAAATTCAATTTCTGTCCTGTACTGCCTGTTTCCAGCCTGTCTATAGAAGAATGACTATTTAATTTGAGGCTCCTACATGTACTTTTTTTTGTTCAACAGCCAAATCACCCCCAATAAACCCTTTACTGTGGTTATGTTTTTATTATGCTGGAGAAGAAGTGAGAATTCTACCAGTAAAAGACAACTAGAATGTATAACCCAGATGATATCTAAAATACAATTTTAGATACTATTTAGCAACATTTTAGAAACTGTAAAAACAAAAACAAAACTCTGTTGCATACGCACATCCTACTGGATAAAATAGAAACAAGACCCTTATCTCTACTTCAGAAAACCATTCTTTTTCTTGAGTTACATACAGGAAGAGCCTAGAACAGTGGTTCTCAATCATCCTAATGCTGCCACCATTTAAGATAGTTTCTCATGTTGCGGTGGAGAAAGAGACCTGGTCAGTCGTCTTCATCAGCTTAGACCATAAAGCCCAATATGGACAAGTTCAACAGAACCGCCATATATGGGCTACCCATGCATGCTTCAGCATTGCCTGGGCATAGATTTCAAATTTCTTTCTCATGTTGTGGTGACCCCCAAGCATAAAATGATTTTCATTCCTGCTTTATAACTGTAGTTTTGCTACTGTAATGAATTGTAATATAAATATCTGTGTTTTCCTATAGTCTAGGGAGATGCTTGGGGATAGGTCATTTAACCCCCAAAGAGGTGTGAACTTACAGAATGAGAACCTCTGGTTTAGAAGTACAGGATGTTTAATTTTGATTTTTCAACTTGATGAGATTTTGAATCACCATGGAAACAAACCTCTGGATGTGCCTGTGAGAAAGTTTCTAGAATGAATTAACTGAATTTGAAAGAAATACACTAAATGTAGGCAGCCTCATTCTGAGTGCTAGGGCCTTTGGCTGAATAAAAAGGAGGTATGTGGGCACCAATTTCTCCCTGCTTCCTGCCTAAGAATGTAGTACTACTAAGTGTTTTCCTTTCCCTTTCTTAAATGTGAATGCCTCCCAGTTCATCATGGACTTCTGTATGCCCAGACTATAGCGCAAAATGAACCTTTCTAGTTGTTTTTATTGAGTATTTGGATGTAGCAACAACAGCAACAAAAAGTAACTAAAACAGAAAATAGAGATTGGGACGTGGCGTTGTTGAAGTGGCAAAGCTGAACATGTGTTGCTTCATTATGAATTTGAAATTGGCTTGTGGAAGGAATGTAGAAGATCTTGGAACTTTGGGCTACAAAAGTCATGGAATCCTATTAATAAAATTGGAATTTGGAAGACCAGAATTCCACGAGAGACATGGAAGGTAGGGCTCATGATATTTCAGAAAAGAATAAAGATTCTATATTGGAATTGGACTCAACCCCACTCTTGCTTCATTTTGCTGCATTCCCCTTCTGTTCCGAGAACATTTGTGTGTCTAAATTAAAAGGTAATGGAGCAATTTCTTTGGCAGAGAGAATTTTAGGACAATATATCATCAAAACTCTGATGTTGTGAGATATTTTGATAGCCATTCTGATGCTCTCAAGACTGCCCAATAAAGTCATACTTTGAATCAGAGAGGGAAGCCAGTGATTGGCTAGCCCAAATTGGCCACAGAGAAGCCAGCAAATTGGATAGAAAAGACACACAGGAAGGAAAGAGCAGGAACTGAAGTTTGAGCTTCCTCTTGGTTCTTGGATGAAGGAAGAGATGCCCTTTGTGGTGTCTCCTGCCAAAAAGCAAGGTCAGTTAGTTGCTACACAGTGTCTCTGATCTATCAGGTTTTTACCCCAGCCTTTGATTCCTGAAGTCTTATTAATGAAGAGATTGATAGAGACTTAATTTAAGCCTACATATCATGTTCATGGCAGAGCTGGGGTGGAGTGTCTGAAGCCCCGATAGGCTGTGACCCGGGTGGCAAATATATGTAATATTAGGGAACCTTGTTCTTTTCACTGGAATTATAGGAAAGGCCCAATGAGTACAAAACCCACCAGTTGTAGGCTCTAACTTACGGTCACGCAAGTCCATTTCAAGGAGAGTAAAGACAGAGAGGATTTAGAATTTAGTATCCTGTTCAGAAACAATGTCTCAGGATTACGATGGCTTAAGGGAGACAGACTGAATCTAGAGCTGACAGTCATAGGCAGCATCATCCATGTGAGGTTTTTTTGTTTGTTTGTTTGTTTGTTTTTTTCAGACACAAGAGATGCAAAACTTGTGGATTCCAGAATTTTGTGCTGTAGCTATTATGACATTTTGAGGTCAGGTTTGCATGGCAAGGGGCAGAGAAATGCAAAGAGATCTTATGAAGCTCCTGTTGAAGTCTAAGTTGCAGGGCAGCCCCCTGAATGTTGGAGATCCCAGAATCCTCAACTGTCCTTTGAGGAAAGTTGAAGACATAGAGGGAAGCTGGACAAAAAGAGATACTCAATATATTGCAGGCAGTGGAGATGGGTGTACAATGCTACATGGATCCTTTCAAGCTCAGATGATTTTGCTATGAGATCATGATGCCAGACATCATAGGGTTTTAAAATTTGCCATATATGTTGTTCGTTTCGTTCTTGACTCTAATTTTTCCTTGCTATGTGTCCAAAATCTTCTCTGATGACATGGGAATGTTTCCTCTGTGACAAAATGTAGATGGAGAGTTTGTAACTTGAATTTAGTTTATAGAGCTTACAGTTGAAGACATGAATCTTTCGATTTTGAACAATCTTGGAACTAGTATTAAAGAATATTAAGAATTTTTGAAATTAAGTAGCATGTGTTTACAGTACCAGATAGCCATTAGCTTATTGGTATAGGAGATGGAGGATTGTGTTTATTGTTCTTTGGGCTGACGAGGGAGGGGGACTTGATTGGGGGAGGGGGAGGGAAAGGGGAGGCGGCGGTGGGGAAAAGACAGAAATCTTTAATTAATTAATAAAGAAATAAATAAATTAAAAAAAGAAAAAAAGTAATGTGTTTGGGTGTAATGTTGACAAGAAATGGAATTGTGATAGCTAAACTTGACTGTGAAATTGAAAACCTTTAGAATCATCATTGGAATAAATTTCTAGACATGTCAGTTAGGGAATTTTTAGATTGAGATACTTGAAAGGGAAGGACCTATCCTAAATGTGGACAGCACCATTTCTTATTCTGGAGGTGTGACTAAATGACAAAGAGAAAACCAGGTGAGTAGCCATGTTCCTCTTGCTCTGCTGCCTGAACGTGAATGTAATGTAAGGAGATATCTTGCTCTCTGTTGTCATAATCTTTTCTTCTTCACCATAATGAGATGTACAAACTGTAGAAAACAAAACCCAACTTTTTCTCCAAGTTACTCTGTCAGGTACTTGAAAGTAGCTAATAAATTCTAAAAAAGAAAGACATATTTTTTCCAATTATGGAAATGAATCCTTCTGTTTTCAGTCAACTTATTACAGTTTTCCTGTTTAACAAGCACAGATATTTTTGAGTAATGAGCCACATATCACTGATACTTAGAAAGTTAGGTACAACTTCACCTTTAAAGGAATGTCAATATAAGACATTATATTTAAAAAATTGTAGAAAACACTTTCTTTCTCCCAAAAGCACACTTGATTCATTTTCTAAGTGCTTAGACAGGATCACACCTTTTGCCTCAACTTTTGCCTTTGACAGTCATCATTGTTTATACTTCCTGGAGCCAGGTCAGTCATCTTACAACTGTAGAACAAGAATTGCAGGACAAATAAAACAAAACAGAAACCATAAAATAAATGCCAGATAAAAGGTGGAGATGAACCTTGTAACATAAGCAGTTGAGTCAATGTGATCAGCCAGGTTTCTTGTTATGTGAAATCAATACACCCTCAGTTATTTCAGACATCATTACTAGGGCTATCCCATTATCTTCCTCTAAAATGAATTCCCACCATGACTGGGGATCTGTTGATTTCTTTAGTCTCAGAGTCATTGCACTGAGTGTTGATGGTGAATGGTGGCTTAATGAATTGACTTATCCTAACATATATTTATAATTTAAAAGCTGACTTCAAATTCCTGGGAAAATCTAGGGAGTATGAAAAAGAAAAGAATGTCTGAACTAGTGAGAGAAAGATTTTGTCACCAAACAGTGAATTCTATTCTCACTAAAACTCTTTTACTCATGTAACATTTGGAATCAAGTTTAGAGATAAGAGTACATTTATTTTGTAATTTAAAAGACTGCTGTGGAACAATGGTCTGTACCCTGTCACTTGTAATATTTTTAATAAAATGCTTATTGGACAGTAGCCAGGCAAGAACTATAGGTATAATGACCAGGCAGGAAGTAGAGGCGGGGCAATGAAAACAGGAGAATTCTGGGAGTAGGGAAGAGTCACTCTGCAGTCTTCACCCAGATAGTAATTTAAATCTCATTCAATTGTTGATTCTCCCCATTGGGGAGCTAAAAGCTTGAAACCCCTATGTTGATGATTTGTAAGAAATCTCAGTGACTATACCTAACTACTAATATGTGTTTTCAAAAGAATTTTGCTCAAAGACAAGAAAGTGGTTCAAATTCCATTGTCAAGAAAAACAATGATTTTCCTTTTTATACACCTCAAGAGGCCCATTTGTCCTTATTCAGCAGGTGTCTGCAGTTTGTTAAACCTGATAAGTATAAAAGTAAAAAAGCTGAAACTGGTTGGCATAGACTGGAAAAATCTAAAGTTTTTCTCTGTTTCTGTTGCTGTTTTAGGGAAATTTCTTAACACATTGTCTCATAAATGACTAAAGAGGTAATCCCCCTACAAGAAGACAACCCATACTTGCAAATGAAATCACAGAACTAGAAATACATTACCTTCTGTTGCGTTGTTGGTCAATAGGGACATACACAGTCAATCTTCTTACTAACCCTAAGAGCTTGATGGTAAGATACTATCCCTAAAGACACTATACAGCTATGTCCAAGAACATGGGGACTGCAAACTAGTTCTTACTTGGAAGGTTGCACCCCTGCTCACTAGAACTCATTGTCTTAGAAAATTTTATGTAAGCTACCAGAGGAGAAATGTAGGTGTCAGTCTTACCCAGCTGTGAATGTTGCAAGCTACAATGACTGACCTGAAAGGACAGATCCACCGACGGAATAGTGGCACAGATGCTTTAGGAGAAAAAAAAAATCCGAAGAACAAAAACCAAGAAAAAAAATGCTTTTAAAAAGTTGAATTTAAGGTCCATTCCATAAGATGGAACTTTTATTTGACACTGTTAAAGGTGCCAGCAACCTGTCCCGAGTCCTAGTTGGAAACCTAATAATACTATTATTCTGCTAAATGGTCATGGTATTCAAATGATACTCAATGACTTATTGCTTGACCCATAGAGCAGAGAATCTGTCAACATCCATCAAAAAAGCTTCTTATGGTGGTAACTGACAATTAATATTGAGACATCCTCAGTTGGTCATCTTGCAAAGGAGAAAAGATTGGGTAAATCTCATCCTTAAAACAAACATCCACATAATAACCTTGTCTTAAGGTTCAGGGATCTCTGTGGAAGAGGGGCCACAATGCCCGTAAGAACCAGAGGGGATGAGGGGAGTTGAACAAGGAATTGTGCCACTAGTTGAGGACAATGACTAGGAAAAGATGAGCTGTGGTTCTATAATGAGGCTCAACTCCAATAGGCTGACAGCACACTAGGTCAGGTCCTGATCCGAAGGCTATCTGGGCAAAACAAACTGGACTCCGTGGGAAAAGGCAAAAATAGGAGTGACTTCAGACTTGGATGGGAAGAGGTGAATTTGAAGGGTGAACGTGCCTAGACATACATTATATAAAATTCACATAAAAACATTGCCACCCACATCTCGTGCCGTGAGTGATCAAAACAATAGTTCACAAGCCGACTCATATTCCTGCTCAGAGATGTGTATCACTTGTGGAGGGAAGCTGAATCAGGTGTTGTCAGCTGGTTACATTGGCTTTACCCGGAGAACAATCAAACACCAATTTTATTCCCCTGAGATATTGATTTGATAAACTCTGCATAGAATGTAAGTAGTGTTGGTCATTAAAGATACACAGGTAATATTAATACACAGGTAGGAATAACACCTAGTACTATAACCAAGGTGGAACTTCAAGTCAATAATCTACTTATTATATTGAAACATGAACATCAAAAATTCTAGGTCAGCCTGAGCTACATAGGGACACTTGTCACAATAATCTAAATAGAAACAAAAACAAAACAACTGAATGTCTTAAATCCTAACGAATAAAGCAAAGAAATCTACCTTTACCTGGACTTAATCAACAAAGAATCTCCTGGAAGCAATACCATTGGTCTTAGTGATTACAAGGCTAGGTGGTGTTTTCCTATGTACTTCTTTAAAACAACTTACTGTTTGGCTCCCAAATGATGTCTAAAAAAAACCTAATCATTTCCATGACTAAAAACTAAATTACTGTCACATACAAGAGGCATCTGAAAAGGTATGACAGCTAACATGGTTGTTGAATTAGGAAGCAGCGGGGCTGCGTCCCCGGTACCTGGCCGCCCGCATGGCTAGGTTATGCCCCGAAATAATTACACGGAAACTGTATTCTTTCAAACACTGCCTGGCCCAGCTAGTTCCAGCTTCTTATTGGCTAGCTCTTACATATTGTTCTAACCCATTTCTAATATTCTGTGTAGCCCACGAGCTGGCTTACCAGGGAGGATCTTAACCTGCGTCTGTCTGGAGCGGGAGAATCATGG
>NW_026067937.1:1421783-1525306 GCF_014885135.2 Alexandromys fortis
TATTGGCTAGCTCTTACATATTGTTCTAACCCATTTCTAATATTCTGTGTAGCCCACGAGCTGGCTTACCAGGGAGGATCTTAACCTGCGTCTGTCTGGAGCGGGAGAATCATGGTGACTCCTTCACTAAGCTTCTTTCTCCCAGAATTCTCTTCTGTTTTCTCCACCCACCTAAGGGTGGGCCTATCAAGGGGCCTAGGCAGTTTCTTTATTAATAAGAAATCACTCCCACATTACATGGTATGGACTTTGAATGGTTTTCTGGAACAGAAAAGGAATATTGGGTAAGACTAAAAGAAACAGAATTTCTTAATATAAAAAGTGTCATACAAACAACATGATTGCACATGCCTGTAATTCCAGCGTTGAGGAGGTAGATGAATGTGGATCATGAGCTCTAGGGAAACCTGACCTACACAGTAAATTTCATAGCAACCTGGGCTGCACAGCAAAACCTAGACTATTAAAAATGCCATGCTAATCTAAAATGCCAATGTTATGATAAATTGAGGTATATATTGAGGTATATATTAATACACAATCCTTACAAATAAACACCATCCTTACAAATTTTTTATAAATGAAAATTGTTCTAAAATTAAGTTTATTTTTATTGTAATCCAATTATGACATTTGTTCTTTCCCTTTCCTCCATCTACACCCTCCCATATACTCTTCCTCACTATCGTTAAATCTCATTGTCTCTTTTTTCACTAATTGCTGTTCTAAGTATACATGTATATGTGTATATATTCTTAAATATAATCTGTTCATTTCATATGTTATATTTATTATTAAAGCCAATCTAGGAAAATTATATGTTCTATATGCAATAACACCTTTCTATATGGAATATCAAATTAGCTTTTATTTCCAGGTTAATGATAACACACATTTAACACTTTTTTATTTCAGCACTGAGAATTAAATTTAGGGTCTCATACAGCTAACCAAAACTCTACCTTTTTATGATTATCAATTTATTTATGGTTTATAGTTATAGTTATATAAAGTTATAAGGTATTTTGAGTGTATCTCTGCTTTACTCTAAATTTTCTTTATTTATGAGCCAAGAAAATCATGAATAAATTTAGCATTCTTTCTAAATAACTTGACATAATATATAATAAGACATAAACAATGAAACTAGGAAAATGGAAACCAAAATATCAATAACATTATACAGAGAAGAACATAGAAGAAAATGTAGTATTTGCATGGTAGGGGAAGCTATATCCTTTCTACTAGCAACAATTAAATTCATTTACTTAGGAATTGTGTTATTATTGCCCTGAAAATCCCCTTGCCTGCTAGATTATTTGTAACTGTTATTGATATATTAAGTGCTTTTTAATACAGGAGTTGTCACTGTTTTCAAAGTTGGAAAATTCAACAGATCGACAATATTAAATAATGTGGGTGGATTCCCTGGCTTGGCATTGGAGATTGGATTTCATAATGTGATAAATTATATCACATGTAATCTTCTTTATTTAGCTGGTGCCCCTAAACTTGCTGCTTTGTCTAGGAGGGATTGGGTTCTATAACCCGTCACAACAGAATTAAAAATGTAACCCATGGGCAGTGTCACAATCCTTTCATTTAAAATATTGAAACCCTGACATCCATTTTTTAAATTTATTTATTTATTTATTAAAGATTTCTGTCTCTTCCCCACCACCGCCTCCCCTTTCCCTCCCCCTCCCCCAATCAAGTCCCCCTCCCTCGTCAACCCAAAAAGCAATCAGGGTTCTCTGCCCGGTGGGAAGTCCAAGGACCACCCACCTTCATCCAGGTCTAGTAAGGTGAGCATCCACGAAACTGCCTAGGCTCCCACGAAACCAATAGGTCCAGTAGGATCAAAAACCCGTTGCCATTGTTCTTGAGGTCTCAGTAGTCCTCCTTGTCTGCTATGTTCAGCGAGACCAATTTTGACCCAGGCTTTTTCAGACCCAGGCCAGCTGGATGTCAGGGCTATCCTGATGATGTGGAACCAGATGCTGAATACTGATATTAAGGAAAAAGCAAGGAAGTGAGAAGACAGTGAGGCTTCTATCAGAAAAGGGAACAGAAATCTAAGTCAGGAAGAAAGCAGGTGTGAGATGATACAACATACATAATGGTTGGACTTTTGCTTGCTAAGATCACTTCCCTGAATATATTTGTTCCTAAGAATTTCTTAACTTAGTCCAGCACAATAAAATATCACTATTCTATAATAAAAAAATAAATAAAATAAAATAAAATATTGAAACCAACATCAAGTTAGTAACATGGAAAAGAACAAGGAAAAGGGAATCCAGAAAAGCCTTAGGAAACCAGGAGGGCTGGGATACTGTCTCTACAGGGAGTCATTTGAAAAGCACAAGAAGTGTTCAACCCTTTTTTACCAATGTCCCAATTCTGAGATTATCTGTGGAACATATATCACAGATATCTAGATCTTCTTTCAATCCATTTTAGGTTAGGAAACCAGTATTTCTAGAGAACATTTAAAAAAGAGAATTTGATGTATCTAGATTCTATGCATTCACTAGGCTTAATTCTTAATCTGTGCAAATCTTTCATTTCAGATCATAAATTGTGGGTACTAATACAAGGTGATAGGAGTCTTATAACAACTGCATTGTGCTAAGTCTTGAGCTTTGTGTCAAAATGTTGGGTGGGGTAAAGCCCACAAGGTCTTAATCATACACAAAGAATTATAGGCAGCTGAAGAAAGATGGGAAAAGGAGGGATGATTTTCCCCAGGTAAGAGCTCACCAATTGATTGTTCAGTGCCAAAGGATCATCCCTTAAAACAGACATACAAGTAACATTTTATGTACTGAAAGATTATATTTAGGAACATAAATGTCTAGGCATGTATGCATGTAAATAAAATTAATACTAAAAATTGTCATAAATTTGAAGGAGAGGTGGAGTAGATATATGGGAGGGTTTGAAAGAATACAGGGCAGGAGACAAATGTATTTATATTGTTATCTCAAAAACATGTTTGCTTGAGTTCTTAAACCAAAATGATGTTCATATGCATATCCTTACTAATAATATATTTGTCATTACATTGAATTTCCCTGACTACTTATTGATGTTCTATATTGTATCATACATATATCATACATGTTCTATTGTTAGTTTTCTCTCCATTATGTCCATTATATACACCTTAGTGGATGTCAGCTTTTTGTTGTTGTTTTTGGTTTTCGGTTTTTCAAGATAGGGTCTCTCACTGTAGTCTTAGCTATCCTAGAACTCAAGAACCAGATTGGCATCTAATTCACAGAAATCCACCTGTCTCTGCTTCCAAAGGGTTAGAATTAAAGGCATTCATCACCACTGCCCAAACAACTCTATTTGAATAAGCAGAAAATACTCCTGAAAGAGAAACTCTTTCAAATAGCATTTACTATTGATTGTGTTGGATTAACTATTTTTTTTTTATTTTGGAATGTGAGAATTACATCTGTATACATATAACTGGTAGTTTTTCTTCACATACCAAAAGTTTTCATGGATGTGAGTTGTAAGGCCAGCAGCTGACAGACTTTTTCTATGTGAATTTTTGTATATTGACAAGATATGTAAAAAAATCACCTTTCTAAACATCTCTTGTACTATGGTTAGATTGCATTATTTTTCAGCAAGTATGATAGCACAACATTTGGAGTATAGTAGTGACATTGAATCTACCTTCCTTCAATTACTATTTTAGAATCAAAATTCAAAGAAATCTAAGTCTTGGAGGAATGTATAGAAGGTAAGATCATTTGCTTTGTGAATGCTAGGCTTTGATAATTATGGTTGTTCTGGCACCAGCTGAAGACTTGTTTATTGGAATTCAATAGTCTAGTAGTTGAAATCTGTCTGAGGTAATCTGATAATTTCAATAACTTTATAAACTTAATTATATACACAAAATCTCTGTGGGAATTATCTGGAGTCTGTTCTACTTTCTGCAATGCTCTATGACTGATAATCTTGGTAACTTTCATGAGGACCTGAGCTTTGAATATTTATTTCTTAGATGGATGCAACATGAAAAAAAGACAAATTTTATCATTTTTACGGATGCTTCTGCATTTAAATAACTATGATCTCAATGATCATTGCTACTCACCCTGCCCAAAAGTACCCAATCTGATTTGGGATTCATATAACTCCACTCCCAGTTTATTTACTGGTCTTTTGGGGGACCACTATAGGCTCGTCTTTATGTCCTGTGCTAGTGGGATCCCAATTTTCTGGCTACTGGTTGGGCCTAGCCAACGTAAAGTGTTTTAAAGTGGATGAGAGGGACAGATATATATGCAATATCTACTATCACAAATTCATCATTTCCAAGTGGCTTTATGTTTTTAGTTTTGTACTGTAAAAGGCTATTATCACTTTTAAAAGTCTAAGTGCTCTCTCCAGTTCTAACTGCATTAAACAAGTTACTTTGTTCCTTCTGATGATGTAGGACTCTGATTGTGTGACTAAGAATGGCCTCCATTGCCCCATACACTTGAATGTTTTTCCCTAGTTAGTGCAACTATTTGAGAGGGATTAGGAGGTATGATCTTCTTGGAAGAGGTATGTCTATGGTGATGAGATTTGAGGTTTCAAAGGTCTGTCCTACATCCAGCTAGCTTTCTCTTTCTCTGCGTTGAACTTCAGGATCAGGACGTAGCTTTCAGTCACTGTTAGTTCCAGTGTCATGCCTGCCTGCCTGCCTGCTGCAATGCTCCCTGCCGTGATGATCATGAACTCCAGCTATCTGTAACTCCAAGCCCCAATAAATGTTTTCTTTAATAAGTTGCCTTGGTAATGGTGTCTCTTCAGAGCAACAGTAACATAACTAGCAGAAGAACTGGGTATCTACTTTCTGCTGTAGTTAGTTGTATTTTTGAACACTTCTGTGTTTACATCCGTTAACTCTGTCTATATCTTAAAAATAGTCTTTTCATTTAATTTTTTCAATTTTATTATGCCATCTATGTCTTATAGATATCTAGTGCAAATGAGAAAGTGAATGATGGAAATTAAATTAAAAGGGAAAAGGGAAAAAAACAGGAACTTATTGTCCACTATGTTCAGCGAGACCGGTTTTAACCTGGGCTTTTTCAGACCCAGGCCAGCTGGCCTTGGAGACCTCAAGAACAATGGCAATGGGTTTTTGATCCTACTGTACCTATTGGTTTCGTGGGAGCCTAGGCAGTTTCGTGGATGCTCACCTTACTAGACCTGGATGGAGGTGGGTGGTCCTTGGACTTCCCACAGGGCAGGGAACCCTGATTCCTCTTTGGGCTGACGAGGGAGGGGGACTTGATTGGGGGAGGGGGAGGGAAAAGGGAGGCAGAGGTGGGGAAGAGACAGAAATCTTTAATAAATAAATAAATTAATTAATTAAAAAAATAAAAAAAAACAGGAACTTACTCAAAACTCTATTATAGAGTGTTGAAATAAGCCTTGGAGAGCATAGATCCTCCAGGAAGGTTCTACAGCCCATCTTCTACCCACATGCTCAATCCTCCATACCCACTTGTGGGCATCACGTTTATGCTAACTGAAATATACATCAGCACCAGACTTTAGTAAATACAGCTAGAACTTCAGTGACCCTCCAGTATCTCAATTTCTTAAATTAGGATTGCAAATTGACTATGTTCTCTAAAATATATTTATAGCCATAGGCTTTATGCAATTTATTATCAATGGAGAAGTAACTATTTTTTTTTTACCTTGGGTCTTTAGTGACTATGTTCTTTTTATGCTTCTTTTTTAAAATTTAGTCCAACTTCTTTTTGCAAGAGCTAGAGACCGTTAAAGAAAACCATAACCAATAAATATGCAGAGTTGTAGAGCCCAGTACCAATGGATGCATTTACAAAACAACTCCCACACTGAAGGCTCAGGGAACATTGTGGAAGAAGAGACAGAAAGATTGTAAGAGTCAGAGGATCAGGAATTTTGTTGTGAGACTATGTCTCCTAGTAGTATCAAAAGCGTACTCATAATCTCTCACCAGCATAACCACCTAAACATGAACTGCACAATGACAACAGTAGACATGCCAAAAGTGACAGAGGAAAGCACACGAGGTCTCAGTCCTATACAAAGAAATATAAGCAACAAAGGATGCAGAGAAGGGCTCTTCTTCTTATAAGAGTACACCAACTGGTTATCCAATACCAAATGGCCAGCTTTAAAAACCTACATACAAGTAACATTACACAAACTGAGCAGGTTATATTTAGTAATATATTTGTATATATAGATACATATATGCATGCAACAACTATTATTGAAAAGGGGGCCATGAATTTGCAAAAGAGCAAGGAGTACTACATGGAAGAGTTTCAATGGAGAAAATGTAAAAGAGAAATAATACATTATCTAAAAAAAAAACAAAGAAGTTCTAAAAAAATTAGCACAAGTTTCAAAGGCAAATTAAATTCTGTAAGTTCCCTGAACCCTTACAAGCAGTGCGATCTCCACTACAGCCACTGTTCATACAATACATTTGGAAGATTAATGAATGCATTTGTATTAATTACTTGCATTGTATTGATTTTTATTTACTTATAATATTGAAAATTTTAGGTAATATCTGTCTAATGTGCCCCACACTTTAAACATTTTCTTAAGTGCATCACATTTAAAATCTGCATTAATTCCATGAATTAGTTAGTAAAATTCTGATTTCAATTCTTGTTATCCATGACACATGTGTGTTAACTACCAAGTCCAAACATCAGTTTCCTTATTTAAGATGGACATACTTCTCATCCATTTTATCTTAATCATCATCCCAACTGTATAAGTCATTGTGAAGATTCAATTAGATGATATATAAGCACATTTGAAGATATATACACATTATAAGCATTTTCCAAATCTCAGTTACTATTATCATTTAATTTTGTACAAAAATTACAAAAAGCTAAAATTTTGAAGACATTAATTTCCTGCAGGCATTCAGTTACTAGTTATGCAGCAGGAATTTGAGGGGGAACCGGGAGTTAGAGTAGACTCAAATGTTTAGCTACTATACAACTAGGTTTTAGATTACCTCTTTCTTATAGACAGGGAACTTTTCTTTTTCATTTTCCTATACATGAGATCACATTAGCAAAATCTTCCAGGAATAATTATCATAGAAAAATTGACATCTCCTGAAGCATTTGTTTTATTTGCTCTAGTAAGGTTATAGAAACTGGAATATTGCTTTTATCTTTGCTATATACCTCACGTGTACCAGAGAGATCAGTAAAAAAGACAATATTCAAATGCAATATTTACATTTTCTAGGATATTTATATAAATGATTTCCCTTTCTCAATATTATTTAGATAATATGTATTTTATTCAAGAAGTAATGTGCATGAATTTTCTGTTAAAAAGTACTTTGATGGGAAGTCAAATAAAAGTATATGAATAATTAATTTCTAGATTAGTGACCTGCCATTATAAGCATCTTGCTTAAGCCAGGGTATTTTCTGTAGCACACATGTTCTTTGACTGTGTCAGGCTAGCATTTGTCCTTAGTGATACAAAGCAGAGGAACTTTGTACAAACACAGCTAATTAAAATCCAGCCAAACATTTTAGATTTTTGAATGGGAAAAGGCTCAGGAAATTAAGTGAACTTCCTGTAAGAACGTAGCTTTAATTCACATTTTATCTGGTGTCTCTTTCCATATTTTCCTGCCAAAACCATTGTAATATGCTACAATTATCCAGTGGTGCTATTTTACACTTGGGTTATTATTTCAGAAGCCCTGCTTCCGATGTCTAATAAGGTTTCCACCCAGAGCTCCCACACCCCAGAGCTGCCTTCAAAGGTCATTTCTTCATCCCGTTCGTTGCTGGTATAATTGCACCTGCCAGGTGAACTGCAAAACAAGTCCCAGGCGTCCATGGTGAGTCAGTCGCTGTCATCCCAGCCGCTTTCCTGTTTATGCTAGTTTTGAGCATTATGGGCTAGGAAGGCTCTGGGGCCATTCAGAGCTTTTCTTTTTGATAGCAAGAATTTTCCATACATTGGTCCTCAATTCCCAATTTCCCATAACAGGAAGTCGAAACAGACTTGATATCAAAGCAGGGAATTTTAAATGAGCTCAAACAAAGGAGAAAGACGGGAGAGAGAGACCCCTAACGTTTCTAAAACATCTCAATTTGAAAAGGGAAGTGTGTCATGTTCCTGAGATGGTTTTAAAGGCTTGCAGCTGACTGCCAAATCTTTTGCTCACATCTCCCTGCCATGTGAACCGTTTGTGCGGTCTCCCCTGGGCACACTCAGTTAAAAAGTCACATTTCCTTATTGTTAGTTGCAAGCTTTGTGGCAGAGTTGGACAATTCTCTGAACAAATAGATGGGCTTATATTATCCTAGATCAATTTATAGTTTAGGGATTTCTTCAAAATCCCAATTTTTCCTTGATACTTGATGTGTTTATGTGACCTCTCTAACAATTGTCTATCAGCCTGAAAATGAGTAACAGTGTGAAAGGCATAATCTCAAAGCTAAATATGCAATTTACAATGATATAAAATAAAAACAAAGAGTTTGTAAATTTTTGAGTAAGCAAGGGTAAGCACGGTATTGTTCACAGACTTTACAAACCATCTCCAATGCTGCTTGTAACCCTTCAGTACTTGACAGTAAGATCCTATTGGTGAAAACATGACACATGAGTCATAGAACATACAACAATCAAGCTAGCACTTCATATCTACCAGTTAGATTTCATAGTGCAGGGAGGTGCTGTGTTAATTCTTGGGACATAAAAATGATCATTGATATTACCCAGCTGTGATTCCTGCAAGCGACAATAATGACTGGCCTGGAAAGACACACGCATTAGTGCAATAGTGTAACAAACAACATAGGGATAATTAATCACTTTCTAGTTAAATGTAAGCCCTGCTTCACAAAATGAAATTCATGTCTGGTATCATTATCAGGCTGAGAATGGTGATTAGACAGACCACAGGCCCTTGTTGAGAATCTTTTACCATTATTTTACTAAACGGATATAACTAACTCATACTGATCATATTCACTGATTAACTTACCTTTCAACTTTCATCAGAGAAACTTCTGTTTGCAATAGATGATAATCAACACAGAGACTCATGGTTGTCACAAATGTAGAGAATAAGGTCCTGCAAAAGTGCTCATACCTAAAGGGAAAATATATTGCTCACTTTTACCTTTAGGCTTCGGGATCATTGCTGATAAGCATCAGAATGAAGGTAAGAGGCAGAAATGAAGGATAATAATAAGGAAGCAATGTCTTCTGAACATAATAAGTCATCAACATTTGTGAATTTACAATAGTTATAACAGTATGCACAGGGCCTATCAAGCTTAAGCCAGATCAAATCCTGGATTGGAAAACATAAAGGGGCATAAGGTTCCACAAGTAGCTGAGGAGAAATTGACAATTGTTAGCTGTTGGGAAAGGAAGGGCCAGGTTTTTCTAATAGTATAATTCCTAATAAGTCAATCATGCTCCAGTACAAGGCAATGAATTCACAAATATTGTGAGCAGCACAATTGGTCCTGATGGTGGAAAAGAAAGACACAAATTCTGGTGGAAAAAAGAAGGGAGATGGATGTGGAAATTGTTGGAGGAGGTGTAAATAGAAGATTCACTCCTGCTCGGTACTACAACCATTCAGTCCCAAATAAACACACTGTAGCTTATATTAATTATGCCCTGTTTGGCCTATTTCTCAGACTTATTAATACCTAGCCCTTACAACTTAAGTTCACCCATCATTCTTGTCTATGTTTAGCCACATGGCTTGGTACCTTTTCTCAGTGAGGCATTGTCATCTTTCTTCCTCTGCCTCTTGTTGGTGACTGCATCTCTGACTTTCTTCCCAGAATTCTACTAGTCTGGTTGCCCTGCATATACTTCCTGCCTGGCTACTGGCCAACTAGTGTTTTATGAAACCAATATGAGTGACAAATCTTTACAGTGTACAGCATTCTCCCAAAGCATTTCTCCCTATTTTTCTTTTCAAAATAAAAATCCTGAATCTAATCTCCTTGGTTAGCCTTTCTTAAAGGAACTGCACCGCATTATCCCACAGCAAGGAGGGAGGTGGTTATGACGAAAAATTCATTGTATGAAATTCTCAAAGAGCTAATAGAGAGATTGTTCAGGGTATAGGATACTTTGTTGTTTTACTGAAATTGTGTGAGCAACTGAGATTTAATGTCATATTTTTTTGTGGTATGAAAATACTCTGACAAGAACAACTTAAGGTTTATTTGTCCCACATTTCCTGGTGGTTACAGTATACTCCCCGAATCTCTGGAAGTCAAGGTGACCAAGAACTTAAGTCATATTCCATCCACAGTGACAAGACTGAGCAGTGATACACGTCTATCACTAGCATGTGTGCTAGTGTTCAGCTCAATTTCTTTACACTTAAACAGTCCAGGATCTTCTGTAGGAAAAGGTCACAGTTCATTGTTCTTCCCACCTCACCTAATTCAAGCAAGATATTCTATCACAAACATGCCTGTCTCCATAACCTGGACAGATAAGATGAGCCGTCGCAGTAAAAGTTCAGGTAATTTCTGTTCGTATCATGCAAAACAGTCCTTCCATACTTTCTAATCCCCATGAGGCAACGTTTCTGATAAAAAAAAAATAGTCATACTAGCAATGAAAGTGTGCAGGTACTCTACTCCTACTAGTGTCCCTTATGCAACTCCTTGAGGTAGATACCAGTTTTCTCATTTGATATTTAATAAATACACTCAGTGACAGTGGCTGTACAAATCACATAGGTGCAAAGATAATATCCCCATAGAATATGCCTTCAAAGAACCTGGCTATCTGTCTTGAACTCTTCCTTCACTGTACTGTCAAATTTAAAGCACTGTATCATTAAAATGTTATCTATTACTAATATAATACAGAATGTAATAATTTCACACATTATCTAAATTTGAGTTAACTTGATATTGATCACACACACAAACACACACACACACACACGTTCTGTGGAGAGTCATTATTGATCAAAAGAAATACCTTGAAGTAAAGTCTAATCAATAAGAAGTCAATGAAGAGTGCTCTCAGGGATATATTATACAAATAATAGGGGTAGATAAATGCTTCAACAAATAGTAACAAATCATAAGAATAAGTCAAAAGGGAAGAAAAGTTTCCCCCCTCCAAATTAATTCAGGACAACAAACAGAATTATATCAGAATTTAAGGCTTGAATAGTGGTATCATTTATTTTTCTTAGCCATTTTGGACCATGTCATTGTAAGTTTCTTACTTAAAAGTCCCTGCTCATGATAATTGACTCATGGGCTTTATTAGTTACTTTTCTTGTTATGACCAAACACCTAGTAAGATATATATGAATAAAAGGGTGTGTTCTTTCTTACATATCAGAGGACTGTGGACCATTGGTAGAGAAGGCAGGATGGCAGCAGTACCTTAGCCCATGGAGACAACCAGAGAACATACAAAGAGGAATGCCAGTGCACAACTCATTTTGTACTTCTCCCCTTTTTATTTAGTTTAGGAATCTAGCTTCTAAGACAAATCTCTTCTCCACATTCAGTGTTAGCCTTTCTTTCTCAATAATATTCTCTAGAAACTACTTGACAGACACACCTAGAACTATGTACCCTGGGTGAGTCTATACCTTGCACCAAGACTAGCCAAAGCAAATCAAGTGACCAGAAGTCATGAGGCAGTCTATTACCAACATGCATTTGAAGTACAATGTTGGGACTAGTGTACTGCAGGAGTCCTTGATGGGAAACTGAATGGATATTTTACTGGCTGATTTTTCTTCTGCTTGATACAACCCTTTCCTTCTTTCACAAATCAAAAGATGCTACGCATTAAAAAAAATAAAAATGGAAAATGAGACACTTACTGCTTATTCAGAACTAAATGCAAGCAAGGAGTTTAAAAAGACTGTTTATACAGACACTTATTACCAGTTCTCACACTCATATCATTCCTTAAAAGCTGGCTTGTCATTAAATTTCTACTGTAGAGAACCAGGGATTTTCTCATCTGGAACATTTCACAGTCAAATTTTCCTGACACTCTGTACTCTATTCAAGCTCTTCTCCATTCTGCTTTAAGTATTATCTTTATAAAAACGAAAGTATGATAATGGTCTTACACTTAAATCCTGCAAATTATATTTTCTGACAAAATAAAGTTTTTCTTTTAGTCGTTCAGAAACAGACTTTGACAAAGTCAGCTTGTTTGCTGGCCCAAACACAGTTTATTTTATTTTACATTTTAGCACTATTTAGATGTAGTTATCTGAAAATAGTATCTTGTTTTTTGCATATGAATTATCTACTGTGATTACCTTGTAGTTTCTTAACATAAAAGTTATATTTTTACAAATGTTTTTGATAATGCACTAATCCAGTTAGTGAGCTATATATACATATGTATGCATATGTATATGTATATATATGTATATGTATATGTATATGTATATCTATCCAATGAGGTGTGGGAAATCTACCAGTGGCCACATGTTCAAAACATAACTGACTCTGTCTTCTGTCTTCTCTAGCAACAACTAACTGCCAGTACCTTCTCAAGACACAGTAAGGTCTGGGATCCAGCAAGCACTTTTTCTTTTTTTTATTTGCATAGGTATCAACAAGGTATTTTTGGAAAGGGATGCATCTTACTTAGATCATGTTAACTCCCATTCCTTTCTCCCAATTCCCATCTCCCACAATTTTGTTTCATTGCCTCAGTTTTATGTCTATGTTCACGTCATGCATAAATATCTCTGTATTTCCATGTGTGTGCATTAGCATCTTGTGCATATGATTTATGCATTTATATAAAACCTAGAATCCACAAATGAAAGAAGAAACTTGCTGTTTATGTTTCTGACTCTGACATATCAATTGACATGAGGATTTCCAGCTGCATCCATTTTCCTGCACACAACAAAGTTCTGTTACTCTCTATGGTTCAATAAAACTCCATCCTGTACATACACTAAATGCAGGCAACTTCTGGTCATAATTCTACTACTCCTGAAATCTGATGAGTCCACAGTGGGGATTTCTACGGATGATAAGATTCTATGTATGGTGAGGAATTTATTCTTTTATATCCTCTAAAGATAAGGTCTCCCTTTTTGATAGTTTTAGGTGAGCTATAGGCTCTTGAGAGTGACATATTAATGTCACCCACTATTATGATGTTGGGATGTCTCTCCTTTTACAAAAAGTAATGCTTGTTTTACAAAGTTGTATGTTTCAATATCTAGAATTTTGTATCCTATGGGTGTATTGTTGCCTTAATTCATAAGAAGTGATCTTAATCGCTAGAATTGTATCTGAAGTATAACTTGGCAGATAGTATAGTATCTTATTCCTTACCCCTCACGTCTGGTTCTATGTTCTTGGAATGACTTTTCCCATTCTGTTACACTGAGTCTATATTTACTTTTACCAGAGATACATTTTACTTGGAGACAGCTAATCGTTAAAGCACATATTATAATGTGATCTTGCAGCAATTTGATTGAAGAATTGAAGTCACTAACATACAGAGTAAACACTAAAAGGTGTGCATTAATTCCTAACATTTTGTTGCTTTTGTGACTTTTTTTTACCTTTCTAATCTTTGTTACCTACTATTTCAGTACAGATGTTTCTCTCTTGTGATCTCTGTGTTACTGTTTCCTATGGCCTCTTTAGTCTCAGATTCCTCCTCATAGTGTCTATGGTTTTCACTTGGTTGTCATGAATTTCTTGCACTTGTGATTACCATGGAAAGAATTTTTCTTCCTTCAATTATAAAGGACAGCTTTCCTAGACTGAGTAATCTATGTTGGCAGCTATTCTTTCATAGGTCAAAACACACTGTTCCATGTCCTGTTTGAGTTTCTGTTGAGTTACTTGCTGTGTTTATATTTTGGCCTCTATATTGTATATGATATGTTGCTTCTCTATTGAAGTTTTAAAGAATCTTTTTAGTTAACTTGGTGTTTTAACAACAGTATGATTCAAGAAATCTCTTTCCTGGTTTTGCTTTTGTGGTGTTCTAAACATCACCTATGTCTGAAATGGTCATCTCTCTTTTGCTTTGAGAAGTTTTCAGCTATGATCTTTTTGCATTTTTTAATATACTTCTTGCTCACAATTATCTTTCTTTTATGAGAACATAAATCTGGCTATATAATTGTGTTTTATAGATTTTATATGCTCTGCTTTGTACTTATGTAGTAGTTTATATTTAATTATCCAAACATTCTAATTCAGGTACCTCTTATTCTCCTCCACTTCATTCAGTCTATTTGTGAGCATAATATAAGTACGTTATCTCATTTGAGATTTCCTTGTCCAAATTTTCAATTAGCCTTTGTAGGTATTTATTTTTTTAAAAATTGATTTGATTCATTGTGGAGGCAAGGCACGTGTGTGCCATGGCATATATGCCGGGTACTTTTCTCTCTGCCATGTGAGCCACTGGTATTAAACTCAGGTTGTCTGGCAACAAGCACCTTGGCCCACTAAGTCATCTTTGCATCCCTTGCTTTAATATATATACATATATATACATATACATATATATACACATACATGTTTTTCTGTCTTTGTCTTTTGTATATGTATGTGCACATGCATGTTTAAATAAATATTGCTTTATATACATAGAGGCCAGAAGAGGTCATCAGATCCATTGGACATAGAGTTACAGGAATTTTTGAGTGACTCCTGCTTATTAACTTCATGCTGGAATTCAAACTCTGGTCCTCATGGCTGCCCAACAGGAACTCTTAACCATTAAGTCAGTAGTTCCCAACCTGTGGGTTGTGACCCCTTCAGGGGACTAAGGATCTTTTCACAGGTATAGCATATGAGATATCCTGCATATCATATATTTACTTTACAATTCATTACAGTGAAAGGAATATAGTAAGGATAAAATTAAGTTATTGAAAACTTGACTTTGCCATGTCCTATGACTCAGCTGTGTGTTGTCGTTTGCAATCGGGTCTTGCATTCATATTCTGTAGGGTAAGTAAGAACGGTGACAATAGCCTGTAAAGTGTGTGAGGAAGGACTAAGAGACCTCCAACTCCAAAGCAAGAAAACATACCTGGCAATAGACTCTTTGGAGAGCCTGTTGAGTCTCGAAAACTTACCACCCCCACCTGTGGAATATTCCTTTACACTGTGTGAACATATGTCACTGTGGTTGTGTTAATAAAAAAAAATGATTGATCAATAACTGGACAGGTAGAGGTTATGCAGGACTTCCATACCAAAAAAGAGCATGAAAAGGAAGATGAGGAGTCTCATGGTAGCAAGGAAATGCAGAGAAATCAGGAGATGAACTTTCGCTGCTGAGAATAAGTATTGAGACACAAGAAATATGGGTGAATTTAAAATATAAGAATGGTCTGTAGACAATTCTAAGCTATTGACTGAGTATTTATAATTAATGATGCCTTCATGTCAATTATTGGGGAACCAGCAGTCCCAATGAAAATTTATCCTACCCCCTTTGAATGTTTGTTACATTTATACCTTGGGATGTGTATAAGTAGAGGTTTTAGGAGCTTCCACAGTAATTTCTACACAGCTGTTTCAAAGGTCTTTTCTGCTACACCTTCCTATACTTTTTCCTCTGTCTTGGTTTACCATCTCTCACCCTATTTAATCTCTCTTTTCCATGATTCTTATTTGGGTTTTTATACTACATGTTCTACTGTCCTTCAGTGGAAAACCCCCATGGCTTCTTACTATTTTCCTGACTCTATATGTGCTTAAACTTAAAAACTCGCATAAAGGCTTGAAGAAAGCATCATCCACATAAAATTGCAAAAGTTTCAGAGGAAATATTGAAAGATCCAGGGGTAACAGTAGCTGTAACTAGATGCATAGGACATATACAAGATCAGGTCAGGCAGAAATCTCATCATAGATGTTTCAGGAGCTCATGTTGTCCTACTGAAAACTATGGATTGATTGACAGCTGATGACTAAATATGAATTTTCTCCATGCATGAGGCCTCTAAGAGCGATGCATGTTCAATAGATGGCCCCTATACCAATGCACATACAGTCAGAACTAAGTGCACTAAGTCAGTTTTAAAAAATCAGAAGAAGTTGGGTTGGAAAAACAGATGTGGTGGCATATAGGGCACATAGGGCATGGAATGGAGAAGGAAGAAATGGTGGGTGAGTTCTTATGAAAGTGAATATGAAAATATGAAATAAATTATAAAATATTAAATTATGTTACCACCACTCAGTAATTCTCCCTTGCTAGCAGTATCAGATAATGCCAGTCCCTCCCTTGAGTTGGCCAGTGTGAAAACTCTGCAGGCATCACAGCTACCCAGTTTTGTCATCAGTTCCACCCTCTGTAACTGCAGGACTCAGCAGTCCCTTAGTAATATTTTAGCTCTGAGAATGGGTGTTGTTTCAGAGTAGCTGACATCATAGCAACTTCTGCTTTCAGCATGTGTTGGATGGTCCTGTTTTTACACAGTTGACTTCATTATCTAAAGCTCCCTGAGTGTGTGTGCTTAGTTTTGTAGCTGGGTATTTTATATTAATATTGCTCAGGTTACAGTCTCAGCTTGAGTATACTTGTTTCAGTTCCGGTCAATTCCCATGGGATGTTCACAGTTCTTTGGTCCTTCAGGCCTCCTGTTCTTGACTGCGGAAGTGAGGATTTTGGAGTTTAGAGAAATGAGTTTGAAGAACTCTGTGATCTTACTATGCAGTTCCTCAAGATTCCTGTTCTAGCACATCTCAACAGGACAGTGGCACTGAGTGATTTCCTGCATCCATTTCACCCAGATGTGAGGTTTAGCATCTAAAACGATGATCTTGCTGTCTTGGATTTTGCAATCTTTCCTTTTCTATTTTGTTTGTGGTTCATGTTACTTGAGGTTGGGCTTTTTCTCTTTCCTACTGTTTTGATTTAGATATCTGTCTTAGTCTACTGCTTTCTTTACACAATTCACCTTCATCACTTTCATGTTTTTATCTACTACTTCAGTACTATATTTACTAACCATACTTCCTCTATTTACTACCATACTTCTTTGCTTCTCCATGATTTTCTT
This sequence comes from Alexandromys fortis, assembly GCF_014885135.2. Classification (NCBI taxonomy): domain Eukaryota; kingdom Metazoa; phylum Chordata; class Mammalia; order Rodentia; family Cricetidae; genus Alexandromys; species Alexandromys fortis. Next base: position 1,438,882 of record NW_026067937.1, read on the forward strand.
ATCTCTTTTTGAAGTAATGGATCAGTTGTTTTCTTCTGGATTTAGAAAAGTGTGCTGTCTCTAGTCTGCCATCTGCTGGTTTATTACCATGTTTTAATGATTTTATTGTAGCAAAACATATGAATCCCTTTGTAGCAAAACAATATTTACCATGTTTCTACAGAAGGTTCACATGATTTTATTGCATTTATTAAACCAACTAAGCTTTTGACTGGATTTAGTGAATAATTTTCTATAATCATGGGATTTTAAGAGTTAATATTTTCTCTTACAGCTCTTTCCTCAAAGTATTATCTTTTAATACTAATCTGGTGATGAAACCTAGAGCCTTATGCATGTTAATCAAGCATATCGCTAGCGAATTATACTCCAAGTTTTATGTTTAATCTAATTGTTTCCCTGGCAAATTCTTTCTAAAGCATCCGAGCTCACTCTACAGATCACCAGAATCATTGCAACACATGTATGGGGGCCGAGAAACTGCTTCTGACCATTGATTCCTTCCTTGATTTATGCACAGTTTGTCTTTTTTGAAGGCTGATGACTTCCCTGATAAGTCAAATGTCTTCAAGCAGAGAGCATGGGTAACTTGGACCATAAAATCTTCCCAGATGTGTTGATTTGCATTGACACAGTCATGAGAATAAATCTCAGAGAAACATGTTCCATTTTTGGTTTTGGTTTTCAGTACTCTAATTTAGTGTACTCACTGTCTGTGTCAGTGATGACACATGTCTGACACAGATGTCATTGCTCTCATCCACTGCATAAATAAATGCCCTCTGGAGCTATTGGCTCCTCCCTTCTTTCAAATTGAAAGCATGTTTTATTCCTTTTGTTTATTCACTGGGTCATTTAGCAAAACCTCAAGTTGATTCAAGACCTAAATATAATAAACAGGGAAAGAAAAGACAAATTATGTCTCTAGGACATTTGATTTTAGATGAATAGAATAATTTAATTTAATCTACTTATGCTATGCAATTATGTAATATATTTAGTATAAGTGAAGTTAATCATTTTATATAATAATTATAAAGTGATACATAATTAATTTGAAACTTAATAAAGATCTCAACAAGTGGCATCTGGCAAAATTCTGGGGATTGCAGTTGAGGATGCAATAGAAATTAGGCAGAGATACCATTATAGCTTTCAGAGATAAGCTTGACTGGGTGGCCGCAATGATGGTAAACGATCTTATTCACAGTCACCACAAGAATCAGGGACTCCTGTCTCTGTCCCAAATAGCACTGAACTTTAGTTGACATACTTAATTTACCACAGTAGAATTTATACAATGACCATTCCTGACAAGACCACAAAACCAATTAATCTTTCCAGAATTTATCAGACAGCCAACTCATCAAATAATTCCAATTCTGTATGAGAGAAGAATAAAGTAATGAATGAAAGTCACTTAGCATACATTCTTCCTCAGAGAGTGTGAGCTGGTTAAGGTATAATGAGGAAGTTAGCAATAGTTCTCCAGTAAATCTATAAGGATGTTTCTGGAAGAACATAACATGTCCTGTATAGGTACAGGAGTTGTCTGGACCTAATAAGAACAAATGAAAAAAGGCAACTCTCTAGCTTCTTGTGTTGAAATACTTTTTTTCTCTTACTAATGGACATAAAATTTCAAGTTCTGTTGCTTTAGAAGTTTGAGATTATACGAGTGTGGACCTGCCTCCAAAAGGCACTCCCAGCCTTCATTCAGCCTCAAAATGAGCATTGCATCCTCAGTATCCTTTGTTTCTAGACATGCAGACTCAGACCGTATGCTGTTGTTCAGTAGCTTTCCTAGCACTCCAGGTTGTAGAGAGCATATGGCAGGACATTTTTGCCTCCACGCATTTCTTCCATTTCTACAATATATCACACCTTCTCTCACCTCCTTACCTTCCTTGCTGCCTACCCTTCCATTTCTCCTCCTTCCTCCTCTCTATTTTCCACCCAAACATATATGGACAAATAGATATGCTATATATATGAGTAGCTATACACTTACACCTATACTCTATTAAAGCTTGACTAACACATACAGAATAAGTTTGTGAAAAAAGATATTACTTCTTGTCAGTTAGTTTTTCAAAACTTCACAACAGCTTAAAACATTTTTAAAAATCCACTGATATGTAATCCTATATATGTGTGCGTGTGTGTGTGTGTGTGTGTGTGTGTATGTATGTATGTATGTCCAGGAATTAAGCAGGACCTTTATTTTCACATTTATTATCTAAAGAGTAAGGCTGAGGAAATTTTATGGCATGCTGTAGTTGATGAGAATCAAACCAAAAATCTTATATGAATTGTGATATAAGGCATTTATCCTGTGATATAAATATATATTTTTCTTTTGTTTCTATTTTTTGTTCATCTCCCTTTAAAGAAATTAATATTTGCTCATATCTTATTTCTGTCAGGTCTAGGACAGCATAATGAACACAGTACACACTCCATCAAGATAACTTTGTGTGGGAGGTCCTTCTGTCTATGTGTTGCTTGTATTGGTTAATTAATAAAGAAACTGCCTTGGCCTATTGATAGGGCAGAACTTAGCTAGGTGGGGAAGATGGAACTGAATGCTGGGAGGAAGAAGGAAGAGTAAGAGAGACACCTTGGAGCATTCAGAAACAGACACTGGGAATTTCACCCAGTAAACCACTGCCATGAGGCGATACACAGATTTATAGAAATGGGTTAAATTAATATAAGAGTTAGCCAATAAGAAGCTAGAGCTAATGGGCCAATCAGTGATTTAATTAATACAGTTTCTGTGTGGTTATTTTGAGCCTAAGCTAGCCAGGTGGCCGGGACAAACAAGCAGGCCCTCCTCCTAAAATAACTGATGTCAAATGTTTTTCATGAAGGGTTAATTTTAAGGAATCATTTTGGTGTTTATCATCAATGTATGACTATATCTTCCTTCAGTGTGAAAACCCGAAGAAAGTACATAAACGCTGAGAAGGGCATTTTATTTTTCATGTCTTATTTTTAGTTATGTGTACATGTGCCTGTCTTTTTGTCTGTCTATCTGTCCAGCCCTCTATCCCTCTATCCATCCATCCATCCATCCATCCATCCATCCATCCATCCATCTATCTATCTATCTATCTATCTATCTATCTATCTATCTATCTATCTATCTATCTGATTATCTATCTATCTATCTATCTATCTATCNCTATCTATCTGATTATCTATCTATCTATCTATCTATCTATCTATCTATCTGATTATCTATCTATCTATCATCTATCTATCTATCTATCTATCTATCTATCTGATTATCTATCTATCTGATTATCTATCTATCTCTGTGTGCATGGTGGGGAGTGGTATTGCACATCAGTGCAGGTCCCCATGGAGGCCAGGAGAGGGTAATCCCCTGAAACTAGACTTACAGGGTGTTGTGAGCTAACTAGTTTATGTGCTGGGAACTGAACTCATATCCTCTGCAAGACAAAATAATCTTTTTAAGAGCATAAATATGCTCTTAACAACTGAGCCTTCTGTTCCGCTCAGAGAGATTTTTTTTGATCATTATTATCACCATTCTTTGAATTAACTCTTAAGAAAACTGTAGTAGTATGTGAATCCTTTTCAACTTCTCAATTGTTTCAAGTAAAATTGTTGAATTTATTCAAATTAATTCTAGTTTTTTTTCAATTGCTGAGATTCTGTATATAGAAAATCATTCTAAATTGCATGTATTTAAGAAGTGGCACACATTCGTTTTTGCTGCAAGTTAACTGTGAAGCATAGTTTGCAAACTACGTATTCAGGAGGAAATTTAATCTTTTTTGACTATTTGATTTTATGACTATGCAAAAGACCCAAGGATTTATTTAATCTCAAGACATTGATGATAATTCTCCACCAATTATTTACTAGTTTCTGTTGATTTGAAACAAGATATTCTTTGTGGAAGTCCCATAGCTCTGCAGTCTCTTAGTCTCTGCATTAATCATAATCATTATTCTTATTGTGGTCATAACCTGTCAATATCACCTTTTGTCATTTCTGTCATAAGATAGTGAAACAATAACTTGCTGAGAAATATTGTGCATCACAAACTTACTAATACATTTGGGTTTATGTTTATTTAAACTTTTTTAATGGGGTTTGAACCTATTGCCTTCCTCATGCTAAATTATATCCCCTAGTCTTTACAACTACTACTACAACTACTCCTATTATTATCATTATTATTGTTATTGTTAATTTCTGGTCATGAGATCATCAATACCAAGAGTAGCCTTGAATTTGATCAATGGGTTAGTCAGTCATTAAGCTTGGGGTCTTCCTGATTCGACTTCTTGAGATCTTGGATGATGGAATTGAGTCACCAATCAAGTGGCACCACAGACATTCTAATCACAGCCCAGATTCTAGTAATGGGTAGCAGGTGTTCCCTCTCTACATTGCTGTACTATTTCATTGTTGACTTTAGCCCTGGTTTTGCACCATTGTTAACAGTTATCACAGTTGTCGTTACTTGCTCCAGATCACCTCAGGAACTATCCTCATTATTAATGCTGGTGGAAACAACAGTTACACGTTCCAAAAAGCTCTTTAGAGCTCACATACTTAAAGCATCTCTTGGGTAGAATGTGTTTCCTTCCAGAACTCTTTTCCTTTTGAGATAAGTTCTTGGTATAAATCTATTCTAGACCTTACATAGCCCAAGACAGACATGAATTTACAGGTTTTTCACTCATCTTAACAAGTTCCAGGACTGATGTCAAGTTACACAACCTTTTAATAATCTATTTAAATCCTCATTTTAGTTAAAATAAACATTACAGAAAGAAGTATGGGTGTAACTCAGGAACTTAATATCTCAGAAATGTAAGACTCTACCAGATGCACATATTCAAAGAATAACTGGATATCTATTATCCATTCTACAATAGCCCAAATGTCGAATCCACCTACATGTGCACCAACAAATAAACTTGTAAGGAAAATGTAAAGCTAAGGCTAGATTTAGTCTAAACAAATAACAGTAACTACTAGAAACTAAGGAGCAAATATGAAAAACAGAATTTAGTGATGAATATTAAGCATAATAGTAGAAATATTATTTTGGTGTTGTACAACATGGATGATGACCATTATCCATAAAACCCATTTTATGAGGATCTAAACAGTAAGTTAATAGGCTTCCAATATAAAGAAATAATTTTTAAAAAGAAGATTGCTAATTGGAAGGGGAAATGCTAAAATGCTAATGTTTTATCAGTGTACCATTTATTTATTTATTTTTGTTTTTTTAAGACAGGGATTGTTTATCTGTGTAGATTTGGAGCCCATCATGAAACTTACTCTGTTGACCAGGCTGGCCTCAAACTCACAGAGATTTGCCTGCCTCTGTTTCCCAAGTGCTGGAATTAAAGACATATGCCACCACTGCCTGGCTTGATCAGTGTATCTTGCATGTCTGTTTTTAAATATCATATCGAGACTCATTAAGTGCACAATTGACACATAATCAAATTAAAATAATCAGGTAATTAAACACATTATTTACTCCTTAACCTTAAAAAGAAAATATAAGGAGCTGGAAAGATGGCCAAGTGGTTAGAACACTAGGTTTTCTTTCAGAGGACCCAGGTTCAATTTTTAGCACCCATATGGAACCTCACAACTGCTTGTATCTCTACTTCTAGGTTATCTGGCATCCTCACAGAAACATGCAGGCAAATAGCAATTCACATAAAATACAAACAAATAAAAAGGAAACGTAGTCACTAGTAGTAACATTAATAAAACTGAAAGAAATTATGTGAAGAATAACAAAATCAAGATACAGAAAAAAAAAGTTCCATGAATTCAGTTAGCTATGGAATCTCTAAGCAGAGAGTACAGTGATGATTACTGGAGATGTAGAATGTGTGTGTTGGACAAATGTTAGTGCAACGATGTAAAGTTGTGTTAAGCTGGAGGAAAAATTCAAGAGTAGGAGTTATGTTTTTCATCATGGTGACTGTACTTAATAGCAATATAATGTTGGCTGTGCTCAATTATATTATGACTATATTGAAATTAGCACATTGTCATTAAATATTACCATATGTAATGCCAGTATTTTATACAGAAAGTAATTATATATGTTTTTCAAGACAGAGTTTCTCTGTAGCTTTGGAGCCTGTCCTGGAACTAGCCCTTGTAGACCAGGCTAGCCTCGAACTCACAGCGACCTGCCTGCTTGGATTAAAGGGATGTGCCACCATCGTCCAGCTAAACTTTATTTTTAAGTTGAATATTTTTAAATGGCTAGATATATAATTATTTATCTATTGTTAGTAAGTAAACTTTTATGACAGATCTTCTTAAAGATTTTATGGCTTAAGAGAATGGTCTTCTAAGAAAAGACCTAGTGTCTGGAAAATAATGAAGCATGTATTGTAAGCAGTTAAAATATACCCAATAAGTAGATACTTGAAGAAAAACCTGCTGATGTTTGTATGAAATTTTCACTGTAACATAAAACAGCTGACACTTGCTCTTTAGATAGCAAACATAAAACAACCAAAGATCTGTCTCTAATCATGAATTGAATGGTTATAGTCCAGACACTGCACAAATAGTTTCATGGAATGGAGATGGGTTCATGAGATAAGACACTTAGAGTTTAAAAGTATACATACTGTCCTACTGGCTACCGTTGCCATTAAACAGCACACTATACTGTGCTTAGAGAAGGAAGTCTCTGTTGTCTCTCTGAAGCATCTAGGACAAGGGTTCTTTTCTGATATCCACCATCATGCTAGTACTGAATTTACTGGTGAATTCTTTAATGAAAGCAACATGAGAATTGGTACAACTTCAACTGAGAACAATTAGCATAGCAATTTAAATAGAAAATATTCAACTTGAAATTAGGGAAATATAAAAAAACTAATATGAAACCTAATAAGAATATTAATGTAAGGTATCTATTGTGAAGCACTTTGAGACACTATAGACAACACATTCAGGAATACAATCCATCTACTGTAATTTAGTAAATCAAAACAGAGCCCTATCTGACTTTTTTGAAGCTAGCATCAACAAGAAGTTGTTTGTGGATCCTAACCTGTCAATGTCACAAATTTTATATTTTAGCAGGCCCTCCATAGCTTCTTTTTGTTCATTCTTTTTAATCAGCTGAAGCTACCAGTAACAAAAACCACCCCTACCACAATAAAACAGGAATTTGAGGAATAAATTTTGGAAAATACCACTTCTTTTGTTTGGTGTAGGCTTCCAGGAATATGAAATTGAGTGTTAGGAAACTGCTATTGAAAGTGGAATTCCACACATAGTCTCAGACTCCTCAAAATTACTCAGTTTTCACAGTTACTGATATTTTTCTCTTTTCTTCTTTACATTCTTTGTATCTTTTGTTTTACTCTGCCTTTAGATGTTATTTCTCTCAGAATCTGTTGTACTAAGAGAAATGATAATAACACTTAAGACGTATTTGTACAAAATATAGAACATTTCAAATGTTTCTGAAATCCATTATGAGTAAAAAGTACCCTAATTTGAGACAAAGATTAAAAATTAAACTTGTAATCTGAACAATGAAGGAAGGATACTGAGGGTGATAAGATTTAATAGGAATTAAGGAGAAAGGAAAAGTGGATAAAGAGGATGGATGAGGGTCAGCTGAAAGTAAAAAGAGCAAAAATCTTGAGCAAACTCCACACATAATAAGCTAATGAAAAAAATAAACAAAAAAGATTGAACACATATAGTTTACATAGGAAGATGAAGCTGCCACTAACCATGGGCTAATGACTGAAAATCTCAGCATCAGAGTTGGGCCACTTTCCTTCAGGTTGTTGGTTGAAAAAGACTCCAAGTCCTTTCCTTTAAAGTAATACAGGCTATTGTTAGTGATGCTGGCTGACTACCACAACTACATGAAAAGACTTAGTTACTAAAGATACTATGCATGTTGATCATAGACATACAGATATCAAGCTGTAACTAACCTGGAAACATCTTCCCTCCTAGCTCATTCTCATAGTACTAAATGGATTTGTGTAGGCTTCTGTGAAGAACTATCAACAGTATTATTCATCCATGGAGCCTGTGTGCTAAACTACTGACTGATCTGGTAATATGTGACGTCTGGTGCAATGATGGCATGCCCAGGTCTGTCATATATTATCTAACTATTTCCCAATTAGATTTACAGCCTAGTCCACGGGAAGGGATTCATATCTCGTACTATAAATCCAACCAAAGGCTAATGGTTAGAGAGGTCCTAGTGGAAAGCTATTGCTAGTGTTTTGTTAAATGTACATGAGATGCCTAAGATATTACTTTTTTTGTTTTTGCCAATATGTTAGTGTTTATGTTAGCCTTGGTCAGAAAGACTTTTTTGAAATGAGCAATAATTACTGCAGACATCCATAACTAGTGAAAAATATATAAAAAATAGAGAGGAACTGATGATTGAAAGCAGAATCCTATATAGAGTATCTATATCACACCAACAAAGACTCAAAGTACATTGAAGAGGTAGAAAAAAGAATTTAAGTAATAAAATAAGGAATGGAGTATTATGAAACACTCTCTTCTAACCATGAAAAAGCCATTGTACCCTTGATCTTTGGGCAGCTATAGTTATTAGCACACGTGCCTCACAATACAAGGTCCATTCTACAGTAAAGAAGATGGAGGTCTGACATTAGTCATGGGCTTATATATTCTACATGGTACAGGCAAACAGCACCTATGAAATCTCATCAGTATGACGGCCTAAACAAGATTTGAAAATGAAAACACTAGTTGATTTGCTAACATGAATGAGGACTATTTCATGAGCTCTACCCCAATATGAAGAGCTACTGGCAACTAAAATGTGCTAAGAAGGGAAGAATTAGTCCTCCTGATGGATGATTCCCCTTATTGGTTACCCAATGCCTAGTGGCCTAAATACATATGTATATATTTTGGTGAAACTAAAGGAACACATTAGTGTGTGTGTGTGTGTGTGTGTGTGTGTATGTATCACTAGTAGTTAAAAAAAGAGACAATGAATTTAAGAGAGAACAGGTACTTGTGGGAGAAACTGGAGGGAAGAAAGGAAAAAAAGAGTGGAAAATAACTAAATACAATATTAATATATAATATAATTGTCAAAATTAAAAGGTTTAAAAAAGACTAGTCCCGTCAACTTATTCTCACAGAGAGAAGCACTTAATGTTGAAGAGGAGAAAAGGAGGGGGGAGTGGGGAGAGAACCCTTAGTTCTTGATAAAGCAGCCATGCTATTGCAAGTACTCCCTCTCCTGTGCTGCTGTAGGCAGCCCTAACTGAAGTCAGCACACCAAAAAATTGCAGATGTGAAGAGTTGGACATGGTATGATTAATTCAAAAATTTATAGTGGAGGCACAAGATGTACTTAAAGAGAAGAAAAACGTGCAGAACCTGAGAATGTGCTTTCCGGCTTAGAGAGGGCATTAGATCATTTAAACTCTGTACCCAAAGCGGAAGAAAATGACAATAATGTGATAAAGTATTAAGTGAAGCCCTTCCCGAGTAAGAAGAGGAAATATAAACCATTGACTAAAGAACAGATGTAAAACACATTAGTGAGTAGCAGAGGTGGTGTTATAGGTTCGGTGGGCCATATGGTTAGTGCCCGTGTTGCAAGCAAATAGGAAGACTCTGTCATAAAAATAAAAAACAATTAAACAACAACAACAAAAAAATGGGATACAGTATAATAGGATGAAGTTTTAGTTGGCCAAATGTCTATTTATGAATCAGAAGTATCTATTTTAGAAATTAATGGGTCATTGTTACAGTTTTCAAGCTTTATAGATAGTTATGACTGTTAATAACTTTTCCTCCTTAGCAGCTCCCATACTATGATTGCTAGGCCTCACAGAGGAGGCTTCTGAGTCAGTAACAGATTGATTTCCCTAAGTTTTGTGGTGTCTTCAGTTACCTTTATATTCTGGCAGGCATCTGAGAACCAGGAAGATTGATGGAACATAGTATCTTCTGGGCAGGACAGAGATATTATACAAATGAACTGTCAACCACAGGGCTACCTGAACAAAGACCTGAAAAAAAAAAAAACCATACCAGTTGTCATGCCAACATGGATGAAAGAAAATTTCACAAGGCTTGATCCCTAGATGGAGAACTTCGGGAAGTCAATGACTGATAGGGAAGGGAAAACAGTTTCCCCCCTTTTAGGGTAAGAACCCACAATCCTAAGTGGTTAGTCATTACCACATGCAAATGAGGAAATACTAATTGACTCAGTATGCTAAATATAAACAATAGTTTCAGAAGAAGAGGTCATGAATTTAACAGGGTTGCGTGTGGAAATGCTGCAACTTCAGTGTACTTACAAAATTCATAATGTTGACAAACATTTAAGAAAAGGGTTAGGTTTAAGATAGGTGTAAGGCATAAATACCCAGAAGCCTCTTTCTGTGTAGCAGTGTAGCGAAAGTAAATCAAAACAAGTGGAGCATTCAGTTCAAAGACCCAAGACAAAACTAATATAGCGTGTGTGGAAAGCCAGGCTAAAGCAAACATATGTTAAACCTGCTATCCACAGGAAAAAACTTTGGGAGGATGGCTGTATCCACATTTTCTTAGCAAAGTCCTTGTTTATAGTATTGTAATGTAATTTTAATAGCAGTTCTTTTTATTTCATTAGTGGCTTTGTATGAATAATAAATTATATGAACACTTTAAAATGGGTACAGAATAAAACTTGAAAGGTTAAAACCAGAGGGAAAATTATGATATCTCCATTCCATTGCCTCCAGAGTGTAATGCCATTCTTTAATAGGTCAGCAGAAATTGGAATTTCAACACAGATGTTGAAAAAAATAAAATCATTACATTTGGTATAGCTATGACTAGGATTGGTGGGAGTGTTTTTAAAGACCTAGATCACCAGTAAATTATACAATTTTCCTCTTTATGTAATTTATATTTTTGTTGTTTAACCCCTATAAATGCTTCTACATACTTTCTTATAAAATATAGCTATACAGACCATGCTGTAATCCACCTTGAACTGTAGCCTTTCTACATATTACATAAATATCATTATGCTGGTGCTTCATCACCAAGGCAACAAGATGTGGAGCATGAGCACTTCAACCTTGCAGATAACCTAGATTTATTTGGTCAGTTTCTGCTTCTGTGGTGAGAAAGTTGTAAATATCATGTAATTCTTTGTTATTTATAGCTATTATATTATTATAAAAGCTTAGGTTTGAGTACGTTTTCTCATGAATTTGCTTCTTTAATTTGTACCACTTTAGTAATACATCAATGAGTTTTCCTTTTCCATCATAGTAGCCCTTTCAGATCAATGTGTCTAACAACAAGCAAAAGGCTGTCAGGTTTGAAAACAAGCATAAAGGATTGGGACTACGTTATGTTACAGAAAAGTCATGACATATTGGAAGCAGAGAAATAACACAATCTTGTAGTTGTTCTAATTGTAGTAAGGAAATGGATTAGAAGAAACTACATAGATGAAACAGTATAGTAGCAAGATTCTAAGTGAGAAGCAACTTGTGGCTTTGAGAAGGATTGGACATTAGATATAGATAAAGCTAGATAGAGTCAATAAATGCTTTGAAAGTCTGGTGAACAAGACTTGCTAATGGATTGGCTCTGAGAAGAAAAGATGAATTGAAATGAATTCTAGGACAATGGCTTCATTTTGCCTGACATTTTGAAGGGGATGTGTGACCATTTGCTTACACGGGGACAGCAAAGGATGACACATACATGGGAGTTATCTCCAGGGTACCTGGTGCCCATAAAGTGCTAGCAAAATTATTTTTTAAAGATTATTCTCTCTTACAAGACATCCCAACCCCAGTTTCTTCTCCCTTCACCTCTCCCAACTTCCTGACACAACCTTCTTTCTTTCCCAGATCCACCACTCCTCCATTTCCCTTCAGGAAAGAGCAGTCCTCCAAGAGACAACAACCAAACATGGCAAACAAAAATATAAGACAAGAAAAAGTCATATTGAGACTGGATAAGGCAACCTAACAGAAAGAAAAGAGTTCCAAAAGTGAGACAGAGAGTCAGATTCGCTTTATTAATTTTCTGTTAACCTGGTATGAAAAGGCTATCTTAAAAACAGAGTTTCCAACCAGTAAAGACTGTTGGTTGCCTTTCCCCTTTGGAATCTTGAATAGTACCTTTCAGTACCATGAAAGTTAGACTTCACTAAGGAGCTATTCAGATCAGTTCTAGTTTAGGTGTCTGTAGGCCCTGTTACTGACGGTATGGTATCATCAGTAATACAGACTAAACTCTCCATCTCTAGAGAAACAAGGATGATAGAAGCAAGCTATATGTTTTGGGAGTCTTTGAATAAAAACATTGAAATAAAATCTCAATAAATAAATAAATTATTGAAAACCTTCATGGGCCTGCCTTAAAGGTTTTCACTCAGGGTTGAAAAAGATAAGAACAGATATTAGACTTGATCTTAACCAAAAGGCAGTGAAGCCATTATGGGGCTAGCAAGAGACCTGGCACTAGAGAAATTCCCCAGAATCCACAAGGATGACCCCAGTTAAGATGCTAAGCAATAGAGGAGAGGGTCCCCAAACTGGCCTTACCCTGTAGTGAGATTGATGAATATCTTAAATGTCACCATAGAACCTTCATCCAGCAACTAATGGAAACAGAGGCAGAGACCCGCATTGGAGCACTAAGCTGAGTTCCCAAAATCCAATTTAAGAGTGGGAGGAGTGAGAATATGAGCAAATAGGTCAAGACCATAATGGGGACACTCACTGAAAGAGTTTAACTGAGCTAGTGGGAGCTCACTAACTCCAGCCAGACAGGGAAAGAACCCAGCATAGTTTAAACTAGACCCTCTGAATGTGGGTGACAGTTGTATTCCTGGGGTAGACTGTGAGGCAATTGGCAGAGACACCAGGATTTAATCCTCCTTTTTGTACTGTTTTTTTTTTTTGGGGAACGTATTCTCTTTGGATGGAGATCTTGTAGGGAGGATCTTGGACCTCTCTAAGGAGTAGATAGGGAGTGTGGTGGGGGGAGGAGGGGAGGGAGTAGGCACTAGGATTGGGATAGAAAATAAAAAAAAGATAGTTTGTTTTCTTTTTAAAAAGTAAAATAAAGTTAAAAAAAGAGAAGTCAGTATAAGCATAGGAGCAAATGTCTGATGGCCATAGAAAAAACTTCTCTTACACATTCTTTCTATACATGTGTGCTTGATTTTCCTCTCTTTATTCTACTGCTTCTACCCTAATTTTTCTGTCCTAATTGTCTATAATTTCTTTGCTCAAATTCTGTCTCTATTCTAATTCCAACTCTCTGTTCAATATTCTGTTTCAATTCATTCTTGTTCTAATTATTTTACATTTTTTCATTTTCTTCTATTTCTCCATTTAATTTCTTCTCAATCTATTTCTTCTACATTCTTATTTCTATCTCTATATTCTATAGTTTTATTCTACTTCTTCTGCTGTTATAAATTGCCAAGAATAGATGAACAATAGATAGATGATAGATAGATAGATAGATAGATAGATAGATAGATAGATAGATAGATGATAGATAGATAGATAGAATTCCTTAGCAACTTGCTAGTAATAAAAAGATTTAAAAAATTCTCAGGGACACAGGCATTCTTTGAAGAAGTGTAGCAAATCTTAGCAGCTAGTTTATATCTAACTGAAGTTTTAGCTGTGACAAGGTCCCTGTCATCTGTTATAGGGGTTGGTACAGGTTACAAAGGGAGAGAACTAAACCATTGAGAGATCTAAGGAAAAGGCAAAGAATACGTGTATTACTTTTTTATTTCTTAAATGTAATTAATAATATCTCGGCATTATTAGTCAGTTAGGTGTTATTAGTCTCTTGAAGGATTAAGATAGAAAAGGAGAGACCCCTGCAATACCATCCTAATTCATTATAAATCCTCTGAAGGCTTGGGTCCTACAAGGCCAGACACCTGCAATTTCATAAGTAAAATCTGTGAAAGTTCCATTTGTGATCTGTCCAGAGGACGCATTTCTGGCCAACTTGCTCCATCAGTAAGGCTTCTAAGTTTCTGACTGTGGAGAACATTACGTAGAAAGAAATCATCCTTTTGGCCATCCACAAATATGTGTTCCCATAAGATTGAAATGTAATCATGAGATTGTATGCGCACATTACATGAAAATGCATGATAATGGTGAGATGCCATAGCTGTTATTGCACAAGCTAAATTACAGATGAAAGCAACAGTTTGCAAAGTCAGGGGCACTGCTGGCTTTTCTGTCTGAAAATAATCTCTCGGGTGGGTTGACATCTGAATTATCAATTGCTGTAAGTGTCAATTGTACCATGGCCCAGATAGCTCATTATAAATCTCCTGACAATAAATGAAACACACACACACAAAAAAAGTACCCTAAAAGTTAGTATAATTTATATTCTTTGATGGAATGATATAACAAGAGGAGCGGGCTGCTTGTCGTCCCGGACGCCCGGCTATCTTACACCTGAAATAATCACACAGAAACTATTCATTTAAACACTGCCTGGCCCATTAGCTCTAACTTCTTATTGGCTAATTCTTAATTTAACCCATTTCTATTAATCTTTGTATTGCCACATGACTGTGGTTTACTGGCAAGATTCTAACCAGTGTCCCTCTCAGGCAGGAGATCCATAACATCTGCCACTCTGCCCTTCTTTCCAGCATTCAGTTCTGTCTACTGCACCTACCTAAATTCTGTCCTATCAACTAGGCCAAGGCAGTTTATTTATTCATTATCCAATGAAAGCAACACACAAACAGAAGGAACTCTTACACCATTTCCTCTTTTCTGTTTAAACAAAAATGAAGGCTTTAACTTTAACATAGAAAAATTACATATAACAAAACAGGTATCAAATAAGAATTACAGTTATAATACTTATATTTACTTTATCTTTTATCATGACTAAGGAGAACTATAAATATAACTATAAATTATTCAACTCCATCAGACTCCAGAAGAATATAATATTACCTAAGTAAATAGGAAGTACATTGTAAGGAACTTCCAAAACTCTAGAATTGATAGAGTTATTTCACTCCCTGAACAGTCACCCAAAGTTCTTCTGTACTGTTGGGACATCCATCCTCAGCCTACAGGCTCATAGTATCTGGCAGACTTTTCCATGAACCAGAAAACTTTAAAGACAGTTCAGTCACTTTTTTTTTTTTCTGTGTCCTGTAGAATGTCTTGCAAACTCTCATGAAGCAGAAACACAGAAGGACCATCTCACCTTTAGGTAAGTTCAGCAGTCATCTCTCTGTGGGTACTGCACATCTAGTAAAGCAGTCCAGGCAAGAGCAGTTTCTTGCCCAAAATGCTAGAAAACTTCATAAGGAACCTTTTTGATGCCCATCTTCCTCAGGATGTAGCTTGGTGCTGCCAGGTCAGACATGTCTCATTATCATGAAAACTCCTAAGTTATTAAAACATTTTAAATGCCATATTCTGCAGTCCTTGAAAGATATGAAGAGTGCCTATCTGAAATATATCTATGCACATCTAGAAAATCTAACTAACATGACTACAAACTTGACTATTATAGGTGATTGTCTATTAACCTATTTGTCTTAATTATACATTATATTTCAAATGAACTACACAATCACAAAACTACACAATCACAACCAGAATGTTATTCTATATG
Organism: Alexandromys fortis; assembly: GCF_014885135.2. NCBI lineage: Eukaryota > Metazoa > Chordata > Mammalia > Rodentia > Cricetidae > Alexandromys > Alexandromys fortis. The sequence continues at coordinate 1,454,584 of NW_026067937.1, forward strand.
AAAAGGAAGTCAATAGAAACCAGACAGCAGAGCTCAGCTGAGCCCTGAGTGTTCTGATATATACCAAAGTAAATAGAGCCAATAAAGTAAGTGGCTAAAAGACACCTACATGAAAATAACCAATATATATAAATGAAGACACCAATCCTAATACCCAGTTCTCCTTATCTCAGATGTGTAAGAAAAAGCAGGGGAACGAACAAATATGAGCCTTGCAGAGTGTTACCTAATAGTTTTTTTCCAGCTAAAATTTTCAGATAAGAGCACACTGTTGCAGTCTATAAACCTCTGAGGTTATAAACGAAGAGTGCCAGAAACAAAATTTCCTGCTTCTTAAGGAATCTGATTTCAAAGAAAGGAAAAGCTTGATATTAATTATTTAATAATTCAGTGGCATCTAAGAATATCTTGTAAATAACTGATTTTGTATTCTCCATTAAAATGAAGGCTTCTTTGCTTGGATATTGTTTCCTTATACATTTCCTTTAACACTGGTATCAGACACACAGTAGATGCTCAATAAATATTTTGAAATAATGCAATATCTGTATTAACCAGAAGAAAAGTCTCAATATTTAAACTGCACAAAATTTCCTTAAGGAAAATTCCTTAAGAAAGCCTACATATATATTAACATCTTTGTCTCATAGCATACTATTCCTTGTATTCAATATCCTCTTAATAGTTCCATAAATTTATTTGACCCCATCTTACCTCCAATCCCACAGTGAAGTCTGATTTCCATTCTAGTCCATGACTTCATCACTAGAGATCTATGACCTTTTGTATATACTGCCTTAATAATTTTTACTCTTTTATGTAAATATGATCATATGAGAATTTCATGTTTTTCCATGCCTTTCTAAAAGCCTTGCCTTCTCATAGTCAGAGAGAAAATGGAGATCAGATATCACAAACCATACTAAGTGAACTTGCACACTCAGTTACTCTTTTCTGTTCAGTGCTAGACACCTAGTTTAAATTCCTTCAACGTGGGTCCTATCCAGAAATCAAAAGGTCTCTGAAGAGGAAATTTCAAGTGAATAGCTGTGACAGAGTGCCCCCTTAACTAAAGCTGAGAGAAGCAGGGGTTAGAATCACAACCATTATGAGACAAACATGGAACGTCGTGTTAAAGAACAAGGGCCAACAAAGTGTTGAACATGGAGAAATACTCATGGTAGAGATATCTATTTATGTTCCCAGTAACTTTCTAGCTCCCATAAATCTGAGTTATGTTTGGTTTTCTGCCTTTGGTATGTGAGATTCTTCTCCATTCCCTTCAAAGAAATGTCCCCTGCCAAGCGAGCTCAAGTGGATTGTTTCTTATGGAAATCCGCTTTGCTTATAAATGGAGATGCTGTTATTTATATTTTACTTTCCTCATGTCTTTACACATAGTAGGAGTAAGTAAATCCATGGCACTAGATCCTCATCTTATATTCCACACTTATGCCACCTCAATGATTAGTTCAGTGTTTGTGTTCAAAGATCATTGTTTGTCTGTTTTCCGCTTCAAGTACTCACGCAATGCATAGAGGTAGTCCTTATTCATGGTTGAGTCACCACGTTGAAAACACTCAACTCCAACCTGATGTTTCAGTTGTTAGTAACAAGATGTGAATGCCAGATTGTATAAGAGCAGATTAAAAATATTTCTTTAAAATGTCAATGGAAAAAAAAGACACTTTGAAATAGCCTCTTCATATAATACGCATCTCCAGCATCTCCAGCATCCTGTAGCGCCAGTACCACCTTCACTTACAAACAAAAGGATTATTTTAAGTCAAGTTGTTTTCCCCAATGCTGGCAATAGTCACTACATTTGTTTGCTCAATGAAGTATTCTTTATGCTTATTTTTGTTCTTTATCAAAAACATCTCTCGTCCTTGCAGGGCTGAGGGTTGAGGATCAGAAAGCAATATTCCAGCTGTTCTTAAAGCCAATGTTTCTTAGCAAGGTTAAGCAGTGCCTTTTCAAACTCCCTGAGCTGTGTGCGTCATCTCCTGGTGAGTCAAACTTGTTATATTAGTACATTTCACAGAGAAAGGCCATCAAACTCAAACTTTGAAAAAAGAAAGTCTCACTTCTTGGTCTGCCTAAGGTGGTTGAGATGTGTTTATCGCAACTCCCCCTGCCATCTGGCATTCAAGAAGTCCTCTCAGTTGGTCCTATCTATTATTTATCCATCAGTCCCCCACTTACCTTCACATTTTTAACTAGAGAGGTAGAGAGAGCATGTCTTTAGAATCATGGGTCTCTGTACTAGCTACTTTCGATGTTGCCACAGCAAAATAACTGACAAATATAAGCTAAAGAAGGGTGAGTTTTGACTTACAGTTTCAAAGAATGCATCCAATTATGACTTCATGATGGAAAAGATGGTAATAGCAATTTGGGGCAGGCTGCTCTATTTGCATCTATATCCTGGAAAGTTAATTGTGCAAAAACTTGAGCTCGATTCCCTTTCTCTTCTGTTCAGTCTGAGCCTCCAACCCATAGGACAGAGTTGTCATATTTAGGTGTAGGTCTTTCCATCTCAGTTAACTTAATTTGATAAATCCTTTACGAACATACCTAGAGGTATGTTTCCATGGTGATTCTAGTGATCATCAGTATGACAGTCAAGATTATTCATGCCAGGTTCTTTGGGGAAGAAACCCATCTGGGTGAGTTTGAAAGGAGCTTCTGAAGAGTTAGTCAGTGGCATTTTTCTGCTATGTTGTCCAGACCTTAATTCTGCTTATGAATACTTCTGTTGTCTTCCTAAATTCTACATATTCATTCCATTTCTCTAAGGTATCTCAGGCTGCTAGGTTGTTGCCTAATGGAATGAAAGATATTCAAAGAAAGGTAACAGGCTTCTGAACTGCAAAACTTCTGTATGCCTTTAAAATATTAAAAAGTATGCTCTGTGATTGTATGAAGAAGTTAATGAGCACATGTTTCTAAGAATTTCTCTACTTGGTATGAAATATCTGAGGGGACATTATTGTTTGGATGTGAAATGCCCCAACAAGCTCATATATTTCACAACTTGGACAGCTGCTGGTACTGCTGGTTTGGGAAGATATGGAATCTTAGTGAGGCAAGACTTACTGAAGGAAGCAGTCTTCTGCTGGGTGAGCTTTAAGGTTTATATCTTGCCTCAGATTCTGTCAACTCTCTGCTTCCTGATACTTTGAGATTTCAGCAAGTAGCCTCATGTTCCTGCTGCCATAGCTTTTAGCTGCCTTCATGCTATGACTTTTCCTGCATGATGAGTTTACAGATCTCAGCTAATAATAAAAAATATTCTCTATTTGAGTATCTTCTTCAAGTATTGACTCTCCAAAATGAGAAAATACCTAATAACAGCTTGCATCTTTAGTGCCATTACCAATCTTCATCTTAAAAGTTTGATATGGATTGGGAGAAGAAGTTTGGTTTGCTCACGGGTCCTTTGTGATTTAGGAAATCTGTGCTTGATACAGTCCATGCCTCTTTTTCTCCACAAATTTCACATTGATCTATAATCTATTTTGAGTCATCCAGTCTCACTGACTTCATCAGCTTAACATCATTGAAATGCTACTGTTTATACCATGCCTACCTAATTCTTCTCCATTTAAAATCATTGTATTCATTTTCTTTCTGGAAAAGTTCAATTTATCTTTTAAATGTCAACTCAAATGTTATCTCCTTCATTATGGATTCATAGAATATGAGAAGTAGAAGAGATCTCCTTAATTATCTTGTCCCAATTTCCTTAAGATCAGAAACACATCGAGGAGCTGCATAACTCATGCCAAGTCACGTAGGGATTGAAGACTAGAGATACTTTACCTATGAGACTCTGTGAAGAATAACCCTTCTACAAGTTATCATGGCTACGTAAGAGGTTGAAAAGCAATCAGTGAAAAACATAGGGTTGGAGCGATGTGCCCCCAAGAATCAAGTGAAATTACATATTGGATTCTGGTGACAAAATCCACAAATTGGAGTAGTGTAAGCAGCAATTTCCACAGCCAAATCACAGATTATGTCATTATAATTCACAAATAAACAGTCCATAGTTTCAAGGCCCCTGGCATGAAATCATACAATAACAGCTGTTACTTGAAGATCCTAAGCCAACAATTTTTAAAAATTATCAGTCTTTGGTATTTGTGGTTTTGTAAGTTTTGTCTCTTCAAGAACACCAAAACTTAGACCTCATGACCGCAGTATAGCTTTCATTTTACTATATTATATTTTCTAATGATAAAATAACACCTTTTTAAATCTCATGGAATAAACAAGAAAACAAATAAATAAAAAAAACATTATTTGTTCTCAGGGAGACAGGAAGAGATAACGAAATGACAGTCATTCTGTCACAAGGACCAAAGTATGAATTAGTCTTCCTTCTGATGAGAACAAATATTTCCAAAATCAGCCTCATGCTGTCATATGATCCATTTGTGAGTGGAATTTTTGTAACACTCTGCTGGTTTTCTGTCTTAACCTAAGACTGATATTGATGTCAGCATTAGTGATTATAATGAGGCACATTTTCAAATATCATTTTGTTCCATAATTACTCCAATAATTGTTAGATTTAAATACTACTGATCTTTTGTTTTAGTATCATTAAAATATTAAAAATATTAATACTTATCGAGGTCAATAATCCTTTGGAATACTCTGTAGGTGAGACTATCATGAATTTCACAAGTTTAAGTGTTACCATGTATTCCTCAATTGTTGCTTCTCTTAGCTCTTGAATGTGCTTGTCCTGTTAAACTTTCATCTAAATCCATTCATCAAAACTAAACATCATCTTAAATGAAACTTTGTTTCTCAATAAAACCCCCTACTTAATTAGATACTCTGTTTCCTTATCATCAAGGGTTTATTTGAAACAAAGTTTTCTAAGAAAAAAGTAAGTGTTTTTGATTTGTTTATTCTTCTCTCATGTGTTTCATCTCAACTACAGTTTCCCCTCCCTCCTCTCTTCCTTTATCCTTTCTCCCTCAACTTCCCTCTCTCCCAGATCCGTTCCTCTTCCATTCAGAAGAGGACACAACCCAAGTGATATCAAGATAACATGGCAACAAGTCAGAGTAAGACTAGGCCTCTTATCAAAGGTGGAAGTGGTAACACAGTAGGAGGAAAAGGGTACCAAGATAAGGCAAAAGTGTCAATGACAACCTTCACTCTCATTGTTAGGAGTTCCACAAGAGCATCAAGCTATGGAACCAAAGTATACACGCAGAGGACATAACTCAAACTCTTACAAGCTTCCTGGTTGTTATTTCAGCTTTTGTGAGACCCTATGAGTTGATTCTGTGAGCCATGTTCTTGTGGTGTCCTCCATCCCTCTGGCTCCTACAATCCTCACTTCCCCTCTTCCTTGGGTTTCCAAGAACTCCACCTAATGTTTGCATGTGCTTTTTTGTATCTGTTTCTATCAATTGCTGGGTCAAGTCTTTAATGATGACCGGAATAGGATCTGTTTATGACTAAAGCAGAATATCATTAGGAATCATTTCATTAAATTTTTTTTGTCAGTCATGTTCAGTACTTTCCTTGGTCTCTGGGCTATTCAGCTTCAAGTTCCTGGCTATCGAGGAGATATCAGGCATGACTCATCCAACTTGAGGCCCATGCCGTGAGAGGAAGCTTAATGCCACCATTACCCAAGCACATCTTACAGTCAGGACAAATTGTAGACTGAAACCAAATTGTGGCTTTGTTAGTATCCCATTCCCATAACTGGAAGCCTTCACTGGTTATAGAAGATGGCCAGTTTAGTCTCCATATCCCCTATTACTAGAAGTCTTCATTAAGGTCATTCCCATAAACTCCATGGAGTTTATATTGCTAGGTTTCCACACTGTCCCTGAAATATACCCAGTTCCAATCATCTCTTCGAATACTCTCTCCCTCACCATCTCAACACTTCTGTTACCCTCCTACCTGTTCTTAGTCCACTGCAAAAATCTATTCCATTTCTCCCTTCCCAGAGTGAGCCATGCACCCTACCCACTGCCTTGAGGCTTCCTTGTTACTTTACCTGTGTGAGTCTGTAGATTGTAACATAATTATCCTTTACTTAACAGCTAATATCCACTTATAAGTGAGTACATACCATACCTTTTGTGTTTGTCTATGTTGGTGTTACCTCAATCAGGATATTTTTATAGTTCCATCCATTTGCTTGCAAGTTTAATGATATCATTGTTTTTAGCAGATAAGTAATACACCATTGTGTAAATGTTGTACCACATTTTCTTTATTCATTCTTTGGTTGAAAGAAATCTAGATTGTTTCCAGTTTCTAGCTAATATGATAAAATATGCTATGAACATAGTTATGTAGATGTCCTGCTGGTGGATGGAGCATCTTTTTGGGTATATCCCAGGAGTGGTATAGCTGGGTCTTGAGTTTTACTGATTGCAATGTTCTAAGGAAGTGCTATATTGATTTTCATAGAAGTTGTACAACTTTGCATTCCAACAACAATGGAGGAGTGAGTCCCTTCTCTACATTCTCTCTAGCATGAGCTGTCACATGTGTGTGTGTTATCTCAGCCATTTTAACAAGTGTAAGATGAAATCTCAGAGTCATTTTATTTTGATTTCTCTGATTGATAATGATGTTGAAAATTTCTGGCTTGGATAGTTTGTAGAGCCAGTTTCAGTGAGACGAAGAGCAATCCCTAATGAATGATCTGGCTCTTTGGAGCCCATTTCCTAGGAAGAGAAACTTTGCTCAGCCTAGACACAGGGGATGAGTCTTGGTCCTGCCTCAAAGTGGTGATGTGGCAAAATTTATTGATTTCCTATGGACATTTTTACTATCTCTGAGGAAAAGATGGTGGGTTGGGGTAAAAGGAAGGTGGTGGGAGCAGGAGAAAAGGGAGAGGGAACAGGGATTAGTATGTAAAATAGAAGAAAAGAAAATAAATTAAAAATCATTTAAAGATGTCCTGACCACTTGAGATTTTTCTGCTGGGAATTCTCTGTTTATATCTGTACCCCATTTTTAATTGGATTATCTGGCTCATTGATGTCTAGTTCCTTAAGTTCTTTGGATATTAGCCCTCTGTCAAATGGGAGTTGGTGAAAATTTTATCCTATTCCAAAGGCTGCCATTTTGTTTGAGTGACAGTGTCCTTTGCTTTATCGATTTTTTTTTAGTTTTATGAGGTCAACTTTATATGGAAAAACAAAACAAACAAAAAAGCAAGATAACTAAAAACAATATTGTACTATGAAAGAAGTTCCAGATCCTTGATTTCAAGCTGTACTACAGAGGTATGGTAATGAAAATAAACTTTATAGCATTGTCGTAAGGAACAGAGATGTTGATCAATGAAATTGTATCATAGACCCAGATATAAATCCATATATCTATGGGCACCTCATTTATGATAAAGAAGGCAGAAATATGCAATGGTAAAAAAGAAAGCATCTTCAACAAATGGCACTAATCTAGTTGAATGTCTTCATGTAGAAGATGGCAAATAGATCTATATCTATCACCCTACACAAAACTCAAGTCCAAGTGGATCAAAGACTTCTAAAACTTAAAAAATTAAAAATTTCATATTTTATGGGTTGCTATGAAGGAATGAAAACCAACACAATCATTATGAAAAGATCATATAAGTCATGGTGTTGGATAAATCCAATAACAATGTTTCTACTCCCCCACCAACCACCACAATAGTAGTATATGGGCAATAGTTACTTTTTCTAACATTGAGTATTACTGGAGAACAGTAACACAGACATCCTCATATCTAACCTTAGCTTTCAAGTTTTTCAAGAGCTGACATGGTGTCTCATTTTAGATAATATTGTTATCATAGACTATCTGGCCTGACCGAGAAGCTCTCAATAAAACACACTTTATTGTGTTGAATATCACGAGGCTTATTAGTTAACTCTCAGGAGCTAGGAACAAAGTACAAAAGCTTTCTTTTGGCAATAATATATGCAATATAATTTCCCAACAAAGTAGGTGCCCTCTAATACTTGCACATAAGTCTCTGATAATTCGTGTCTAGGAATGTTCCATCCTTCTCATAGCTACGTAGGTTCTATGATTTTATAATGAGTGGGCAAGTGAGTTTATGAGTAGTGGAGAAACGATGCCTACAACAGCTTCCCACAAACTGCTGCTATTCCTGGGTGCCACCTTCTACTCTTTAACTTACCCTAGAAAAATGAAACTTTGAAATTAAATAATTTTAATACTCCTTCAATTTCTTTATTATCATATATATTTTCCACTGAATAGAATCTCTCCAGTAAATGGGATTGAGCATAATTTAAGGAGTGGCAAAGTGACTCCAAGCCTCATGATGTGAGTTCTACCCCTAAAGCATACCTCTTGGAAAAAGAATAGATTACTTCAGGTAGTATTCTTACATTCACACATGCATCATAGCATGTGAGCGCGCACACACACACACACACACACATCTACATAAATACTTCTTAACAACATGAAATATATGTGTGTGTGTGTGTGTGTGTGTACTTTTTATGACCACAAGACTAAATACCTTACATTTGGAATCTAATCCTCTGAATTATTGTGGATATTTCTTTTTAACTGCATTTATTCTTATTAGAATTAAATTTTACTTCTAATTTTAGTATTACATATATTATCTAGATTACTTTTAAATATATAAATCAATTTATACCATTATTTTGTTTCATGACAAAATTGATCCTTGTGTTTTATAAGTTTTAGAAAATGCATTCTGTTACAAATGCACAATATGTGTTTTGCAGAGTTTAACCTCAAACTGCTACTCATTCTCCATTGCTCTACTGTTTTCTTGGAGAAGCATACAATTACCCAGTATTATCACTTCCATTATTTATCTTTGGTATATTTCTCTGTCTTTGAATAAAAGAACTTTGTAGTCATGACTTTGGTATCTCGCTCCCTTCTTATAAACTCCTTGCTTTTATGCCTGGAATAAAACATGACAAATGGCATCTGCTGTTTGTTGACCGTCATTCATCATAAAGAAGCATGTATGGGTTTTATAAGAAAGGGAGAGATCATCCAATTGAATGGAAGGTTCTAAAAAGGGGATAGGTAAAGTCTACACAAATCCTCAAGGTAACAGAGGAAACTAAGCATTATGGAACTTTGGGCACTCGGAAAGTACTCCATGTTGTATGACCTATGAATCATGTCTATCTATCTGCAAAGTATTGTGTGTGAAAGCCACATATATGCAATTCTAAAATGTTGCATTTTATTATGTTTTTAATTGAGATAGAATTTTATCACTCCCCTTCTTCTCTCCAGCCTTTCTGAACTATCTTTCTTGACTCTCTACCATGGCCCTTACAAGTTAGTGGCCTCATTTTATTTTACTATTGGTATTGCATATTTAAGTGTGTGTTTGCACAAATATATACAAAGACACAGCCTGCTGAGACAGTTTTTGTTGATATTGTTTGCGTGTGTATGAATTTAGGGCCTACCACGTTGTCCTGCGAAACAATAAAGGAATTTATCCCCTAGAGGGGGTAATTCTCCTTTTTCCATCAGTCATTAACTGCAACTCCATGCAATTTAAGCCCCTTCAGAATAACACGCCCATGATATTGCTGAAGTTAGGGTTTTGCTCATGTAGACATTTCTAGGACAGGCTATTTCACAGCACACCTCCTGGTACTCTGGCTCGTACAGTCTTCCTGCCTCTTCCACAATATTCTCTGAGCTACAGATGCAGAAGCTGTGATGGAGGTTGGGCTGGGCTCCCCACGATCTGTTGATCTCTACGTTATGTCCAGTTGTTGTTTACTGAAATAATCTCCATTTCTGTCAAAAGAGGCTTCTGGGTGGTCCCTTCAGGTATCCATGAAAGGTGAGTCATGCACGAGGGGTGCTATTCTACCTACACAACCATTATTCTTTCTGGAACTTCCCAAATCTCAGCAGTTTTTTTTTTCCTTTATATGTTTTAAAATTGAAAATAGATACTTTCTTTATAATGTATTCTGATCATGGTTCCCACCCCACAACCTCTCTCAGATCGTAGAGCTCCCATTATACCACTGCTATTAGAAGAAAATAATATGGAAAGCCTTATCCCCCCCCCCCATCTCCAGAACTATTATCCTTTTGGCAACCAGAACTATTTATTTTTAAGAAACTTTGTTAGCTCCTTATTGCCTATGAGATTAATTATGACACCTATAACCTTTAATTATATGAAACTAAGTAGTGATTAGTGGCTCAATTGTCTTTAGTACTTTTAATGAAAGGGCACACAAGGAGTCCTTGCAACTAGGAAGGATAGTGGTAACAGTTTGGAAACACAATTAAATATCTATTCCACAAAGCGTGTGTAGTAGAAAAGAGACAGACGTAGAAGGATGCTTTTGCTCTGATCACACTTGTAAAGAGAACAGAATAGACAGTGTATGGAACCGCTTCATGCTCATAGTATCCTGTTTTCCAAATGATGAAACAGGTATTAGCTAGGGAAAAATGGAAATCATCTTCATCTTTCTTCTTTTGGGAGGAGGGACTCGTTTCTTTTGCTGTGTTCATTTGTCTTTAATGTTCTTCCTCATACAGATATAGGGTTCATTACTAGACTGAGCACAAATTGATTGAAGGAAGACTGTTAAAAAGTTCGATTTTTATTAATTAATTTTGATATTTAACAGACTGTTTTCAGGCCCTGAATATGCACACATAGAAGTAAGACAGCTTGGATGATATAAATCTTTACTTTACTCAGTAATTTATTACTTCATTGAAGAGAAGGGAAAAAATAAAAATTAAAAAAAAAAAACACTCAGCAGGCTTGACTGTCTTTTCCCCCTTTCTCGCATCTGTAGAACGGGGATGTAGACAGGCTATGGGTCCGGATAGAGAAGCAGCTTTCTGCCAGAAATGGTTTTGGCCCTTCAGGCAGACAGTCAAACATGCAGAGCAGAGCTGATCGATCATCCTGCTTCAGACATGCATCACAGAGCTGATGGATCATCCTGCTGCAAGTTGCTAGTCTGAGGCCCTCAAGGAGTTAAGGCTGGCAGGTGGTTTTGGTTGCTATGTACAGACAGAGAACATGCAATGCAGAAGTACCTTTATAATAGGTGAAGTGTGAACTCAGCCACCACACACTTGCTGACGTGCAGTAGATCCCTAGAGACCAGTAGAGGCTTTTTTTGTCTGGCATCAATGTAATACTACACTGCTAAATTTAGGGAGCCTGCATCCAGTGACACTGAGACCTCACAATGACTAATTAGGAATGCAAACTGTGGCTCTTGACAGGTTTAATTATTTAATCTCCAAGGTTTTGATTAAATTAAAGCTTTCTGTCACAGAGCAGAAATTTATAAACACACAAGTTAATTTTATAAAATAATGAAGCTTATACCATGAACCATGAAGAAAGCAGCCTAATGACACAGCTAATAAGTCAGGGTGTGTGCTGGTTGTCTGTAAAACCCCAGAGATACCTTGTCATAGAGGACATTAGTGTGAGCATTAAGATAACCTAAGAGTTTTTATGAAAGTTTTACCATCATAGAAAACTTACATGTGTGGCTAAGTGTGGGTTTATTTCATATGTGTATGAACAATTCAAAAGATTCATATATGCACACATAGCATTAAGAGCAGCTTTACATATATGAGCAATATTGAAGGTTTGGATATACACATAATATGGAAAACATAATTCTGAGTTGATAAAACAGTATTTTAAGTGTGTGTGTGCATGTATTTGTGTGCATGACTGTTTCTGTACATGTTTGTGGCTGCGTATTGACAGTTACTATGTGATTTTTAAAGCTTTAGAAATATGTAGAAGGCAACTTGCATAAACACATGCTCGCTCATGCACAAACCATTCATTTATCCAATGTTTTCTTTGTAATAGATATCTAAACATAAAGAAAATTGCCATTATGTCCATTAAACTGCTATCCTTCCAAACACATATATGTATGTTTTTTGACAAAATTAAAAAAATTGAAAATGTGTACAAATTATATATATATGTGTGTGTGTGTGTGTGTGTTTATATATAGTATGCCTAGTATGTATATATTTTATCCATCCAATATGTAATAGAGCAGCATGAATGTGTCCAGTAGGAAAAGATTATATAAATAATGCTGAAAGTGATCATATAAGGTATAGCAAAAAGTTAAAGTATAAAACTTGATGGTTCCTGTTTCATTTGGTTTTCAAGTTTTTGACAACATTTCATGCCTTTTACAAAGCAGACAGATCGCTTTAGCAGTAATAATACCATGAACGTCTGTTCCCTACATAAAATAAATCCAGTTATCTGTTTGTATTTTCAATTACAGAATCACAGGTATAAATGTGAAAAATATAAAATATGATAAAATAGAAGTGTGAGCATAATCTTGTAATTCAGGTATACTTATAAAATATTGAAATATTTCAAAATATTGGAATTATGCTTATAAATGCTATGTGGTGACACTGTAATGTTACACCCAGTGTTGGAAGCAGGTGATAGGCACGATGTTTAAGACACTTGAATAAATATTTACAGTGTAAGAACTGAACACACAACTGTAAGCATACTGTGTTTTCATGGAATAATTTTCACAACTTAATAACATTTAATATTTGGCCACATTTAAATGTTTGATCCAATCACACTTAAAGGATTAACACTGCTTTATAATCACCACCACTGTCCATCTCCAGCACTTTTCTGCTTTGTAAAACTCCATGGTTCTATCAGTTAAATCAGAATTCTTCATTGTCTGATACTTCAGCCCACTGGATTAGCTTCGGTGTCTCTATGTACCAGTAACATACCTCAAAATAAAAAAAATAGAATCACAAAAAAAAAAAAAACTCCCTCTGAACACTGAGTGAAAAGGGCAGTCCAGGCTTTTCACACATCTACAGCCACCCCACTTGACTTCAGCCAGTGCTGCTTTGTCAGTCACAGACTCGTAATTCCTGAAGGTTTATCTACGCTTCAGATTCCTGCCCGTAAACTCAGACGCATTTGGTGAAGTCTCTACTTTTTCTCTAATTAGATATCTAGGCAGCCTTCATAAATCAGGTCGAAAAACCTCTTCACTCAAATCACTCCCCTCTAGTTTTCTCCATCTTAGAGTGTCATTTTCAATCTCCTATCTACAGGGGCTAAACCAACTTGGTCCATCTTTGACGTTTACACAACACATGAGGAAACTGTTCGCCTCTTCTGTCCCCTTCAACACAAGCACTCTGGTAAGGCCCACACGCTTCACCATGTGGGTCACCGCAGTAGCCCCTCAATTCTTGCTTTTTCAGTCTATGAGTAAAGCAGGAATCAAATGGTCTTTCTGGAGTGCTCCATCAGTCTACATGGCTCCTCTGTCAATTCACTCAGAACACAAGTCATGGTATTTCTAGAACCTGTAATGTTCAGTGTGATCCTGCTTCCTACTTCAGCTCTGGGCTCTCATCCTGACCTCATCTCCTGCCTACAATGGATCTCATTAGTTCCTAACTCGGGCATGTGAATGCGCTCTGACGGTAGTCTGTCACCTAGTCACCCTCACTTCTGTCAGGTCTTCTGCGTCATCTTCCCACTGACCCACTCAAGCTTTTTGGTTTTTGGTTTTCAAAACAGGGTTTCTCTGTGTAGCTTTGGAGCCTGTCCTGGAAATTGTTCTGTAGACCAGGCTGACCTCAAACTCACAGAGATCCGCCTGCCTCTGCCTCCTGAGTGCTGGGATTAAAGGCATGTGCCATCACGGCCCAACTTCCCACTGAGGCTTTCTATGTCCACCCTGTATGTAAAGATACAATTGATCCTAAATTGTCAAAACTCCCAGGCCGCCTTACCTTCTTTCCCTCAAGCACTGCTCACCATGTCTGCCTTAGCACTTGTCTATTCTATTCACTGATGCCTCTCCCAAACCTGGAATAGTGCCTGGCACATAGTGCTCGATTCAATTTGTTGACGAAACTGAAAGAACAAAGGCCAGCATGATGGGAAATAAGCAACAGATCTCATCTAAATAAGGCCAGCTCACAAAGTGCATCCTTCCCTGTGAATCTTTTCCAAAGAAAGATCAAAATAGCCAGAGAGAGAACACAAATAAAATTTAAATTTCATAAGCCAGAATTTCATTTCACTTTCATATCCATTAACAACATAATAAGAAAGTATGTAGAAACCTTAGATATGTATACCTTTAAACATATATCATTAGGAGGGCTACACATTTGTATAAACCTCCTAACTTTATCGCGTTTTTTTAATTTATTTATTTATTTATTAAAGATTTCTGTCTCTTCCCCGCCACCGCCTCCCCTTTCCCTCCCCCTCCCCCAATCAAGTCCCCTCCCTCGTCAGCCCAAAGAGCAATCAGGTTTCCCTGCCCTGTGGGAAGTCCAAGGACCACCCACTTCCATCCAGGTCTAGTAAGGTGAGCATCCAAACTGCCTAGGCTCCCACAAAGCCAGTACGNAGTTAAATCAGAATTCTTCATTGTCTGATACTTCAGCCCACTGGATTAGCTTCGGTGTCTCTATGTACCAGTAACATACCTCAAAATAAAAAAAAAGATAGAGTCACACAGCCTTTGCTATTTTGTGACTGTTATATTTCACTTGTCATGATGTATTCATAGGTAAAAACTTTATCAAAATAACTTTCCTCTTCAGATTTGAATAAAAATAAACACACCCACAAATACACACATGAGTTCTTGCCCCTGTAGAGATGATATTCCAGTGAAAATCATTAGGAATAATAACCTGCCTGATAATAAGAGTTGGTAAAAGCCATACAGTGAGGGAGATGAACACTAGGGATTTGAGAAGTATTCTTTTATTTAAGGTTGTCTGAAAAGTAATCTTCAAGCATTCATCTTTGAGAAGAAAAGCAAAAGAAATGGACAGGACAAACACCCATGTTAAACTCACCAGAAGCCATAACTCTAATCATAGATCTTGGTAGTGGTCTTGACATCTAACCGCATGCGGCATGTCCTAGAAACATCAACAAGGCAAAACTGTTTGTGGTGCAGCAGGGAACATGTAAAGAAGTGAAATGGGATATTGCCTAAGTTGGGGCTTGTTAAAATAAGATATTATTTTTTCCTGATGCAAAAATAGATATCACAAAAGAATTATATATTACTATATATACTTATTGAATTTCTATACAATTATAATTCAGTTCATTTAAACTGCATTATCTTAGTTTCAGTCATACATTCATTTTACAAATGCCAAGCATCAAAGAACCAGCCTCACTGTGCTAAATTACAGGGTACCAACCTTCATCTGGAGCTGGAGGAAGTTGGTCAACACATTGAAATTGCTTCTAACCTTACAGATAAAAATTCAGGTCTCAGAAGGCATTGAGAACGCTCGCTGAATCTCTTCTCTCCGACTGCGTCATTCCCTGTCTGTGCACATAAAGCAGCAGCACTTCCTGACCTGAGTGGCTGAGGCAATATTGAAAATGTCATTTGAGGTTCAGGTTTATAATCAAGAAGGGGACTTTCTGAAGATTGGAAGATTGGTCTGTTTGTCCTTCTGTGTATTCTGCTGTTCTCCCACTGCCTAGTAAAGCTGAGTGAACTATTTTCCATGTTGCCGTAAAATCAGCAGTAACAAGCGGAGAACACCTACCACCACAAAGGCAAACCCTATGACGTTCACATTTCGACTTCAACAGAGTCAGCTCTTTCCAAAGGTGTCTGCATACAAACAGTACCTGGAGAACTTTGTCCACCTCAAAACAAAATTTTGTATTGGTTTGTCCTCTGAGTGATTCCACAACATTCATCTACATTTGAAAACCTCAACAATGGTTGTCAAGTTATGTCTTCAATAATGGTATGAGGGGACAGAGGTTATATTTTTGCCTTAAATAACACTATTCCAAATAGCTTATTTTGTCTGAAAATTAAAAACCATTTGAAGTTTTAATCTCCAAGTGGACTTGGAGCAATCATAGTATGGATATGAAATTCAAAGCCCTTGTACTGCCCAATCTTTTTCCTTTATTTCACTCCTCATCTTCTTTAATATAGCAAGGAATACTACGTTTTTGTTTCAAGAGTGTAGGCTAAATAAGTCTGGTGTCCTTACAAATGTCTCCAAGATTATATTTCTATATGTTCATAGAATAATATGATATTCTATATTAATAATAATAATATCCACATATATTGTGGTGGATTTAAAGTGTTATTTCATCTATTGTTTTTACCTTTACATTTTTCCTGACTGAATTCCACTGTGTGAAAAGTTAGCTTTTCAGTTGTAGTAAATAGGTGGGGTACGGGAGGGCAGAACTTTCTGGGTCCATTACGCCCCCAGCCACAGGTCCTGCCTCCCTCATGGAATGCGAAATGCCTGTCTTCCACCCCCCCCATCTACTCATGAACACAGAACCACCTGGAGGAGTCGGCCCAGCATGCCTGAGTTAAGC
The DNA here is from genome assembly GCF_014885135.2 of Alexandromys fortis. Taxonomy (NCBI): domain Eukaryota; kingdom Metazoa; phylum Chordata; class Mammalia; order Rodentia; family Cricetidae; genus Alexandromys; species Alexandromys fortis. The sequence goes on from NW_026067937.1 coordinate 1,471,028, forward strand.
TGGTCAGGCTTAACTCCAAAGCGCTCACCGAGAGAGAGAGACGTCCCTCCCATGGATGGAGTAGGCATGTCTGAGCCAGCCAAGGACCTGAAGCTCATGAGAAGGAAGCGTGAGCATGCCAGCCCACCGCCATAAGTAGCCTATCTCTTCCTCAGGCTTCTGGGGGCAGAGAACATGTATTTCCCTTTGAGAAGCAGGCTTCTCGGCACCTCCCTGAAAGCTTGGCCTCATGTGAGCAGTTCCGTCAGGCGTTCCACCTCTTCCCAGAGCCCAGGTACCTCAGGACAGAGATCTTCCTTGCTCTCAAGCTGGGTGCTCACGTTGGTTGCTCTTGATTCTTATGCTGGTGTCTTTTTCTTGTTAAAACTATCTCCCCACTTCCGTCTTGGCTCCTACTGCCGTCAGTCTCATAGTGAGCTTTGCAAAACCACAGGATGGGTTTTTAGCAGCTAGAGGGGTCTTCCTGTCTTTCTTTCCTCCACCCCTACAACTAACTTTTCCTTTATGCTTTCTCCCCAGAACCTCCTTCTCTTTCTACACCTCTCTTATTAGAAACCCACTAAAGTTCTGAGAGGGCTGAGAAAAAAAAATCGCCCCTTTCAATAGGTTTCTTTACCTTAGGAAATGAAGATTTCTCACTTGTTAATGAATAGAGATGGCTCTGGTAATAGAGACGGCCAGAAGGTGCAAAGACAGCGCATGTTCTCAGGGATAAAGGCTCTCTGTTTTTTTTTTTTTTTTTTTTTTTTTTTTTTTTTTTTTTTTTTNTTTTTTTTTTTTTTTTTTTTTTTTTTTTTTTTTTTTTTTTTTTTTTTTTTTTGTGGGTGCCTTTGGATTTGGAGCCGTTTAGAGCTTTAGAGCGCAGCAGACCTGTCCCACTCTGAACCAGTGCAGCAGGAAGTCCTATAGTTCAGAGACACCACCCGCGACTGCCAACTAGTGCCAGGCTATCCAGAAGTTTGAGTTAGTGTCATAAGAAGTGACATTGGGTTGACATCCAGTTATGCCAGCACCATTTGTTGAAGATGCTTTCTTTCTTCCATTGTATACTTTTAGATCCTTTATCGAAAATCAGGTGCTCATAGGTTTGTGGATTAAAGTCAGGGTCTTCTATACGGTTCTATTGGTCGACTTCTCTGTTTTTATGCCAATACCAAGCTATTTTCAATACTGTAGCTCTGTAACAGAGTTTGAAGTCAGGGATGGAAATGCCTCCAGAAGTTCCTTTATTGTATAAGATTGTTTTGGCTATCCTTTTTTTTTTTTGTTTTCCATATAAAGTTGATGATTGTTCTCTCAAGGTCTGTGAAGAATTTTGTTGGGATTTTAATGGGGATTGCATTGAATTTATAGATTGCCTTTGGTAGAATTGCCATTTTCACTATGTTGATCCTGCCCATCCAAGAGCATGGGAGATCCTTCCACTTCCTGGAAGGATCTTGAATTTCTTTCTTCAATGCCTTAAAGTTCTTGTCAAATAGGTCTTTCACTTCCTTGGTTAGAGTTACCCCAAGATATTTTATGCTATTTGTGGCTATCGTGAAAGGTGAAGTTTCTCTGATTTTCCTCTCTGCTTCTCTATCCTTTGTGTATAGGAGGCTACTGATTTTTTTTGAGTTGATCTTGTAACCTACCACATCACTGAAGGTATTTATCAGCTGTAGGAGTTCTTTGGTGGAGTTTTTGGGGTCACAAATGTACTATCATATCATCTACAAATAACAAAATTTTGACTTCTTCCTTTCCAATCCAAATTCTCTTCATCTCCTTATGTTGTCTTATTGCTATTGCTAGAACTTCAAGAGCTATGTTAAAGATATATGGTGAGAGTTGACAGCCTTGTCTTGTTCCTGATTTTAGTGGAAATGCTTTGAGTTTCTCTCCATTAAATTTTATATTAGCTGTTGGTTTGCTGTATATTGCTTTTATTATATTTAGGTATGATCCTTGATCCCTAATCTCTCCAAAACCTTTATCATAAAGGAGGGATTGTATGAGCCAGGGTGTTCAAGGTCATAACCGAGAAACCCACAGAGACAGCTAACCTGATCTTGTGGGAGCTCATGGACTCCTGACCAACAGTTAGGTGGACTGCCAACTTAGGTCCCCTACATGTGTATGTGGTATTTGGGTAGCAAATAGCAGTAAGAGTAGGACCTGTCCCTGGTGCTAACCTGGCTTTTGGGAACCCGTTTTGCATACTGGCTTACCTGTCTTGATTCAGAGGGAGGAGCTTGGTCTTGCCTCAACTTGAAGTTCCTTACTTTGTTCAAGCACATGGGAGGCCTTCCCCTTTCTTAATGGAGGCAGAGGAGTGGATGGGAAAGGGGTAATAGATGGAAAGCTGGGGGAGGGGACAGGAGAAGAGAGGGGAGGAGAAACTGTGGTCAGTATGTAAAAAAATGAAAAAATGCTAATAAAATGAAAAAAGATTTTAAACAACATGAGCAAAGGTATTTTATCAACTTTAACTACCAAAATGTGTCTTCTCAAATTACAATTTTATACACAGGAATTGTTCAATAATAAGTTAAATGAATAAGTAAATATACCCTAATCTATAGTAACAAACAATTCAATTGCTTGTTATGGGTTTATGTCTGAAATGTCCCCCAAATCACATGCATTGAAAGCTTGGTACCTACTGAAACAGTGTTCACAGTTACATCCTTTGAGAGTACTATTGGATCATGAGGTCTCTAAATTAATCAGTTAATAAATCCACTGATAAATTAGTAGCTTGATGGGCTACTTAGAGTTTATAGAAAACTAAGTACGGCCTTAGTTGGAGGACATGAGTCACAAGTTGTGGAGCTTCTGCTTTGATGTTTTAGCCCTGTGCTTGCTTGCTTTCTATGTCCAACCATAAGACGAACAGCCCTGAGCCACATGCTCCCTCACCATGATGCTTTGCTTCTCTGGAGGCCAGAAACCGTGAACCCAGATGAGCATGGACTGAAATCTCTACAACTGTGGACTCAAATATCTCTTTAGTGCTTTGAAGTATTTACATTGGGTATTGTCACATGACATTGATAAGGTAAGGACACCTTAAACAATAGATAATCTAAATACATGTATTGTCTCTTGGATATATTTGCATGAGAGTTGTTTCTTCTGCTTGGACAGGCATCCCTTCCCACCACCTTCTGCTTCAAGACCTCTGCTGCTACCTACGCTGGAAAACCTGATGCTCTTCCAGGAATGTGTGGCTCAGACGAGCTGCTGTTTTCCAAATAGCTTTCTGACTCTTAGCATCTGTTATTTGCACTGCCTGTTAGAACACGACAGCACGCTCTCATAATTGTCTCCATGTCTCCCTCTCTTACTATAATGCAAAGTTCATTGGGACAGTAACTAGGTCTTATTTATTTTTGACAATAAAATATGGAGAACAAAAAGTCAATAACCAAATGCAGTAATCAATTATTCAACAGCTCAGATCTATATATCAGTCTGTGACTTTCCAGGAAAGCTGACTGGAAACAAAAATGCAAGAATGACAATAAGTTAATCTAAATATGCAGGTGAGATTTCTTATCATTAGTGACAGGTATTTGTTTGGTGAATTTTATTTCCAAGGGACCGTAAGACACAGAAATTAAAATGAGAATCAGACAGTGGAATTTGAAAATGTAAGTCTGGGTCATATTAGGAACCAATTTTTCCTTGCCAGTAAATATGCTGTCTGGTTGAAACACAGACATAGAATGGTTGTTAGAAAATATCTATGTAGAGCTACTAATGAGACCTGGGTCATAGGTGAGAGCACATTTCAAACTGCAGCACAAACTTTTGCCTCGGAAATTGTAACATGATTGTTCCTAGTCTTACTGGAACATTCTTGTCAAACTCTAAACACTTACTGAAGCAGACAAGACACAGGTGTGGCTCTTGGAAATCTCTCTTTTTAATAAAGTACAGGTGTAAATGTAAATATGCACACTGGGAATTTTCTAAGTCCCTGTTGTTCACAGGATGTGTAACAGAATTCAGCTGCCAAAGCAAGGGGGCAAGCTATCTCCAAAAGCTGAAATACTACAGTCACTATATTGAAGATGGTGTTGTATTCCAAATATGACAATGAGTGACAAACAAGATAGTGTTGCCCTTCCTACCTGTTCACAAAAATAAAAAAAATTACTACTAGAAACTTCAATCACGTATATGCTGAAAAGCAAATGAAATTATTTAATGAAGAGGATAATTGAGAAATTATAAGAAGTAGAATAAGATGAAATTATACTCTGGCTTTATAAAATTGATTTATAATATATGTGAAATATTAATATATTATTATTGTAAAAAAAGAAAAACATGAAAACTTGTCTTTAGGACATAGCTTAATGTGTAAAATATATTTTCAGAACAGAGTCTAGATAAAAAGAAACATGCCACTTAACTGGGTGGTGGTGGTGCACTCCTTTAATTCCAGTACTCAGGAGGCAGTGGCAGGCATATCTTAGTGAGATCAAGTCCAGTGTGGTTTACAAAGCAAGTTCAAGGAAAGCTGAGACTGTGATACAGAGAAAGCCTCTCTTGAAAAAACAAAAACAAACAAACAAAAAACACAAAAACAACAACAACAAAAGACCATGCTACTTGTGGCAGTTTCAATGTGTTTGACCCACATAATCTCAGAGGAAGTGGCACTATTTGGAGGTGTGGCTTTCTTGGAGGGGGTACGGCCTTAGTGAAAGAAGTATGTAACTGTCAGGGTGGGTTTTGAGGTTTTCTATGCTCAGTATACCACCCAGTGTCTTAGTCAACCTTCTGTTGCATGCAGGATGCAGTACTGTCAGCTCCAACGACATGTCTAACTGAATACCGCCATGCTCTGCTCCGTGATAATGGACTGAACCTCTGAAACAGTAAGCAAGCTATCTTCAATTAAATATTTTCCTTTATAAGAGTTGCTGTGGTCACAGTGTCTCTTCACAGCAATAAAAATGTTAAAATAGAATTTGGTACCAGGCACTAGGGTACTGCTGTGATGGGCTTGACCATGTTTTCTTTAGAAGGAATATGGACCTTGGGACTGTGGATTAGAACAGCAGTTGCATGCTTTAAGTGCTGTTTAATGGGCCATTCTAGTAACAGCACAGAAAATAGTAGTATCAAATGTGATTTGATGAACTGTGGGAGGCTTTCTCAAGAGGTTACAAAGGAGAATTTTAGTATGATGCCTAGAGGTCATTCTTCTGATACTTTCCTAAAGAAACTAGCTGCTTTCTTCCCTTGTCCAAAAAGTTTGCCTGAGGTGAAAGGGAAGAATTTAGGATTAAGTATATTGGCAGAAGAAAACTCAAAACAGCCTAGTATAGACTCTGTTGTGTGATTATTAGTGTTAACTCAGATAAAAAAAAATTTATAATGAAAAGGAGCAAGCTGAACAGAGAAAAATATTTGAGGAGACAAGGAGCACCAGGTAGAATGAAGTTAAAGCCTGTGTTCAAGAAGATAAACAGATTAAGAAATTTAGTAAAAAGGTGATGAATTCAAGAAAGATTTACCCAACTGAGTTTTCAACTTGTGGAAAGGAATTAAAGAAAAGCTTGGAGCAGGATATGGTGATGCACACCTTTAATCCCAGCACACAGAAGGCAGAGTTGGTGGATCTCTGAGTTTGAAGCCAGCCTGGTCTACAGACCAAGTTCATAGCCTTGAATTAGGCAGTGAAGAAAACTGTGAAAAACAGAAAGCTGCTGAAGATTTAATTGAAAGATCTCTGAATTTGTGGCCAGTCTAGTACTCTGAGCAAGTTCAAGGACTGCCAAGATTAGGCAAGGGAATAATCAAAGACAGAAAACTGTTGAAGATGTAATTGAACATGGGGGCCATGCCCCCATCCATGTGGTAGCTTTGGCCACACAGTTCTGGCTTTAGAGTTCAGGATAAATTAAAGGAAAGAAGCCACTGAGGCAAGGCGTCTATCAGGGGTGTCCCTGAATAGAAGCCTAGTAAAAAGGCCATTGTGTCAAGCTGTGGAGTTATAACCTGGATTGCCTTGGAGAATCCAAGATGTTAGAGGTACCAGAGTCCTGGAACACCTGCCTAAGAGAGCAGCTAACAGTGAGTGGAACGAACCCAAGACAAGGAAGTGTGTTACAGTCAACAAAGCTGAACAGATTTCAAGATCTGAAGAGCTTTTGTTATCAGACCTGGAGATGTAGAAATTGCAGTTTGCACAGCTGGATTTTAGTCTTGCTTTGATTCAGTTCATTATTTACTTGCTCTGCTCCTTTTCCTGAATTTAGGAATAATAAAGTATAGCCTGTGCCATTATATGATGAAATTTTGTTATCTTCTTTTTGATTTTGATTGTATAGGTAGTTACAGTTAAGAGACTATAGGAATATTAGACAAAACTTTGAGCTTTAAATTTTAAAACATTGTTGAGACTGTTATAGACTATGGGGACTTTTGAAGTTGGAATAAATGTATTTTGTATTATGATATTTTTCCAAGCTTATGGCAGCATGGCATGGAATATGGTAGCTTGAATATATTTGACCTTAATAATCTTGGGGGGATTGGTACTATTAGGAGGTGTAGCTTTCTGGATTGGGTTTGGCCTTTTGGGGGAATTTTCTCATTGTGGATGTGGACTTTGAGGTTTCCTATGCTTAGGATACTTCACAGTGTCTCAGTCAACTTCCTCTTTCCTGGAAGATGTGGTGCTTTCAGCTTTAGCACCACGTCTGCTTCATGCTGCCCTGCTTCCCTCCATGATGATAAAAAACTGAACTTCTGAAACCTCTGAAGCTAGCCACACTCAACTAAATGTTTCCATCTGTAAGAGTTGCCAAGGTCATAGGATCTCTGTGCAGCAATAAAATCCTGATTTAGACCCCACTTTTCACAGTAGATTATAGATAACAACTTGTTGATTGTAGTTCAGAGATTGTGAAACAGTCTTAGTGGTCCTGGACTTCACATTGTAGAACTGGCTGGCCTTGAACTCACAGAGATCCTACTGCCTCTGCCTCCTGACTGCTGGGATTAAAGTTGTGTGCCACCACCACCTGGTTTCAGAGGTCATTTTTGTATTTAGTTTTGGAAAGTGTGTTAGGCAAAATAGTTGGTAATATTTTCTTTTCATTATTGTAGACAATTGTACTGAGTGTATAGTTCAGTAAATTTGTGAAATACTTAGAAGCCATAATACGGCACTACAATTAAATCACAGAAGATTTCATCACCAATGAGTTGCCAAATGCACGCTTGCAATCAATCATTGCTCTGAAATCCATGTTCTAGTTACCATGAGTGTCTGTTCTCTAAATTTTACCTTCTTTTTAAAAACTGTATGTAAATGCAATCAAGCTTTATCATACCTTTTGTATGTGGCACCTTTCATTTAGAATGTTGATGTTTTATGATAAGTAGTATTCCACTGGATATGGCTATATCAATTTGGTTATTCTGTCACAAGTTGGAGATACTTAGATTGTTTGAGTAAATGAAGCGTCTATAAACATTTGAACAAATGACTTAATTTTCATTATTCCTGATTAAATGGCTCATATCAGAATCACTAGGCCACATGATAGACAAATATTTATGCACTCATATTTCTTATTCATATAAGAAACTGTGAAACTTCAATCATCTGTTAAAAAATATTATATTACCATGAGCAATATGCCAAAGTACTAGCTGATTCAAGTTTTCATTGTCATTTGCTTTCATGAGATATTTCATGTGCTTCAATTTCTGTCCTAGTGTGTATATAGCAATATTTGTGTACATTTCAACTCCATTTTTGAGATAATTAACAATGTTAGACATTTCATATAATTAGGTGTCCCCTATTTATTTTGGGTAAAATGTCAATTAGATATTTTTGCTCATTTAAATTGGGTATTTGCTTTAATAATTTTGAACTTTAGTAGTTTTGCATAATTTAGATACCCACTTTTAAAAAATAGCTACTTTGCTGCTGGATGGTGGTGGTGCATGCCTTTAATCCCAGCACTCAGGAGGCAGAGGTGAGTGGATCTCTGTGATGTCAAGGCCAGCCTGATCTACAAGAACTTTCTAGGATGGGCTCCAAAGCTACAGGAAACCCTGTCTCAAAAAACGAACAAAAAGAAAAGAAAGAAAGAAAGAAAGAAAGAAAGAAAGAAAGAAAGAAAGAAAGAAAGAAAGAAAGAAATGAAAGACTACCAATATATTTTCTTAGTGCCTTCTCAGCGGATTCTAAGAAATCAGTTGTTAAATCTTCTGACATGTAGGACTGTAATTTAATTTGCTCCTGGAATTCATTTATACAGTGTGAGGGCCCACAGATGTGAGCTTGTTCCACTTTAACTGGAGTTCAGAGATTTTGAGCTAACTTTTTGCTCTTTCAAAGTTATTGACAATAGATGTGGTTACAAACTAAAGATTCTGACCTAGGGTGTGGTTAACTAGTATTTGGGGAATAGAGGTGGACCAAAATCAGATAATTCAAGTCTATTCCTTATATCATGTTAATGAAGTCTGTTGCACCCTCCCCTGCCCATTTGGAGTGAAGTATATACGCATATGGAAAATAAACAAAGTGGATTCAGTATTCACTGAATGTTCCTTTCAATGCCGTTCTGTGTTTTTGTTCTTTTTACTTAATGATTCTATTCCTCGTGCTTCTACCTTGAAATGTATGAATCCTGTCAAGGATGGTCTTCGACAATAAAGATGTGTCTTCTGAATTTGGAAATTATACCTTCAAATTCAAATGATTTGTTTAGATTTAACTACTAATGGCAACTTCCTATATTGATTTTGACTGGATATATTTGTTACCCAAATTAAGTTCTGCTTTCAAACTGTTTCAAGATCTACATTGCTCTGAATGACAGCATTGAAACGGGGAGGGGCTCCTTTTCTGAATCTATCCTTTTCCTGGAAAAAAAAATCATGATTTCTTCTAGTGGTACTCTCATTAATGTATACAGACAATAGCATCTTCTTATGGTAATATGTTTTACTTGAATCATCTAATGTTTGTATGAAAAGTTAAACCCCAAATCCATAGTGTTGAGTGCTGGGGACTTTATAGCTGAGAAGAGTTCTGATATCACAGTTCATGAATGAATTTCTGAGTTTATCATAACATTGGGTGGCAATGTAAGTTTTGAGCTCCTGAAAGAAAAAAGATGAGTGACTCCCTTTCTCTCTTTCTCATGTCTATGCCTTTTGGTCCTTCAACCATGGGTTAATGCAGCAAGAAGGTTCTCACCAATAGGATGTCCTCAAACTTGGACTTCTTAGAACTATAAGAATTTTTTTTTGTAAATTACCTGGTATGTGGTATTCTATTCTAGCAACACACAACATGATAAAACACTAGGTAATAGTCATAGGTATAGGAAATTATTTTTCTCAGCTTGACTTACCAGAACTACTATTTTGTGGAAATTGGAAGGGAAGCATTGTTAAGACATACACTAAGAAAAAAACCATCCTTTTGCCTGTATGGACAGAGGAGTTGAGTTGTAAATGCCTATCTCCTTCTCCAAAAAGGTTTCACATGTGGAGAAGAGGACGCAGGAAGGAGACACAGTAAACACAATCAAAGCCACTCACGGTAGTTCTACCTCCAATCTGCTTTAGCCTTCTGTGAAATCAGCCTAAATTTTTACAGTTTTCCTTGGGCTTTTCTATCATTTACAGTTCAGAATCAAAACAGAACACCAAGAGCTATCCCTTCAGTCCATTTGCATCACCCAGCAAGCATCTGGGTAACCTGAGAATAACACATGGCTGCCGGGGATATTTCACCCCTATCTCTTGTTTCTTTGTCCAGTTCTCTCAGCCAGGATGATTGCCTGTCCTGTATTATTTTGAAATTAGCTTGACTGCTATTCATATAAATTTATAATGTGAACAATTTAAATTATATAGCATATATTATTATAATATGATAACTAGTGTAATAATATATTTGATATATGAGTGTTTAGCTTCCTCACAGGATATGATTTGGATACCTGCTTCCTAAACACAGGCGGAAGTTTAGTTTTAATTGTAAGATGTTTTGACGTAGAATCCAATCAAATGTAGTTAGTGCAGGAAGGTAACTTTCATGTGTAGAATTGGTGACTTTTTTTTTATTTGTCCAGTTTCTCATTTATTCAGTAAATAATGTTTGGATTTCTTATGGATACTAGACTCTGTTACGAGTAAAGAAATCCTGAAACAAGTGATTATTCTTTTGGGGAAAATTTAGAACATGGAGTAGTAAAACATACTAATTAAACTAATTCTTGGTATTGTTCATTTTATTTTCAATTTAAATTTGTTTGCTGATGATTTTAGACATTGTACTATTAATGCTTATTTACCATTTACGTATCTTTTCTGGCACACTGTGGACATTTTGAAAAAGATGCTTCTTAACCGTGTGTGTGTGTGCGCGTGCTTGTGTTAGTGGAGGTCACAGAACAATCTTCAGTAGTTAGCTATCTTCCCCCTCCGCTTCACCAGGAGGTTTCCAGGGATCTAGCCAAATTCAGGTCATTGGATTGGTCCCAAAGTCTTCACTGGTTTTGTTATCTTGTCATTCCTCTTTGCCTTTGCTCCCTCTTCTTCCTCAGGATGATGAAGCAAGAAGATGCCTGTCGGGTGTCAGGACCTTGATGTTGGCTCCCCAACCTCAAGAAGTATTAGCCAATATTCTTCTTTCATTATAATTGACAACTTTCTTGTCTAGAGCAATCTGCTATAATAGTACTAAACACAATAAAGCGGCCTATTTCCCAGTAAAATTATGGAAGACCAAATTGGTGCTTTTCAGTGCTTCCTAAGACAGATTGGTAGCATTGTGTCTAAATGTGGGGTGGTATTTGTGATGGTGACAGTTATGAAGTAAATTCCAGTGAGCTGATATCAATCTATGTTATTCATGGATCCTGTACAAATTAATTTACTTTCTACTTTTTGAATTATCAATAATAATATATGCCCCACAAGACTACTTATAAATGTAAATGAAGTAACACTATATTTGGTGTCTCAGATCCCAGTGCAGGCAGGCAGGCAATATGAGTTTATTTCCTTCATTCTTTACTTATGAGCAAAACCCATCTGGTCATTCCACTACTACAGAAATAAAAAAATCCACAATCCCTACAATCTTTCCAAAATAAGAAAGTCTAACAACTTTATTTTGGTGTACACTTTTTTCATTGGTATACAACAGAGATGTCATAATTCTTTATGAACTTAATTGCTTAACACCATATCTTTAGTTTATTTTTTTCTAAAAGGACACCAGCAATTTCAAATGTGTTCTAAATCCTCACAGAGAATAAATCCATTGAACAATGGATGGAATTCAACAAAAATAATTAATAGGAGAAAATGCAGTCCTTTTATTGTTCCTTACTTGAGTAAGAAAAATTAAATTCACAAGACTCGGAAACTCTACAAGGTATAGATGTTCACTTTTTACCGTGTTTTCAAGAAACTAAACCCATCCAGATACTGTCTTTCAGGAACATTTTGCACATTTATGTGCAAGTACTGAAGTTTCCATGACTTTGCAGTTTGCTATTAACATTTTGTGTAGACTTTGTCCTGGCTAAAGATATAAGCACACATTTTGCCTAGGGCCCAAATGCTGGCCAGACCTTCCTTTTGCATAAAAGACAGATCTTTCTTTTGGAACTGTGCTCCCTAAGATATATCATAGAATTCATATAATGTTTTTTCTAGCTAGCAAGAAATCCATACACTATTCAATATCAACTGAGTGAGATACGACACTAAAAATGTCCAGTTATCATGAGTTCTTCTATTAGGAAGGAAATGAAGCAATTTTCCTTCCCTAAAAACTAGCTTAGAATCCCATTCTATATAGATACTAACCTTAGAAATTAACATCTCATTCTATCAATAAATGAAAAGAACAATACACTGAAAAAAATTGATCATTTCTGCCCTAGGCGTTAGTGGCAGATGCCTTTAATGCCAAGACTTGGGAGGCAGAGGCAGGCGGATCTCTATGAGTTTGAAGCCAGACGGGTCTACAAGAGCTAGCTACTGGACAGACTCCAAAGCTTCAGAGAAACCCTGTTTCAAAAAAACAAAAAACAAAACATAAAATAATCGACCATCTCAGGTCCACTATAGAAGTGACATCACAAACTAAACTGCTTCCTTCAAAACTGGAGAGAAAGGCAGACAAGTAAAATCATAGCTGACCAGATCTAGAGGCACGGGTAACAATTTCAGCTGGAATCAACATGGAATTATATAAACTATAATTGATGAGTTGTTCAACACATCCAGTGTAACCTGGTAGAGCAGACTGGAGGACTTTTTTTTTAAAGTTTATCTTCAGTAATTTACTAGGTCTGACATTAAATATTGTAGATAATGGAAGAAAAAGAAGGGGAAAGGGACCATAACAGTTCTCCTTCCCTTAAAAGACAATACTTACCTAGAATATAACTTGTTAGACTTTATCATAGCATCACTGATATATACAGGAAGGGAAACACCGCTGCAGGCATTTCTAGTCATCGTGCTCCATATAAGGCAGAGAAGAGACAGAGGTGCATATTTGATTTATCAAACAAAAGAAAAAGAGGTATGTTAAAGGGACAAAGATACATTTTGATGGTTCCAGTATAATAATTAATGTATAAATGTTAGACTCAGAGATGAACAATATGTTGGAATTATCAGACAAATATTTTTAACTGGGTAAAAAAAATAGTATGCAAGAACAGGTGAGCATTCTAAGTAGAAAGGTAGGAGCAGTAATATAAGTAAGAGAAAAGTTAAAAGGGAAATGAATAATACACACACACACACACACACACACATTTGCTTTAAAGAGCCAATTAATATATCTTTCTTTCCTTCTTACTCTGTGGCTGGCTGGGTGGATGACCTTGTTTTCCTCTTCTTTTCTTCTGGCTCTTTACTCCTTCTTTCTAGTCTAGAATTCGCCTCCTATTTATTCTCTCTGCCTACCAGTCCCATTTATCCTTTCTCCTGCCTATTAAGCTATTAAGCTCTTTATTGGACCAATCAGGTATTATAGGCAGGTAAAGTAACATAGCTTTACAGAGTTAAACAAATGCAACATAAAAGAATGCAATACATCTTTACATTATTAAACAAGTAGTCTACATCGTAAATGAATATAACACACCTTAAACAAATATGTTACAACAGGATAGCTCATAGAGAAGCAAAAATGAGAATTTCTATTGATTCTCCTCAGAAGTTGTGCAAAAATGCATACATAGAAAGACACATGTAAATCCCTAAGGGGAAAAGGACTTATCTTAAAATTTTTGTACTTTGCAATGTTATTAAATATTGTCAAATATTTTCAAATGTGAAGAAAATAGTCCTCTCAGACAAACAATTATTTAGGGAGTCTGTTGCCCTTTGTTCTGCCTTCTAAGATGTGTTAAAACAATTTATTTAGGGAGAAGAAAAATGCTATTTAAAGAACAAAGCATTGAGGCATGCTAAGTTGAGAGGTCAAGAAAAATCAATGATTAACTAAAAGAACATGAGTAAAAGTACATGGACACATTCTCAGAATGTGGAGAGGCCTTCTGTGTGACAATGTTACAAATATGGACAGAGTAGAGGAACCATGAACATCTCAAAGGACAAAAAAATTTAATATCAAACTAAAGACCCTAAACATTAATGAACAGTGGGGCCTCTTTGGCTATCATATGAAAACCTATCCAATAGAATTATCCATAGCTCAAGCTATATGAACATGAACATTGACTAGATTAGAAACAAACAAAGAAACAAAAAGATCACATGAGTTAAAATGAACTTCTAAATAAATGAGTTTGAACTGGAGTTCTTTATGACACTACACAATCAAAAATGCACTCAATGTTTTGTCTTTCTGTTTTCACATTCTAGTTTCATGAAACACATTCCACTTTTAGCTGTGGGGTGCTGAAAGCAGAGGACCACATGAAACAGGGAGATAAAATTTATAAATAGTTTATTAGATGAAGTTGATGAACTTCATGATGAAGATGAACCTATCATAAGGTTGTGATAGCTATATGACATCCAGGAAATAATTGCTATAGAGACTTGTAACCCAGCTCTGCCAGATCCTTGATTTTTCAAAGAGAAACAGAAAATTTAACATGTTGGTAACTTATTTTTAATTTAAGCTTCAATAAGTCAAAAAAAATCTATAAGCCAAATGTAGCATGCAGGTCACCTGCTTGCAAGGTCTGTCTCACTCTGCTATCTGGGACAGAAATGGGTTAGACACCTTCAGACTGTTTCCCCAGACCTGAGAGAAGGCTCCCATGCTTACACTTGTACTGACGAGAATACTACTTACTACTTAACAAAACTTTACCTCCTGATTCAAACATTTATTCCATCACCAAATAATGTTTGTTAATCATAGTTTGTACATAGTCATTAGTGAGAGATACATAGATAAAAATGGTCAGCCCAACTTTGAGTAATTTTATGTTTGATAAAGGAATAACCACAAGACAAATACCACAGCAACATAAATCATTTTGATGATTTGGGATAATTTAATACCATAAGAACATTACTGTTGCACAAATGCAGTCATAAATAATGACCTAGTATTTTGTCACTGAGACATGTTGTCAAAGTTAAACTCTGCAACACAAATGACAATTTCTCAGAAAGGCTGCCTGAGATTCTGAAGCTGGATTACCTACTCATTCTGTCCTGTTCTCAATGGTTTTTCTTCAGACAATTCTATCAATAACTATGGAATGAACTCTTTCTTTCAAATATAAATAAGACTATCTATGTTTCTTGAACTCATGAATTAAATTACATAGATAGAAAATAGGCAAAGAATTCATTCTAGATTGTCTATGACAAATATCCCATTCTTCTTGAATTCACATCAACATCTTCCTTCCTGAGCAATTCTTCATTGCTGCCTTGGAGAGACAGGCACATTATATGTGTCGATCTGCTCTTCTCAGTGCAATTTAATAACAGGAAAATATTAAACAACTATTAAATAAATACTGTATTATTTTGCCCTTTTCCTAACATACAAATTTTTTGTCTTTATGCCTCATATTTTTACTGATATGAAATTAGTGATTTTCAAAATATTTCTTTTCCAGTCCTTATACTTAAAATGAAAGCTGTAGCAGTTCTCATATGCAAGTTAGAAAAATACTAGCAAGAAAAGCATCTAAATTTTCCCTTCTTACTACAAAACCAATACATTTTAACTCTTTCCTCAATTTCCATCACTGGAGGGTCTCTCAAAGGCTATTGTAAAAGTAAATATTATAAAAACAAATTATAATTTCGCTTATCCAGTGATATATCTAAACTGTGTATAGGATTATGAATAAGTACAATAAAGGTTGGGAAAATAATACATAAATATATAAATTGCTTGGTTCATTTTATAGTCAATAACTATCCATATAAGGTAGTATGTGTGATATGTATGTCAAATAATTAGAAAACAGAAAGTGCAATATTAATTACTGTAGAGCTGCCCTCTCTAGTTAAAAAGTATGCAGTGGTCAGCCCTGCTGTGAAAGCCTCTCTAGATGTGTTCGTTTGCTCTTGGCAAAATGTAAAGTAGAAAAAAAAAAACCCACAAAATTAAGTTTGTGCCCTGGGAAGAACAGAATTTGTTGCTATTTTCTAAATACAGGCAACAGGGTGCGAAACCAATAAGAAATCAAGCCGGTTCTTGACGTCATCCCTTCCTAATTTGGAGCAATTGAGTGCATCTTTGACTTCTGTGCAAGGGCTCATCATTGATTAAGCGGCAGGGGTTTTTCCTATGGTACTCCTCTGCCGTTATTACTGTGAATAGCAATGTGTTGTCAAGTTGGTTTATTTTTTCTTTTTGCCAGAAACAACCTAAATTAAAAATGTCCTGAATTGGTTACAACAAAACTTAATACTTCCTTAATCATTAATGACATTTTGTCTCTTGATTTTTACCACTATCTTTGGAGAAGCAAATATAACATTTTTAAGGTTTTATAGATGCATAAAAGTTTTAAAGCATCATTGATTTTCAAGTTGGAATGAATAGTAGTAAAATACATTTATTTTGAGAAGTCATTTACTATTAAATTACTTTATTCTCATTGTGTACTTTAACATAAATGAAAATTTGCTAAATAGAAAAGCCCAGATATTGCGGATCTTTTGTTAAAGGAAAATGGAAGCTAGATGCCATTTTCACACTGGATAAAAAAACTATAACATATTATACAGCCTTAAAATTATTACCAATCTCATGAAAGTTCCATATGGAAAATGAGAAGAACTTACAAGTCCAGTAACTACTTAGAGCAGTTGCTTTAAACACACAGTTTCTAATCACTCATAGTTAGATTTTTAAAGCATCCATTTAGTACCATGGTGACATGGTGACATGGTGCTGCCTAGGGTCATCTCTGGGTACATGTTCTTTCTGCACATGGGGTCTGTGTTGATCTCATGCATGTTGAAATCCGAAGGATTTGCTGAGCCAGAACCACGCTTTGCTGGCCCTGGGAGAGTTAGCCCTGTCTGTCACATGAAAGTTGGACCACACTGAAGAGAAATGGCATTGCTCCTTACCATGGGTATGAGAAAGCAGACCCTGATGTCATGAAATAAAAGAAGCATGACCCTAATTAGTCTTATCAATTAAAACCCACAGTCAGATACTGAGGGTAAAAACTGAAAGATCAGAGAAACAGAAGAGCAGCTACCGTCATCTCTCACCTCTCTGAATCCTCTGACCAGAAAGTTTAAGATGTTGTCACTTCCTGTCTCTGCCCCGTGTTGTCCGTTCCTGTCTCCTCTCTGTACAGACCTCCAGACCTCTACGGTTAACTAGAGGTTAGCTCAGTCCTCTGATCTCCAGGCAATATGTATTTGGCAAAACACAAACAAAATATCATAGCACTTCCCCCTTTTGCCTAAAATAAAAAAGTGTAGGCTATAATTAAAATATGAAATCTATATATAGTAAGTACAATAAGTATATACAACATAGTTATAGTTTATAACTAGTTGTATAGTCAAGAATATATTAATGATATCCAGTTAATTAACATTTTACAAATCCAAAGAAAATATCCCATTATCTATCCTGTTGGTGAGTTCAAAGTGTTGTATTTATTTTACCTTCTATCATAATTTGTATTACCATCCCAAAAACTATCTTTTTATGTGTCTTAATCTTAGGCACTTTATATTTCTTTTGTGAGTTTTTTTTTCTGATCTTGTTAACAAGGAACGTTATAAATATAGCTATCTAGTCTTCAACTTCATCAGAGACTCAAGAAAAAATAATATTACCTGAGTAAACATGAAGTACAAACAAGGGATTTCAAAAAAAATGTGAAAAATGACAAAAACAGCTGGCTGCCTGGACATTCACCCAAAGTTCAACTCTAACACTGGGACATCCATCTTTGGCCTACAGACCTAGAATATCTAAAAGAATTTTCTGTGAAACATGATATTGTGAAGGACTTCCTACCTTGTCTTGGCAAAACATTCCAGTCACTTTGTTTTGTTTCCTGTTGTCCAATTTGTACATCATACTTTCAGCAGTCAAGGCAAGGGCAGTTTCTTGCCCAGTGGTTTACTTTTGCCACAAAGAAAGTAAACTCCATATGGATGTCATTTGATGCCCAACATCTCTGAAGTAGATTGGTACTGCTAGGAGAAGACATGACTCATTGTTATAAAATAAAAAAAAAATTAATTTTTTGACAGAGGAATGAGACAAAAAAATTATCATGTGGGTTCTCTCAGTTCTTTGATCTTCCAAATTTTTACTCTGATATTTGACTCCTGGTTTTTACTGGTTAAGACTAACTAGTATCACACTTCACATAGCATGGGTGTAGAAGAGCTGTCTCTTACCCTTCCTGACTGACCAAATCAGCTACCACTCAGATCCACATCAAGGGCTTTGAATTACCACCCCAAACTCTACCCCATACTCTTTAATCTTTGTTATAAAATGATGCATATCAACATTTTTTCTCCATATAGAGCATTTTGCCAGTTGCTATATTTAAAAGAAATACAGACATAGAAATTTGTCTCTGATGCCTCTAGAAAGAAGTGTGAAGACTGAACTAGAGAGTAATTTTTTTTTTGGTTTTTCGAGACAGGGTTTCTCTGTGGTTTTGGAGCCTGTCCTGGAACTAGCTCTGTAGACCAGGCTGGTCTCGAACTCACATAGATCCGCCTGCCTCTGCCTCCCGAGTGCTGGGATTAAAGGCGTGCGCCACCACTGCCCGGCCTGAGAATAATTTTTTTTAAATCTCCACTTAGGGCAACAAATAGACTGATAAAGCCAAAATTATATGTGTGTATATATATATATATATATATATATATATATATAACATAAACTGAAAATAAATGCATGTGAAATGCTAATTCCCTATTTGTAACACATGTCACTAAGTTCTACTACCCTCTTTCTATACTCCCCAGTGACCAGCTCTACTACTATTGTTATATAAATACTTTGGAACTTACCTGGTAATGAAAATATGTTGAGAATCTATTATGAAAAAATAATGATAATGAACATTTCCTTTACATCTGCTTCATGTTATATACAAACAGGGCTGTTTGTAATCATAATTTCAATGAATTATAATAAATTGGCAATAAAATCAATTTTCAGTGAATGGATAATGAGAAATTTGAATCCCGGGTGAGTTAAGGAAGTTGCCTAGGTTCTTCAGACGACAGGTGTTAACACTGTAACTTCCAGTCAGCCATTTGATCTCTGCATGTGATTCTGTGCACAACCACCCTCTACCTCTATCTCCACCCCCAATATCTATTAATAAGACAACAGAAAAGGAGAATAATAATGATGTCTCATTAATATTCTAGTCTTTAACAAAAATGGGGCTGGCTAATTGTTTCTGAGATTGAGAACAGTTGTGAGAACTGTTTCATTCTATGGAAGGTTAAAGGAAAACAGAAAAACATTGAACAAAAGGGAGGCAGAGTGACAGACGCAAGGACAGATTGCATACCTTCTCCCCAGACTCTATTTAGAAAAGAAACAGCAAGGAGGGAGGGTGAAAAAGAAGAAGAGAGAAAGTGAACAAATCTAACTCATTAAGCCATTAAATATTCTTAGCCTCTTCTGACATAGTTGATGCTTCTTTCTCCTATCTCTCCTGTATAGTAAAGCCTTGGTTCCACAAAATGTTCATTCTTAATTTCCTGATAACATTAGTATTTTTATGACTCCCAAACACTGCAAATCCTTCTGTGGCCTTGCCTACCTATCAATGTAAGACAAAGGGCTATTTGCCAATGGTCTTAGGTTTCTGATACTTATTTCAGTGTTTGGTCACACTTTGCTAAAACAAATTCCATATCTTTTCTTGTCTCTTGGTAAACAGGGCTTATTCAAATGCTTAGACAATAGGGTGTCCTCTCTTAAATGTTTCCCCCTTTTTATCACTTGTACATTTTTCATTAGTTTTCTATGTCACCTAGATGGACACTGCTCATTCAATATATATATGGCTTTTGCTTATTTACTTCTATCTTATTTTATTTAGGTACACGTTTGCTTTTATAATCAGTACAAAGAAGAGAAGTTGTAACATGACCAATGTTATTGGTTAATAAAAGACTCCATTTAATCAGACAACATCTCAAAATGCAGTCCTGCCTGACCTCAAAGTTTTTTTTCCCTCTGAGAATTTCTGTATCTTTTTTTTTTAATTTATTTATTTATTTATTAAAGATTTCTGTCTCTTCCCCACCGCCGCCTCCCCTTTCCCTCCCCCTCCCCCAATCAAGTCCCCCTCCCTCGTCAGCCCAAAGAGCAATCAGGGTTCCCTGCCCTGTGGGAAGTCCAAGGACCACCCACCTCCATCCAGGTCTAGTAAGGTGAGCATCCACGAAACTGCCTAGGCTCCCACGAAACCAATAGGTACAGTAGGATCAAAAACCCATTGCCATTGTTCTTGAGGTCTCAGTAGTCCTCATTGTCCACTATGTTCAGCGAGACCGGTTTTAACCCAGGCTTTTTCAGACCCAGGCCAGCTGGCCTTGGTGAGTTCCCGATAGAACATCCCCCTTGTCTCAGTGTATGGGTGCACCCCTCGCGGTCCTGAGTTCCTTGCTTGTGCTCTCTCTCCTTCTGCTCCTGATTTGGACCTTGAGATTTCAGTCCGGTGCTCCATTGTGGGTCTCTGTCTCTGTCTCCTTTCATCGCCTGATGAAGGTTAATATTCAGGAGGAAGCCTATATGATTTTCTTTGGGTTCTCCTTCTTATTTAGCTTCTCTAAGAACCCGAATTATAGGCTCAATGTCCTTTATTTATGGCGAGTACGAGTGAGTACATCCCATGTTCTTCTTTTTGGGTCTGGCTTACCTCACTCAGGATGGTGTTTTCTATTTCCATCCATTTGCCTTCAAACTTCAAGAAGTCCTTGTTTTTTATTGCTGAGTAGTACTCTAATATGTATATATTCCATACTTAAGTCCTGACTCTTGTTGGGAGCAGAAAGGTCCTTGTGCCGATAGATCTTAAGGAAAACCGGGAACATTATACACACAAAATATGGAAAGGACAGAAACCTGTTTTCCTACCCAGAAAACTGGGAATTAAAAGTGATTAACAGCATGGGGATCTGAATTATCTGTTGGACCAGAGCATTTCAAGTTTCCACAACCAGAACTGGAGATGGCTAATAGCCCAAATGATCTTTATGGTATTTGGTCATATAGCCAGATCCTTCCCTAGGCAATTAAGCTAATATATGTAGCCAATCTCTAGAACCCATCTTTTTGAAAGAAGTGAAATGTATTCTTAATTGAGTTTCAATATACGTATGTATCCTTGTGCACTCAAGAATATATTACATAAGGAAACTTTTCTTTAAAATGTACTGTGTTTAAAAAGTATAGCATTAAATTACCTGGCATCAGACTCCTGAAGTTTACTCCAGGCTGACAAAATCAGGTTGAACTGAGTTCTTACTCTCTCCCATTTGTGGATCATTTCTCCACCTGCCATGACTCTTGCAGGTTCTCTCGATAGAATGTTAGGTTTGTATATGTGTACAACATCCACAGCCTGGGAAAAAATAATTTCAAATGAAATCTTATGTACTCTTTCTGGCTAATGTTAAAACTTGAGCCTGAAAAGACAGGGTATGGTGGTACCTGCATGTAACATCAAACTTAGAAAACTCAGGAAGGTAGATTGTAAAATCTAGGGCATCTCATTAAAATTAAAAACCTTACTTGCAAAGTTTGGTCGGTTTAAAAAGGGTGTTATTTTTTTTGTCATATTTCTAGGTTCACTAAATTTATGAGATGGCCATCCAGAAATGATATGTAACTCTTGTCATAGACTGATTTTCATGCTTTAGTATTTTGTAACGAACTTTTGGGAATTCGTAAGAACATCTGCTTGTATTATAGTATCTAAGTGGAGCAGTTTGAAAGAAGGAAGTGGGGTCATGTTGAAGAAGTGCATCACTGTGGGAGTGGGTTTCGAGGTCTTTTTTTACTCAAGCTTCTGCCAGTGTGGCAGTCAATTGACTTTCTCTTGCCTACAAAAGGAAGCACTCTCGGCTCCAGTATCATATCTGCCTGCAGGCTGCCATGCTCCCCATCATGATAATGGACTGAACCTCTGTTGTAAGAGGTTGCTTGTCCGTTCCCAGCTTGTAAAACCCTGAAATAACCGCTCAGAAACTATATTATTTGAATCACTGCTTGGCCAATCAAATCACTATATTATTTGAATCACTGCCTGGCTAGCATATTGCTAGCTAGCCTTTACATCCAGAATTAACCCATTTTCAGTATTTTATATTTTACCATGAGGCTTGTGGTCTACTGTCAAGGTTCTAGCTGGAAGCTCACGTCTTTCCAATTTGGGCTGCATGGCTTTTACCTGACTCAGCCTTCTTTCTCTGAGCATTCAATGTATCTTTCGCGGCCTAGCTCTGTTCTTCCCTGCTATAGGTCCAAAGAAGTTTCTTTATTCATTAACCAATAAAAGCAAGACATAGACAGAAGGACTTCCAACACCAAACCTCTGACTATAGGTGGACCACCTTCAATTAAATGTTTTCTTTTTTATTTACAGTTTTTTAAAAATTATTTTTAATTGAACTGTATGTTTTTTTCCACTCACCTCTCTTCCTCACCCTTTCTATTCTTCCCTCTCCCAAGATCAAAATGCTCCCAATTTACTCAGGAGATCTTGTCTTTTTCTACTTCCCATGTAGATTAGATTTATTTATGTCTCTCTTAGGTTCCTCTTTGCTGTCTAGGTTCTGTGGGGTTGTGAATCATAGGCAGTTTTTCGTTTGCTTTATGTCTAAAAGCCACTGACTAGTGAATACATATTATATTTGTCTTTCTGGATCTAGGTTACCTCACTCAATATGATATTTTTAAGATCCATTCATTTGCCTGCAAATTTCAAGTTATCACTATTTTTTTCAGTTGTGTAGTGCTCCATTGTATAGATATATCACATCTTTTTTATCCATTCTTCGGTCAAGGGGCATTTAGGTTATTCCAGGTTTTGCCTATTACAAATAATGCTGCTGTGCACATAGGTGAGCACATGTCCTTTTGGTATGGTTGATCATATACCCAAAAGTGGTATTGCTGAGTTTTGAGGTAGACTGTTTCCTAATTTTCTGAGAAATTGCCTTGCTGATTTTCAAAGCATCTGTAACAGTTTGCACTCCCACCAGCAATAGAGAAATGTTCTCTTCATCCCTCTCTGGCATAAGCTGCCAACAGTGTTTTTGATCTTTATCATTCTGACAGGTATAATATGTAATCTCAGAGTTGTTTTGATTTGCAGTTCTCTGATGGCTAAGGATGTTGAGCATTTCTGTACTTGTCTTTCATCCATTTTAGATTCATCTTTTGAGAGTTCTCTGTTTAGGTCTGTACCCCATTTTTAATTGGATCATTTGCTCCTTTGATGACCAAATTTTTAATTTCTTTGCAGATTTTCGAGAACAGCTCTTTCCCTAGTCTGTAGGTTGTCATTTTGTTTTGTTGACCGTGTCGTTTGCTTTACAGAAGCTTCTCAGTTTCAGGAGGTCTTGTTTATTATTTGTTTTCTCAGTGTCTGTGCTACTGGGGTTACATTTAGGAAGTAGTCTTCTGTGTCAATGCATTCAAGTGTACTTCCTCTTTTCTCTTCTATGAGGTTCAGTGTGGTTGGTTTTATGTTGAGGTCTTTGATCCATTTGGACTTGAGTATTGTACATGGTATAGATATGATCTATTTTTATTCTTCTACATGTTGACATCCAGTTATGCCAGCACCACTTGTTAAATGTGCTTTCTTTTTTCCATTTTATATTTTTTGCTCCTTTGTCAAAAATAGAGTGTTTGTAGGTGTGTGGATTGATATCTGGATTCAGTTCCATAGGTCCTCTTGTCTGTTTTTATGCCAATACCAGGCTGTTTTCAGTAGTATAGCTCTGTAGTAGAGTTTGAAGTCAGGGATTGTGATGCCTCCAGAAGTTATTTATTTGTACAGGATTGTTTTCTGCATCCTGGTTTTTGTTTTTGTTTGTTGTTGGTTTTTTTTTGTTGTTGTTTTTGTTTGTTTGGGCTTTTTTTTTTTCTTTTGCTTATCCATATGAAGCTGAGTATTGTTCTTTCAAGGTCTATGAAGAATTTTGCTGGTATTTTTTGGGAATTGCATTGAATATGTAGATTGCTATGGCTAAGATTGCCATTTTTACTATATTAATTCTACCTACCCGAGAGCATGGGAAATCTTTTCATTTTCTAATGTCTTATTCAATTTCTTTCCTTAAAGATTTAAAGTTCTTGTCATACAGGTCTTCCACTTGTTTGGTTAAAGTTACATCAAGATATTTTATGCTATTTATTAAATGTTTTATTTATAAGAGTTTCCATGGTTATGGTGTCTTGTCACAGCAATAGTAAACCTTAACTAAGATAGAAGTTGGTACCAGGGAATGGGATATTGTTGTGGTAGGTTTGACCACATTTTTGTTTGAGTAATATGGACTTTTGAACTTTGGTTTAGGAAAACAGTGGAATGCTCAAAAATCCTTAATTGGACATACTAATAGAAGCATGGAAGACACTGGTACTGATTGTGATTTAATGAACTGTGGAGATCAAGAGATTTCAGAGAAGAATGTTAGCATGTGGCCTAGAGGCTGCTCTTGTGACATTTTGGTGAGGAAAGGGGCTCCATTTTGCCCTTGTCCAAAGAGTCTGTCTGAGGCTAAAGTGAAGTGTATCAGAAGAAATCTGATTCATAGACGAAATCTCAAAATAGCCTAGTTTAGACTCTGTTGTGTGTATATTAGTCGCAACTCTAATGAAGATTTATAAATGGAGCAAGCTGAAAAGGGAAAATTACAAAATGTAAATTTTGAGGATAAATAGAGTACCAGAAAGTGATATGCAGCTAAATCCTGTGTTTAGGAGAAAAATGGATTAAGAAATAGAATAAAAGAAGGGATAACATCAGCGTGAGATCCCATCCAGCTAAGTTTCCAACATGTGGAAAATTTAATAAATAAATGTTTAGAGCCAGGCATCGCAGTGTATGCCTTTATTCCCAGCACTTGGAAGGCAGAGTCTGGCAGATCTCTGAGTTTAAACACAGCCAGGTATACAAAGCAATGTCAAGGACAAACAAGTTTATAAGATGTGGTACACTTACATAATAGCATACTATACAATGGAAAAAAATAACATCTTGAAATTTTCAGGAAAATGGATGGATCTAGAAAACTTCATATTTAATGAGATAACCTAGATCCAGAAAGACAAATATATTATATATTTACTCCTAAGTGGTCTTTAGACATAAAGTAATGAAAAAACAGCTGATGTGGGAGTGATTTCTTTCTAATCTGTTGCTTTCATTGGTTAATTAATAAAGAAACTGCCTTGGCCCATTTGATAGGTCAACCCTTAGGTGGGTGGAGTAAACACAACAGAATTCTAGGAGAAAGAAGCCAAGTCAGGCAGTTGCCATGATTCTCCCACTCCAGACAGCCACAGGTTAAGATCTTCCCTGGTAAGCCACCTCGTGGGCTACACAGATTATTTGAAATGGGTTAGATCAATATGTAAGAGCTAGCCAATAAGAGGCTGGAAATAATGGGCAGGGCAGTGTTTAAAAGAATACAGTTTCCATGTAATTATTTCAGGTAAAGCTAGCCGGTGGCCGGGTGGCAGGAATGCAGCCCACCACTGCTCCTATTACAATAAACAGCCTACAATTTACAATCCCAGAGAACCTAGGCAACAGAGAGGACCCTAAGAGAGACATGCATGAATCTAATATACATGGGAAGTAGAAAAAGAAAAGATCTCCTGAGTAAATTGGGAGCATGGGGATCATGGGAGAAGGTAGAAGGGAAGATGAGAGGAAGGGAGGGGAGTGGAGAAAAATATATAGCTCAATAAAATCAATAAAAAAAACATTGCAAGTGAAGTGTTTTCAATACATAGTATGTGGATGAATTACACTCTATGCTCAATGTATGACATATAACTGGTGAACAATGTTTAATGTATATCTTACACCAATATAATATTGAAAACTCTACAAACATATGAATATATAAATCAATAATTTTGGAAACAGAGCTTTAAGAAAAAGACATCATTAAAATTCATCAAAAGAGTGATATATATGCACAAGCTCTTTTTTTTATTTTCGAGACACATATACTAAAATTGGAATGATACAAAGATTAGCATGGCCCCTGCGCACAATCTTTTTTTTTTAAAAAAATAGACCATGAAGAATGCTAAGCATTGTCTATTCCATGTGCCCTTTAATATTTACAATAACACTCTTGGTGTCATGACACACTAATTATTGACCTCATTTTATCCATACCTAATAAAGTTAGTGTTTCAGGTAGAACCCAGTTATCCTACCTTTTACTCTAAGCTCCTTTATCATTCAGTTGGAAAACACAGAATCAGTAGGCATTTAAAATATATACTGCCTATAATTATTGTACAGTCGTTTCTTAGACCAGCACTGGAGGTGATAATTTTCATGCATATAAAGATTGATTATTCAGGATTTTCATTCATTTGCTTAATTATGTCATTCCTTGGCTAGTTCTAGTATTTGTCTAGCCTTCCACAGTCTATTTGTGTTTCTGGACAGGTCAACCAGCAGAACGATTTTCATCTGACAAGCTCCATGAACTTGTATCCTTGGGTCATTAAGCACATTGGCATTTACATTTGCAATCATTTACTGCCTTGTTAGTTTCCATCAACCTCATTCACAAATTAATAAACACAAAGAGATTTAGTTAATGGCTCTTTGCATATTATTGTTGGTGGCTGGTAGTAAGGTTTTGTTTTGAAAAGCCCACAAGGAGCAAGAACAATTACCTAATTCTAAATTCACTCATCATTTCAGACCAGAAAGCTATGCCAATAGGAATGGATCATGCATTTATTGAATAACATTTAGATGTTAATTTGTTTCTTATCATTAACTCTCTAAGCAAAGGTATGCTCATTAAGTACTTGGTATTCTGGATGAGTATTTGTGGTGAGAGCTACTCTGTGTGCTTCCCTTTGCCATTATCCAAATCTTACCTGTTGACTGTCAGTAGTTCTACCAGCCACTTGTTATTATAATTTATTTTGTTTTTCATAATATGATTATATTATTTCCCTTTCCTTTCTCTACACCCTCTCATAAACTCTTATATCTCTTTCAAATGCATGGCCTCTTTTTCATTATTTTTATGCTTGTATGTATATGTACATACAAATATATTTATAAATATAACCTACCTAGTCAGTATAACGTTATAAAAATGGAAAACATGCCTACTATTGGAAACCTAGATAATTATCCAGAAATACTGAAGTCATGGTTCTTGAAGAAGAACCTACAACCACCACTTTATTAAACCAGCATAATCCTAATTGCAATCTAAATATTGGTCCTTATATCCACAGATATGTATATTCCTCACCTCTCATTAAGGAAACTTCTTTTTCAACAGACAAAGACCATTACTACTAATTTACAGAAAATCATTAGTAATAAAAATGAAAAGTTGTGGAGTCCAGTTCCAATGGTTATATCTACAAAACAATTGTACCTAAGAATCAGGAAACCTTGCTAAAAAGGAGATTGAAAGATTGTAACAACTACAGAGAGGGTCAGGGAGTTTGTTGTGAGACTTGTGTGAGAAACAGTCTTTCCTAGATTATCCAATATGAAATTATCACCTCTACCAGCCATTATCAACCATCAGCAGTATCTCCAGACCTTCCTTTCAACTTGATTAGTTAAATAATCCCATCGAGTAACTTTGCACTAGATCTACATCTCTGTGAGTTTCCCTTGACTCTGAAACTAGAGCAATCCATGAAAACCAGTGATGTCTATTTACTGACAAGGAATATAAAGCCTGAGAGAAAAACTGTGTTGCTGGAATATGCCTAGACTCATGCTAAGTCTATTAATGACACTAAAGGATTTTTATGAGATAATTCTTAGTATTCTTTTTTTTACCCAAAGAAACGAAGAAGGTCTTTCAAAATGTTCACATAGAACCTGACCAAGTCACATTTAGTTACTCTATAATAGGATCACCTCAGGCTACAAACAAATAACCCAGTGACAGAAATGGCTTACTTCTTTTAGAGTTGCTGGAGAGTGATAATACCATAGATCCCTAAAAATTACAGATTATTGTCAATTGCCCTATAACATTTGAAGGTAAGGCCATATTGCTGAAGGAACCATATAGATGAGTCCCAGAAGATGGAGGTATTAAACTAATAATGGTCTAGAATCTTCATCCCTACTTGTTAGCTTTCATAGTTCTGTAGGGTCACATGCATACCATCAGAGAAGAAAAGCAATTGCTCACCTTACCCAGCTGTGAAATCTGCAAACTGCAATAATTACTGACATGCTCAAATATGCAATATTGACTTGAACATCATGAGTAACCAAGTACTTTTTGGATGCGTTTAATTTACACTCTACAAGATGAAACCTCTATCTGGCACCATCATTGTAAGAACAAGTACATGTGACTAGACAAGTCATAGACACTAGGAGGGAACCTAGTACTCTTATGATGCTAACTGGACATAGTATGGAACTGACTCTTAATGTTTTGTCTCTCTACCTATATCTTATTGCTTTTCAAAAATGTTCAATGCAGAGATTAACAGTTTGCAGACTTTGAAGGCCTAGTTGAAACATCCTTATCATAAACCTTCTTCTCAAGGCTCAGGAATCATAATGATACATATAATGGGACAGAAAGACTGTAACAGGCAAAGGAAGTGAAAAACAATAAAAAAAATGTCCTCCAAACACAAGAGAAAAGCTGGATAATTGAACTCATAGCGATTATTATAATATGTGTAAACACTGTAAAAGCTCGAGCAAGACTAAATCCATGCATATAGCAGGGAGGTCAACATGAATTCTTATTCATATCTGATCAGCCATTGGTAATTGAAAGCCGGGGATAGACAGTTAGTTTTCTCAGTATTGCCACTGGTAGGCCAATTCTGCCACAGGGATAGGTCTCATATCCATAAGAATATGAATTCAAAGTTCATTAAGCAGGGAAGGAGTTGTGTATATGAAAATAGTTATGGAAAAGGTAAACATGGTCAAAGCACAGTTTACAAAATTTTGCAAGAACTAAGTCAAAAATTCGAAACAAAAAAGAAACACCTTATCACATACTTATATGTTAGGGGACTTACTAACATGCAGTTGTCGCAAACCATTGCTAATTTAGTACATACATATATATATATATATATATATATATATATATATATATATACACATATATATATATATACTGAAATTTTCTTTTACCATGAAGATATACAAAAATTTTTTATCAGCTGTTTTTGCTCTATAATAAAATTCATCCCTGATTGACTGACATGGCCACAATAGAATGATATCTCAGTTGTCTCCATGTTCATTCAGAAAAGAGAATGCAGATTCCTCTGCAGTCAGTGCTTTCTCTTTGCTCTCCTGCTTGATATTTAATCCACTGTGGTAGTTTTCTTGGTTATGGTTCTTCATGACTCCTATTTGTTAGTGTGTTTTCTTCTACGAGCTCTAGGGATACTACCAGCAAGTTCCAATTCATGGATTGCTTACATATTTAATATCATCTTGTTCCATTTTTAAAAACATCTTTGCAATAGAGGAGAAAAAAATCTCTGGTTTTGGTAAAAACCTGGTAACATACTGCACAAATATATGAGCTCATTCAATATTAAGTACTTTTATAATTGCCATTTTAGAGATTATACTTGCTGCTGAGTCACAAGTGTTTAAGAATGTTTTAGTGCTCTGTAGAACTTGCTGAAGGTTTGAGGTTTTAGTTCTTAGCCCAGTTTGCTCATTCCTCCCTTTGTAGCCCACGTTAACTTTGAGCACATCCCAGTCTTCTTCATTCAGCTTCCCAAATGAGTGTTACCGCTCTAAGCTCTAGGATTTTAAATGACTTGGAAATACTGCATTAATGTCCAATTTTCAAAGTCTGAAATTTTATGTCCAAGTTATTTATATGCAGAAGTTCAAAATAACATCAAAGGGTCTCCCTAGACTTTTCTTTAAAGCTACAGGAATAGTCACAGTTTTAGATTTTTCCCAGCAGCTTCCTAAAAATTCACCATCTCTACTAACCTAGATTCTGATTTCAAGTTTAATGCCAATGAAAATATAAATTTTATGTTTAAAACATAAATTTAAATGTTTTAGTTGTCCTTCAGTCAAGTTTCAAGTCTATCACTCCTTCCTTTTCACTCATAAAGAATTAGAAGTGATGCCATAAGAATTGAGTGATGGGCCACATCCACACACCTTCTGAATTTCTCTGGCAGATGCTACTTTTTGGATGCTTCTTAAGCTGTTACATCTTAAATCCAGCTTCCATGCTGTGAGGAGAAAAAGCCACAAGAAGAGGTCATGCATAACATCTCTTCTTAGTAGATTAGATAAAGACACTTGAATCACCCCAACTGGGTGCATACATATGAGTAGCCCAAGGTTCCTTCCTTCCTTCCTTCCTTCCTTCCTTCCTTCCTTCCTTCCTTCCTTCCTTCCTTCCTTCCTTCCTTCCTCTTTCTTTCTTTCTTTCTTTCTTTCTTTCTTTCTTTCTTTCTTTCTTTCTTTCTTCCTCCTTCTCCCCATCCTCCTCCTCCTCTTCTTCTTCTTGAGACAGGGTTCCTCTGTGTAGCCCTTGAACTTGCTCTGTAGATCAGATAGGCCTCAAACTCAGAGATTTGTCTGCCTCTGCCTCTTTTCCTGAGTGCTGGGATTAAAGGCGTGCAGTACCACATCCCAGCTAGCCCAAAGTATTTCAACCCACATCTATTTTGTTACCCTATCCCATGGGATTCATCCTTCATGACACATACATTGAAGAATAAAGGCAGATATATCCACTGAGCTTAGTCCAATTTCTGTACCACAGAGTTCATGAATATATTAAATTTTCATTTTCTGACAATAAGTTCTTGAATTATTTTGGTATTATCAATAAACAAATACTTCACACATTTTGGTCTAGTACTTCCAGGCCCCACTTTAAACAAATATAATGGTAAATGACAGAAGTCATTAGATGCTTCTCATCAGCTTTAACCCAGTTAACATTTTGTGGAACGAGAAACCTGGGAAAAAGTACCATAAAGATTAACATGGGAGGAAGGCCAGTTTGGGGAAAGACTGGGAATCCCATCAATGGTTAGCTCTCTTTAACAAAAGAGATTACCTATGAGAAAATACAACTGCCCCATCTCAGAATGTGGGATAAGAAGTATACAATGTAACATCCTCTATCAATTCATGACTTTGCAGGGCTGGGTCTTTTTGATTTTCAGTTTGTTTCTGGATCTCCAGTCCACTTCTGTTCCTGGGGTATCTTTTTATAACTTCAATAAGGTGTTAGTTTCTATTAGTATCCCCATGTCCCTGCTCCAATTCTTTCTTCTAGAACAGAAGAGCCAAGGAGTCTCATCAGGTTTGCTGAGACCCTAACCCACATCTAAAACAAATAATATGAGGACCTTTGCCAGAGCATTCACTATTTACTAAAAGTTTGGAGCTGTTCATCTTGAAAATGTCATTTTTTTTTCAAAATGGATCTATTTGCTTCTATAGAAATTTCCTTTTGATATTACTTGCTTCTTTGTCAAAAATCGGTGTTCAAATATTTGTGCATTAATATCAGGGTTTTCTATTTGGTTCCATTGATACTCCTGTCTGTTCTTATGCCTATAGCAGGCTCTCTACAGTACTGTAGCTCTGTAGTCGAGTTTGAAGTGGAAAAAGAAAGCATATTTAACAAATGGTGCTGGAATAACTGGATATCAACATGTAGAAGAATGAAAATAGACCCATTTATATCCTCATGCACAAAATTCAAGTATAAATGGATCAAAGACCTCAACATAAGGGCAGCCAAACTGAATCTTATAGACGAGAAAGTGGGGAGTACATTTGAATGCATTGGCACAGGAGACCACTTCCTAAATATAACCCCAGTGGCACAGACACTGAGAGAAACAATTAATAAATGGGACCTCCTGAAACTGAAAAGCTTCTGTAATGCAAAGGACTTGGTCAACAAGACAAAACGACAGCCTACAGGATGAGAAAAGATTTTCAATAACCCCACATCAGACAGAGGTCTGATATTTAAAATATATAAAGAACTCAAGAAAATGGTCATCAAAAGAACAAATAATTCAATAAAAATGGACTACAGACATAAACAGAGAACTCTCAACAGAGGAATCTAAAATGGCTGAAAGACACTTAAGGAAATGTTCAACATCCTAGTCATCAGAGAAATGCAATCAAAAAACCTCTGAGATTCCATCTTACACCTGTAATAATGGCCTAGATCAAAAACACCTATGACAACTTATGCTGGAGAGGTTGTGGGGTAAAGGAAACACTTCTGCATTGCTGGTAAGAATGCAAGGTAGTACAGCCCCTTTGGTGTCAGCATGGCAATTTCTCATAAAATTAAGAAACAACTTTTCTCAAGACCCAGTATTACAACTTTTGGGTATATTTCCAAAGGATGCTCAATTATGCCACAAGGACATGTTATCAACCATGTTTGTAGCAGCATTGTTTGTCATAGAAGAACCTGTAAACAACCTAAATGCCCCTCAATCAAAGAATGGATAAGGAAAATGTGGTACATTTACACAATGGAGTACTACACAACAGAAAAAAATAATGACAGTTTGAATTTTGCAGGTAAATGTATGGGGCTAGAGAACATCATTTTGAGTGAGGTAACCCAGACACGGAAAGATAAGTATCACAAGTACTCACTCATAAGTGGTTTTAAAACATAAAGCAAAGAAAACCAGTCTACAAATCACAATCCCAGAGAACTTAGACAACAATGAGGACACTAAGAGAGAAATACATAGATCTAATCTACATGGGAAGTAGACAAAGACAAGATCTCCTGAGTAAATTGGGGAGCATGGGGACCTAAGGGCAGGGTTAAAGGGGGAGGGAAGAGGCAGGGATGGGAACAGAGAAAAATGTAGATCTCAAAAAAAGTCACCAAGAAAAAAATTCTCAACTATATCCTAGCATTTCTATAATGATATGTGAGATATGAAGACTGATGATTTTAGATTCATAGAGAAACACTTTCTATTACAATTTTTGATCAAAATAGATAAAATTTGCTTCACTATGGGGATTTGAATTGTATCATCTTCAGTTTTATAGCTTATTATCAATAATTTATATTTCTCTTATTCATCCAGCTGGAGTAAGTAAGAAATTTTTGGTTTGGTTGTGGATTTTCTTTTGCCTTTGTTTTTTTTTTTTTTTTCTCAGTAGAGAGTAGGGTTCTTACTCAAATCTGTAATATAGAAACTCTGTATGAATTTCTGAACTGGTAACTTGCCTTACTGATTTTAGTCTTGTCAAATCCAACGGAGTGAGCCCACTCTTAAAGATCTCTGTATCATCTATGCATCAATCCAGCCATCTAAATATGCCTATCTACCATCTATCAATCTATCATCAATAAAATATATGTGCATATATGAGTGCACATCTCAAAAGAACACTGGCAGATTAAACACACACATGCACATTTCTATACACACATATACATACAAGATTTATGTCTTGTCTCAAAAATAGAGCTAAGCCAATATCTGTAACATAAGATTTTTCCCAAACTTACCATATTACCATACGTGTCGCCATATGTCCCTGTGTATACTGAATCTCTCACACTTATTTTAACAAGGATACTTTTGTTAGAAAGCATTCTGTGAAACTTACGCTACAAGGAAATCAATTTTTAAAATTTTAGGTTAACAAATTGAAGGAAGCTGCAAAACCTGGAGTGCCTATCATGGCAGAGGAATGAAGAAGCACACATGATGGGCAAGGCAAATGTTTTTTGAGAGGCTCCAATATCCTATGCAGTTTATAGAAATATTATAGAGTTGCCTAGCATAGCTTGTTTCACTTTTAGTATTTTTAAAAATAGTAGAATTGAAATATACACTGTTCTTAGTATTAAGAAAGGGCACAGCAGAAAATCAACATGTACTCCTAAGACATTTTAAAACAGTACTTGTAAATATAGGCTAGACTATGGGGAAATTTTCTAATCTGCCTAAGATGTTTCTCTAAATCAGTAAGTTATCAATTTTACCTAAACTTCTTCCTTGTCACCCTACAACAAGTAGAATGAACAAGTGAATAACTAATGTTTTAGTGTCTATTATTTCTATAGACTCACCTCAATCTATATTGTCTTAAATTACAATCTTAAGGGATATGTATTAAACAGATGCACTGGTATAAATATTTGTTCCTACCATAACTCAGTGTATTATAATCCTAACCTAAAGTGTTTGTTTTAAAAAGTATGCGCTTGGGAGATGATTAATTCCTGTAGCAGGGATATTCTGATTTATATTAATGTCTTGATAAAAAAAAACACACCATCACACATACACACACATTTAGAGACTGGGGGTGTAAACTATTAATACGAATACATTAATTAATTAGTGGGATTGCAATAGTAGTACAGAAAGGTTCATTAATTTGCTCAGGGTGTAACCTGGTAGTATAAATAGGTTAATTAATTAGATTATTAACAATAATACCCCCCAGGAAGTAACTTGTCTCTTCTACCATGGAAAATACAAGAGGCACCCGCTGTGGCCAAGACAGCAGGATGTTAACAGCCTCGGGCCTCCTGAAGTCTTAGTCTTAGATTTCTCAGACTGCAGATGACCGAAAAAAAAATGTATTCTGCATAAATCACACAGACTATGATATTCTACTAACAAATGCTAAATGAACTGAGCTCTATAAACTTTCCATAGTTCATTCAACAAAAGATTCTCTGCTGCAGTCTGAATGTCATTCTTAGGACCTAAGTCCCAGGTAATATTCCCAGGACTTAACACATTTCTTTTCATGATGAGATCTAACCTCTGAAGGATCATGATTCAGCTACTAGCAAATCATGCTCTTTGTAAACTTAGATCCATGTCTTTAAAGTAAGGAAGGAGAGGGAGTGAGGATCTTACTTTGCACTCACTCGTTCTTCCCCATATCTCCACAGCAAACCAAAATCCACACAGTGAAACGTGGTAACTTCCTAACTCAATTGGCTCAAATACATATTTTGCAAATGATTTTCCTCACTATTTAGGATATTAACCATTATGCGATTGAAATGCAGGACAAAAATAATCTTTAAAAAAATATACTCACAGTTGGGTGAGTAAAAAGAAAACCCATTTAGGGATGAGAATGCCTGCATAATTGCTCTGCATAGGAGATGACAGACTTAGAAACAGATTTCCAATTAAATAGTATATGGAAGTCTATTCAGCACTCGTGGATTATCTGCAAGTTGTAATTAACTTAGGTCAAGTGCTAATAAGTAATACTGTATCTCTGTTTTCCCTTTTATTGTCTTAACATTCCATTAAAAGGGATGTTAATGTACTCTGAAGATAGACGGCATAAAGAATAATTATTACAATTGAAATAATTGCATATACACTTATGATAAAAACAGACAATTGTATTATCCTAAAACTGTATGTCTTAGAAACCTAAACCCATAAGAATTTTGCTATTTAACCATTTACTTCTCATTTGAGCAATTATATTACATTATCCGAATTGTAATTAAATCCTTTTTAGAAAATCCAGAAGTATGGATGCAAAAAAAAAAAAAAAAAAAAAAACTTTTAAATTACATTCATGCCTGTCTTCCTGGAAAATAGTCATTCCATTTTGTTCTCAATTATATAACGCCAACTTTTATTTTTTCAAGTTTATACTTTCTTCTCATAAAATGGGGTTAAATGGCAATATTTTGTAAACTAATTTTCTTAAATTTTTTATTTTCCAGTGACATTTCTTATTGCTCATGGAATCATTTTTAAGAAGTTCACATCCTTGCTTCTTTCTGTAAGAAAAAATAATGAAAATAAATGTAATGTCTCACCATGGGAAAGTATTTAAATGGTACCAGTTCCATGGCCAGATCTGTGTGTGCTACAGCCTCTTTCTGCCTTTTGGTTTGATTCCTAGGGGAGGAATTGCTGAGTCAAGGAGTATACAAATTTAGTGTTCAGATAACTTATTTTCACATTTTCCCTCTGAATTGCTGTAGCAATTTTCAATCCCATTAGCAAGGATTGGGCCTGCCCATTTTCTTCTTCATTACCAGTCCATTTATTTAAATATTTTCAAAGGTGACTGTTAAGTTTTCTATCCTATTCTGATTTTCCTTCCTGTAATTGAATCGTAAGCATGGAAGACAGGGCTTATAAGAAACACAAATCGGCCAGGCCTTGGTGGCACATGTGTTAATCTCAGCACTCAGGAGGCAGAGGCAGGCATATCTCTATGAGTTTGAGACCAACCTGGTCTACAAGAGCTAGTTCCAGAACAGGTTCCAAAATTACAGAGAAATCCTGTCTCAAAAAACCATATATATATTTGGAGAGAGAGAGAAAGGCTGGTGTCATGGCTCATATCTATATTCTTAGCACTTGGGAAGATGAAGCAAGAGGATCATCATTAGTTTAGACTAGCCTGAGCTGTAGAGTGATATCTTGTCTTTACACACACACACACACACACACACTGTATATTACATGTATTGATCAGCTCACATGCATATATGCATATTTATTGCACTTTAACCACTAATGATAACTAAATTGATAATTTGGGTAAATTTGTTTTGCTAATGCCACAGAAACATTTTGAACATAAATCTTTTTTTTTTTTTTTTTTTTTTTNTGGTCAGATTTTGGTACCCTATCTTTTCAAGAAGTGAAACTGATTTTTATTTTTGGTGTCATTTAGAGACTGGCACACTTGGATCTGACTGTACATTTTACCAGATACATCCCCTTGTGCCAGTCCCTTAAACCTCAGCATCCCAATCACTGCACCTATTAAATAGGGTTGGGATGTCTTACAGGGTGGATGAGAGAAGTACCAGGTGTGGTGGGTGTGTTTCCAGGTTTAGGCTCAGTAATCATTGGCTCTAGCCCGTTGTTTCTTGTGTTGTTTTCTTTAAATGCCTTGCCAGGGATGGGAAAGAACCACCAAAGTAAGTTTCTGAAGTGAATTAGTTTGTTCCATATTATTGTGATAAAACAGTGATAAAAAAAGAAAGAGCCGGGCGGTGTTGGCGCACGCCTTTAATCCCAGCACTTGGGAGGCAGAGGCAGGAGGATCTCTGGGAGTTCGAGGCCAGCCTGGTCTACAAGAGCTAGTTCTGGGATAGGCACCAAAGCTACAGAGAAACCCTATCTCGAAAAACAAAAAACAAACAAAAAAGAAAGAAAGAAAGAAAGAAGGAAGGAAGGAAGGAAGGAAGGAAGGAAAGAAAGAGAAAGAAAGAAAGAAAGAAAGAAAGAAAGAAAGAAAGAAAGAAAGAAAGAAAGAAAGAAGTCAAAGAACTAGTAATATATTTCAATGAGTTAATAGGCATGGCCTATTTCAGTAAGGAAGCTGACACGTTTTTAGCTGGTAGTGGAAAGCAGCTCAAGTGTAACCACTGGACAGAAGGTTGGAAAACTGACTGCCCGAGCATCTGTCACTCCTGCTCACCCTGACATTACAAAGCCTCACTGCACCCATTTCAGTTTTCCTGGCAGCCTTTGTGTTCACCATCTGGATTTCTCCGCGACCACAAATGGCACCCTCTTCTGGTGTGGGTACAAGAGCGTCACTTTTACCACAGTCTTCATTTTCTGTGCTTGTTCTGTTTCAAGGAAGCCTGCTGTGCCAAACGAAGGACAAACCTGCGAATTCTCTGTAACCAGCAACTAAACACTGCACACAAACGGTTTCTTCCTCGTGGGAGTTTCCCAGAGCTGGAGAAAGCACCTACCTTGCCCAGTCAACTCCGAGAATTGCTTGTCAGTGAAATGAAAGCAAGGCAACAGGAGATGGTAGGAGGATAGAATGGAAACCAAGTGTTATTATTACCGAATAGACCAAAGCCCTACAGCAAGATCTGGTCCCCCAAATAAGCAGAGTACTCGAAAAAGAAGCTCGAGAAGCCTGAACAGATCATTTGACTCCTTGTCATCCATTTAGAAGTGCACACCGAAATCTTTTCTCTAGTATTGTCAAGTGTCCAGGGAAAGAGATGGGTTAGTGTTGAAACAGATGGGTTCAAGACCAAGTGCTGGCCTCTTGAACAGGAAGATTTTCCATGCTCACTCCAAAGGCAGTTCAAAGAGGCCCCTCCCCTGGGACTGCAGGCAGGAAGAACGACAGGCCTCTCCAGATTCACACTGAAAAAAATCCACCTAGATCTCACATTAATTTGCAGGTGATATTTTCCGACTAAGACTGTAATCGAGGTTTCTTTACCTTTTTCTTGTTTAACCCTTGAAAAGCATGCGAGCCAGCCTGGTGACATTTGTTAGAGCTGTGTGTGCAGGGGCCTAGCTGTAGCTGCCTGAGCATGGGCCTCTTGAGGTTCCCTGCACCTGAGCACTCTCGCAGTGGCTGAGTGACTGACCATCGCTATCCATGAACAGCTATAGGCATGGGGAAGACTGATGAAGCAGGAGCCTGATTCTCATAAATAATCTATTTTTCCTTTTTGCATGGCAGAGGTTGTTTAGAGTTGCTGTGTGATCACACATTGGCAGCTTTATTCCTCAGATTTGAATGCTGAGAACAGGCTGTCATTAACACTTGTACTCTCTTATGCAGATAGAGCACAACAGTTTGCTTTTCAATTAAAGGGCTATTGTAATGAGGACAGCATGGGGGAGGGAACTGGGTTTTCGAGTAGCAGGGTATCCCATGGCCAAAAATATACCACACTAAGTTAGTTCCATCTTTAACCCCTTGCAGTTGATGACCATCAAAAGAGGAAGGGAGCCAGAGATAAACGATACATTTTAACAAGAGTGAAGGGATTGATTTTCACATCAGCCACTTGAATGAGCGATTCTCTCTCTAGTGCAGGAGGCAGCTCCTCTCTAAATGCTCAGAGTCTATGGATTTGAATAATGGATAAGGAAGTGCGCAAACATCACAATTTCCAGATTTCTCCTGCTGAATCAGGACAGCTTGTCCAACGCGTCAGAGAGAAAGCTATTCTTTACCTTGGAAACACTGCGGCAGGGGAGCCAAATAATGACATTGCAACAGAGAGAGAGAGTCCCAAAAGGCCTGTGTTGGATGAGACTGAGGTAGAATGATCAGAGGCAGTTAGCTAGAGGTGGGTGGACCACGGATCACTTTACTGCTGTCGTTTTCATCCCATCATGGTCTGTGTGGGGGCATAAGGACTGGAAAGTCAGAATACTGCAGGAAGAGCAGGTTGTGAAGGGCAGGATGGGGGAGGGATTCTAATTTTTTTTTCCTGGCTAGAGTGCTCCATGGTGCTATCCTTAGAGACCCAGGTACTGCCAGACTGACAGTCATTCCTAGAGGGAATATTCCTCGAGCAGATGTCCAGACTTTGCCTGACAACCAAACTGAGGCATTAAAATATTTTAAAATAATAATAATAATAAATAATGCCACCTGACATTGTAAGGACTAGAGTGTGTGATTAAAAAAAAACAATCCATCAATTTAAAATGATTGCATCATTACAAGAATGGGTTGGAGGGGCCCAACTAAATAATGCAGGCCTCTAATTTTGCTTTGAAAAAAAAAATCATGTGCTTGTTTTCCAGCAGAATAAGGGGAGCATGAGGGAGAGGTCAGCTGTCTGAACAAAGCAAGGTTGAAGGCTGGCTAAGTCAGAAGGGGACATGCCAGGGTCGTTTGACTTCTCAGTAAAGTCACCAAGCAGGTGCAGGATGGAAGCAGACAGCTTCTTTAAAACAAAAAAGAAATTGAGCAAGCAGCCATATGTAGGGCTATGTAAACAGGACACTTCTGATCCCAGGAGTTAACAGAGACGGTGCCAGAGAAATGAGTCACTGAAGCGTGGCTGTGAAAGCCAAGGCCCAGGCTGAGGCTGAGTCATCTCAGCATCAGACCTAACTCACCTCCTCTGCTTCCTGGACTAACTCCCCCAGATAAGATAGGTAAGAGGGACCCCTAGTCATGGTTCCTAGGAATGTTGAACCTATGAACAAATAAGCCTGAATACTTAGGATTTTGATATATATATATTTCATCAATGAGCCAAGTGAACCTCAGTCCTTCTCTGCTTTCTCTGGAGTGCTCCAGTTGGTGTCTAGGCTGGGGAGAAGCTACTCTGCAGGCTACTTAGCGCCTTCTACCTTCAGAGGACTCCTCCATCTGTGTGCAAGCCATACTCCAGGATCTCCTCTCTCTACATCACCACTGTTGTATAAAAATGAACCTGCATACACAAACACCATTACTGGGCCTCCTACAGTAAGCCTTTGAGACCTAAGGAGTTCTTTTTCATTCCTGAACATCATGATTAATAATACTAAGCACAGCTAGTCAGGGTATTTAATGCCAGTCACTGGCTAATACATACTTACTGTCCTAATGGGGCTAATAATCGGTTTAGTAAGATAAATTATTTAAACCTAACCTTTAGAGATATCTGAATTATAAAATAGAGGTTATATTGAGTCTGTGACGAAGTATATACGTTGACATTCTAGAGCCACCAAGGAAAAAAATTTAACTATATATAATTTATAAATGAATGTACACAAAACCAGCAGAATTATGTGTATTATGTATATATGTATATATGCATTTATATGTATATATCTTGTGTGAGATATATTTTATGATAGAGAACAACAATCCTAAAACAATATTTATATAGGCATAGGAATAAAAGGAGAAGCTCCACTTACCAAAGAACATGGGTAAAGTTTAAGGGGACAGAGAATATTGAGTTTCACCCACAATGAAGCAACATGTTGGTCTCTTTGAAAACTTACCTTGGTTAATCTTCACAGCTTCCTGAGAACTTACAACTGAGGCACTCTTCAGGATACCCAAACAAAAGTGCAATACAGGGGTCAAAATATATAACCAAATCCTCCCTAGATTAAAGCACATTTACCAAGAAATCAACAGCATAAAATATCTTACCAAAATCAAGTAGGCAATAAATGCATAGTTGGTGAATTCATTGTGCATAGCATTGATGTATAAAACTTTTTGCTTGAATTCAAATTCTATCACCTATTTTTAATAAATGTTCTTATACAATTTTGTTTTCAAAATCAAATTATATTTACTAGCATAAGTTCAATAAGACTTCAATTGGAGCTAAAAATAAAGCAAACCCATTTTATTAATTTAAGGAAGCCTATTTTAGTTAGTGTTACTATTTCTGTGATAGAACACTATAACAAACAGCAACTTGGGGAGGGAAGGGGCTGTTTGATTTATACTTCCATATCATAGATCATCGCCTGACAAAGTCCAACCAGGAACTTGGAGATGGGAACTGATGCAAACGCCACGGAGCAGTGCCGCTTACTGAGTTGTTCCTTATGGTTTCCCAATCCTGTTTTCTTATAGAACCAAGGATCATCAGCCCTAGGGTATTCTCACCCACAATGAGCTAAGTCCCTCCCTATCAATCACTTATTAAGAAAATGGTTGCCTTCCAATACCTCTATACTCTGAAGCAATTTTCTCAGTTGAGGTTCTCAGCTCAGATACCTCTAGCTTTTGTCAAGTAGATATAAAAAGAAGCCAACCCACCACGTTCATCACTAGACTCAACCCTCACTCGTTTTAGTGCGGCAACTGTTAGCATGACAATGAAGCATTCATATAATTGCACTGACACACTAACTAGAATTCGTGATGCTGACCTTGCTGTTCAATGAACAGAAACATATCTCCTATATAACCTACTTTCCCATATTAATTTGAGATTTGACTTATAAGAGTTCCAATTGCAGATACACAAAAACCTTTAAATTGACAAATGAAACATAAGGAACAAGTAAGAGCTGAAGTAAAGGCTGTTATTATTGTTTATTATAAAAGGACCCAATGGGTTTCACATTTTGGAAAGGGACAAAATAATATTGTCTAAAATAATTTAGAACTTAAAACAATTTTGGGTTAATTGTCTTGTGTAAGGTGCTGTGATAAACCTATGAAAATAAACAAAGCAAAGTTCTTGTTTTCAACTGTTTCTCTGGGTCATAGTTTGGAAACACACTGAAATTATTTGACTTATGATACAGGATTCATGTATTAACAGAACCACCATGTTTTTTTAGGTTTGATTATGATACCTGGATTCTAGTTACTTTATTGCCTTGGTGCATGTAACAGTAGGATTATAGAAGCAAGAGACCTTGAAATAGTCGAATTAAGAAAAATATAATCTCTTAGTCTATGTCTAAATAGACTCCAATGAAATGCGCATACTTAGTTTGTTAGAGTCAAATTGAAAATCTATGTTTATCTCTCTCAGTAAAAGGCAATGAACAAATTTATGCAGAATTGTATTAATAGTGACTTATATTTTGATTACCAGAGGTTAGAAATATTCATCCTAAAATTATTCACCTCTTTAATATACATCCAGTACAAATATAGATATGTATGAATCTGCTTGTAACTGGTTCACTCAGAAGATGCAAGAGATATCATAGCTTCTTTACCTCCTTAAAATAGATTTAATACCTCAGAGTGAAATAAAAAAAAATGCTCTTTAAGAAATGTGGAGACTATCTCCAGACAAGAGTTTAAAAATGGATGTGACTGAAGTCTTAATCTACGGAGGCTGTCATTTTAGAAATTGCTCCTATGACTACACGATGCTGTTGTCAACTGGTAGTTCCTGCCATCTGTCCCAAAGTGCTGTGCTGCTTTCTCAGACTTCAACATGGATGAACCTAGAATACATAATGCTTAGGAAAATAAAATGAGCATAGGAAGACAAATACTGCTGCCCTTATCTTATGTGAAATCATGGAAAGCTGCTCTTTTATAAGCCAAAGTGTATTTACCAGGACTCAGGGAGGTGGGGAAGAGAGGAGGTGATGGTCAGAGAACATACATGTTCAGCTGAATGTTAAATAAGTTCTGGGAGTCTGATTTGTACATGATGCTTCTGATGACCATGAGGATTAGAGAAATTTGCTAGTAGTGCTATCTCCAGTGTTCTTCCTGTACATGGGTAAAGGTAACAAACAAGGTACTGAATGTGTTAAGCAACTTGGCAATCACTTTATAGATTGATATAAAACATCATAGTATACACTTTAAATATAAAAAGTATTTATCTGTCAGTTATACCCCAGTGAAACACAGGAGAGTAACACTTGCTCTAAGCCAGCTCTGCAAGTCCTTCATAGAAAGTCCCCAATGACCTGCCCTTCCGAAGCTCTCCCTTTCCTGAGGT
This sequence comes from Alexandromys fortis, assembly GCF_014885135.2. Classification (NCBI taxonomy): domain Eukaryota; kingdom Metazoa; phylum Chordata; class Mammalia; order Rodentia; family Cricetidae; genus Alexandromys; species Alexandromys fortis. Next base: position 1,513,925 of record NW_026067937.1, read on the forward strand.
GCTGGTATACTATCAGTCTCTGCCACCCCCAATCTAGCCTGTCATTACATTGAGGACAAGTAAAGATTCCTCTCTGAGAAACATTCTAGCCCCTTTGAAAATGCATTTATTCCATTCGTCCCCTTCATCTATATTAGTTCTTAGAAACAACACTGTTGTCATTAACTTCCCGTGTCCCGTATAAAGTTACACAGTGTATAGCTTTAAAGGTTATTGCTCACGATCTCTATTCGGAAAAACTTCTGAGATGGTATATCACTGAAAAGAGCTGTAGAGCTAATGACACAACCAGGCAATGGTGAAGCTCATACACATAAGTGATGCCTAAAATTTGCTTTAAAGAATGTTTTGAATGCACAGCAGCTGGACACCAGTTATTTAAAAGTTCTTGTTAGTTAGCGACCACTATTGAGTTGACTAATCTGCAAGTAAGCGTCACTCTTTCCTTAACACTCCAGCTAATGAGATCAGTAGTTGATCATGCTGGTGTGATGGATGTTTATTCTGAAGTGAATACTCTTGATGAAGGGGCATTCAGTTACCTAGAATCATCATACTTCTTGGTTTCCAATCATGGTTGTTCCTCTTCAAACATCATTTGACTCTGAATCCTGGCTGTTGTGATTTGGATTTGAAACGCTCCCAACCCCACACCAAGTAACTTTCCTGTTTAAGGATTACTTACCCAAGTAGTGGCACAATAAAAAAAGTGATTGGTTTGTGAAGACACATCTTTCATGAGTGGATTAGTCTTTTGATGACTTTATAATTTCTTGACATTATTGGGAACTAGCAGAAACTTTAGAAGGTAGGGCCTAACTGGAGGAAGGAGGTAAATAGAAATGCATGTTTGAAGAACATCTTTCTCTGTCATTATTTGGTAGCATAATGTGCAAAACATCTCATATAAGATTTAACTTATTGGAGCCAATGCACAATGAACCATGAACTAAAACTTCTGAAAGTATGAGTCAATATGAACCGTTTCTTTTTTAAGAAACTCTCTCTCTCTCTCTCTCTCTCTCTCTCTCTCTCTCTCTCTCTCTCTGTGTGTGTGTGTGTGTGTGTGTGAGAGAGAGAGAGAGAGAGAGAGAGAGAGAGAGAGAGAGAGAGAGAGAAAGACTCCTGTATCCTAAACTACCTGCCAACTCATTGTGTAGTTTAGAATGACCTTGAATGCCTTCTCCTCTTGCCTCCGCCCCCAAGTCCTAAAATTCCTGCCATACCTCACCACACCAAACCTTTTCTTCCATTTAAGTGGTTCATGCTCAGGTATTGTTTTACAACTGTTAATGACTAGTGCACACACACATACAGTGAACTCAAAATCCGACAACACAGCAAAAGGAGCGTATTGTTAAAATAACCCCATATGGTTGCTATAAACAGAATTTTTAACACAAAACTATACCAAGAATACATTATTTGAAACTTACTGAAGATATTTTAAATGTAATATTTCAGTAGCACAACATTTGTGTTTTCATAGATTTTGCAATATTCAAGATATACCTCAACAGAAAGAAAAAGTCCAATATGCTTTAATAGTTATAATTAAGGTCTGGAAACATCAACAACTATTGATATAGTGAAGAATGAAATTGGATGTTTTCTGATCTCCACTTTTGATAGTGGATATTAATAAACAGCCAGATGTAAGATCATATTATAGTCAAGAAAGTTCTAAAAGTACTTTCATTTTCTTTATATATGGATCATAGGATTAACCTACAACCATTTTCCTAGAGAACATGTAGATTAAACTGATGCTTATGAGTTATTCTGTATAGATGCATCAAAGTGGCATAAAAGTAAAGTAAATATAGTCATGAATGAAAGATAGACAACTCATTTATATATCTCTAGATAAAAAAATGTTACTTATTTTTAAAAAGTTATCTTGTTTTCTAGAATCGCTTATACTTTAAAAGTTGGAGTGTTTTAATTTTTATAAGCACACTTGAATTTGTTCCTTTTTTATTACACTTCCTTGTGGGAATGAGGCAGTGTTTGCAGAGAGAGAAGAGTGATTTGTAAGTTACTCCAGGCAGCAGTTTCCTCATTCATTTGATAGAGACTTATTGTGTTAGTTACTAAGTATATATCTGTGGGTAAGAACAATCTAAGCCACACAATGAGAAATAGCCCACGTTAAATTAACAATGATTATGTTTCAACTTGCAAGTGATATACTTTCTTGGTTTCCATTAACTATTTTTTCTGAATGTGTTCTTAATACTAATAACACAAGACTATAAAAGCATGGTATTTCCATCAGTTATCTTAGCTGGAGACTGGCTGTTTCATCTCATATTGTGTCTCATTATACTTGTGGCTGTATTAGTTAAAGAGTGCCAGATGATGCTTTCAAAGATAACTAGGTAATTCAAATAAGAAAATTCAGCAAATTCTGTGAAGGTGTACCTTCCAGTTAAATGTTGTTTATACTAACACATAAGTGTTGCTATCCCATATATTTTATATCCTGGCCTTCATCGAGTCTCCAACAGTCACATACTTGCTTTAAAGGGAAGCAAAGTTATGTAATAACTATTTCCTTCATTTAATTGTTACACATTAAGAAATTGTTCAATTAAAATGAACCAGTAGCACAAAAATAGTTCTATAGTCCTTAAGAAAAGCATTAACCTATTATTTTTATAGCATGACATTGTTATAACTATTTGTGTATCAGCACATCTCTGGGACTTTTTTTTTTATTATATGGCTATCCTTTATTTTTATCACCCAAAATTTTGTATTTGTTCAGTTTTCCTCTGCTTTAATTGCTTCGTTCTTAGAAACTATAAAGAAATAGTCAAGCATGCATAGTGGTGATAAGCATCTGTATAACAAGAAAGTGGCCATGATCTTCGATTGATTTTAGAATGAATAATTGATTTTTGAGAGTTTGTATCCAATATGCAGGATAACAACCTTTAATGCTAGAATCTCTCTCTCTCCCTCTCCCTATGTGTGTTTTTGTGTGTATGTATACCTCAGTTCTGAAACTATCACTATTAGTGTTATTGTATATATGGGGAATGGGAGGGTTAATACTTGTAAATGTTCACTGAAAACTGCATTCACTTAATTGAACCTTTTCTATCACTAATCTCAATAACAAGCACATCTACAAGATTGTTAATTTACAGGGTGGACATTCTTCTCAGTTGTCCTACAAAATCCATAATTTATCATTATGTTCCTATAATATGCCTAAGAGTACTTCTTCCTCTCAATATGACCTATATCCCCATATTTGCACAATAAATTCTAAAATCACATTACTAGTGAGAGACTCAAAAGTTAAAAGTAATAATAAGAAACATTAAATTGTACACACACATAGATACACATATTAAAAAGAGGTTACTGGTGATCAATAACCAATGACAAAACAGTAGATAATCAGAGTTTGGGTCCTAAAAATGGACTCTATATCATATCTTGGTTTTCCCAATATCTAATGGCATACGTTTTGGTGAAGGGAACAATTATGAAGGTAGGATCACTGAAGGTCATTCCATGAAGACTGAGGTACCGGAAGAATCAGCCATACAATTCAACTCATATAGTATAACCCTCTATGCAAATTTAAACCTTATAGGCATAGGACTTGGATAAATGGTGAGGCAGACCAATAGTTAATCCATGCTTGGTCTTTTGGAAATGCTGCAAGGCAAACTTAGAGAAACACTCATTTCATTGGGCCCCAGTGTCGTTACAAAATACGTGAAATCATTAAAATGTGGTAAGGGGGTCAGAAATCCAGATTCTCTTTATTATGCATCTTTAGAGATAACCCCAGAGGCAAACTTAATACAGAGAACTCCAGTTGTTACAGTGGAAGCAGGGACCTGGAGCTCGGTTCTGCCTGATGACTTTTCACTTCTACAGTAATTTGAAATAAAAATGGAAAAAAAATATAGGAAAGATCACTATTGGGTAACTTTTCTCTTCAAAAACCTGTATGCTTAAAGATTTCATTAAAATGTTCTACCAATCGCTTAAAAGAGTATGGAGACTTTAGTCTCTAATCATCAAATGTAAATGGTAATCAATTAACAATCAAGCTGAGATTAAAAACAATGGGTAACTGAGTTGATATTGAAAACATGGCTCTCTTCTTTTTTCACCTCATCAGTAACTGCAGGTGGTTGAAAGAGAAAACTATTATTTCTCCTTTAAGATGAGGAACTAGACCTTGATAATATCCAAAGACTGTTTAGAACAACTAAAAGATGACAATTACTTATAGAAGTATTTAATCCATATACTGCTCTATCAAATACATCTCATTTTATAATCAAAGAATAGAAAAATGGGGTTGAGCGATAAAAGATTAAATATCAAAAAAAAATTACCCATGAGTACTGTAGAACAGCTACCTGTAAATAAAATGACCCCATTTTCTTGGACACAATGTTAGCAATTTCCTTGGCAAGGTAGAAATAGCATTTATCAGTAAATTCTGCCCAATTCTCATGATGTTTATGCTTTCTAAACACATTTTTAGTGGCAGAAAACAGAGCTAAAACCAAAGTATCAAATAAAAGGAACTAATTGGCTAGAATAACCAAAAAGGCCAACGTGGGTATGCTGAGAACTGACGTGGAAACTTAGAAGCTCTGACATTAACCTCCATGCTTGACTCTGCTTGGCTCCCGCGTAATGTCTTCTTTTCATGTTTGTGTTGTGTTAATGTGTAGACAGTCTTGGGATTCAGGATTCCTGGAATTTTCCTAGTATCTACAGGACAACTACATGAATTCATGGAAATTGGAGCAGTTTGACTTTATACTTTTTTATGCTATTACATCATTTTTTGCTTGAAAAATGAATTTCTGTAACTGACCAGGTTTTCAAAAAAAAAAAAAGAAGTAAATACTAATTATCACTGGCTGTGTTGTTAGTTCTAGCATGTATCATTTTTCAAATTAATTTAAAATTCCCACATCTCCTTGGACAAAGACATTGTACAAGAAAACCGTTTACTCCCTTTACTTCCTCTTTAGTCTTTAAGTACATGACATCCTTAGTTGATACATTTATTTGCTTCTTATATGTCCATTAATTCTTTATTTTTATTTATTTTTTGCTTTTTTTCATTAATTCTTAAATAGAACAAAATCTGCAATAAAGTAAAGGTATTAATCTTCAACCTAGAAAACTGTGTGACAGTTAAGAAGGGAACAACAATGAATAACCTTGAGGAAATATGTACCATCTTTCTCAAATTACAGACAGACATTTGAGGTCAAAATTGGTAGATAAAGTATCCAAATAGAATATCTCTGCTAAGTAACTGAACAGCAGTCCACTCCAGAAGTCTGATTTATTGACCATAGGATCTCTAATTTTTAATACTAGCAACTAGAAGACCTTTTGTCATCCTCACTCACTTGATAGTTTTCTGAATTTTATCAGTGACTGTGAGACTTTTCACTATATGTTTGTATTCTAAACTAAGACAATGGTAGTATTCCTGCCAATTTCCCAGGTATATGAAAATGGCATTCAAATTGCTTGGAGGTTTATAAACACAAGCCCTAGATGTTTATCTTGCTAAAAATGTGGTAGTCATGGGGGATCCTACAACAGAGAATTGTGACATCTTGATAAAGAAACGGTCCAACTCCACAGGAAATTACTTCCAATACCGGCGTCATTTGCACATCAAAGTTCGAAGTGACTGCTTAAGCAAAAATCAGAGTCATTAACTTCCACTTGAGTGAGCTCAGACACCCCTAGGTAACTTTCTCAAACTTCTCCCATTCATAGATGACACAGCTGGGTAGAAATTAGTCTCTAAAAATACTTTCACACAACCGGCTTGTTTTCTAGTCACTGTCTGCTTATGTTATGCTCATTCCATCTGTCAATAGATGTGAGTCACACATTCGACCTTTCAGCTTCACTTGCGCACATAAATTTCTTCCAATTTCCTGTGAAACAAACACTTTTTAACTCTTTAGGGTTTTGCAATTTGTGCGCAGGTCATTTGGGGATGATTCAAAGAACAAAATAAGCCCTCAACTCTGTGACAAATTTGGCATGAGCACTTTATTATTAGACTAGAATGTCTTTTACTGTTTGACTAATAAATCAAGACCTACATAGAGGGACTGATATAAATGTATATTTTTATTTATATATTTTTATGTGCACAAACAAAATGCCCCATGATACAGAACAACTGGAAGCCAACCAGATTAGAGAGGTACCTATCCACTCCCAGTACCCCTCAGCCCTTTGTCTCCTTTGATGACTCATGTGAGCAGACACGGGGATACTCAGTTGAAGAAGCTAAGCTTAGCCCTTTTTACTGTCAGCCTGAGCTCATGATTACTATATTACGTTTGTCTGATCTTCATTTTAGTCTCACTGCACAAAAAATAGTATATTGGCAGAGACATATCTATATTTTGAGAAATTATATTTGGACTGAATTTAAATTAAAACTAGCCTCTTATTTAGCAAAAATGCATGCTTTCCCCAAATTCTTTTATGATAGAGGGGGAAAAAAAGAACAGAATGACTGAATAATAGAAACAGCATAATTGGCAAGCTGAAACAATGGCAAATGAAACATATGTTCTTATCTTGAAAGTCAGCCTTGCCCCAAAGAAAGAACAAGACCACTTTCTTCTGCTTTTTATTTTGGTTACCGATCACAGTAGCTGAAGTGATGCTAAGGCTATTTCTACAAGGACTATAAAAGGGAACCTTCTCACAACTGTGTGGGAAACTATGAATAAAAGATAGTTTACCTTTGTGCTGAAATGCTATGGACATCCCTCCATGCACAGTTGGCTTTCCTGTTCCATTATAAATCTACCGACTTACAGAAGTTTTCAAAATGTTCTGTCGTGTGAACACTGTTCTAGGGACATCGGAACAAATAGTAACGGAGGGAACAATCCACAATATAATTAATCTGTCCCATGTGTGAGCAAGGAGGATGATGTATTTCCTCTGGTTACGTGCCACACAGGGATCCTGGTTCACTAAACCTTATGCCATGCTGTCTATTCTGTGTCTCTAGCTGTACAAGTTGAAGATTAGCAGGATAATTCCAGAAGAATATATGCCAACACTTATCCTTAACTTATGTTCCTTTTCTAAACTTTCAGTTGCTTTTGTGAGGGAATCTGAACAATTAAACAAAGACAAATTGAACAGGAGCTAAGGATCAGCATATGGCCATAACAACAGGCTAGAGGAGCTTATTAACATGTAGGACCAAGTGAGAGCCAAGGAGTCGAAAAGAAATGGGGCTAACCAAATGATGTAGACATATATTCCAAATTTACTTGGAGGAGAAAGAAGACACAGCTCCAGGTGGTTTAACAGATAGAACTTGACAGGACAATTGTACACATAAGCTCACAGCAGCAGGTGCTCCACACACAAGACCCGAACAAGGCAAAACCAGCCAAATGACAATGATGGAAGGCGGAGGCACTCGTGAGATCCAACTATCGACTGATGGTTCCTGGGGGCGTGACAGTCAGTTTATTTCCCCTGAAAGGCTACTTATGCACTAGTAGGCTTTCCTACATGAATGCACATTTAGGTATCATGAAGTTTACTGAGTGGGCTTTAGACAAGACCACCTGAAGCAGCAGGGAAAGTGCTGTGTGTGAGGGGTCCTATGGTAGGAATTGCAGTGAAGGAAATGAGGGTAGATTTGTTTGATCTAAATCATTTTTTTAATTTAAAATATAATTTATTAAAGAACTTTGCTGCTCACATAAAGGAGATCTCGACTCCAATTTCAACTTTACAGATGAATGGACTTATACAACTAAGTGGATACTTTCAGCTGTAATGGAAAGAGTGGTTGGCCTTGGTAGCAAGGCCTACAGTTATTTGTAAAGCTTGATCAACCTCTATAGGCAATGATGCTTTTCTTTCATTCATCACTGTATTCTCTACTCCCCTTAGAGGCCATGAACTCACCTCCCTGGATTGAGTTTCTGGTACAACCTTCTTTAGATTAGTTGTTTATTCTTGTTCATTCTTTTAAATTTCCTTATTCCCCTAAAAGTACTGAGTCTTCTTTCCACTTTTTTCAGATTCACCATCTTGAAAAAATCTTGAAATAGAAAAAACACTGTATGAGTAGGATATCACTAAGAAATAGAAAATCCTAAGTGAGGACTAAAGCGACACGAAATACAGAATATGCCTAGTAGATAGAATGCAGGGCTAAATTTAGAACAAGTACAAAGCACAAGGTCAAAGACAACTCATTAAGGAAATAGAAACTTAGACAGTAATTTCAACTTCACCAAGAAAAGAAAAAAAAAAACCTATAAAGTTTGTCAGCAAGAGAAAATCATTAAAGTCCCACAGTGAAGAGAAGTCTTAGAAGATAGAAAAGACATACATACAAGCATTTTTGGTGCATCAAAATAACCTGAGTGAGGTGTCCCAGACCCCAAAAAGATGAACATGGGATGTACTCACTCATAATTGGTTTCTAGCCATAAATAAATGACATTGAGTCTATAATTTGTGATCCTGAAGAAGCTAAATAAGAAGGTGAACCCAAAGAAAAACATAGTTATCCTCTTGGATATGGGAAGTAGACAAGATTGCCGAGCAAAAAATGGGATCTTGGGGGAGGGGTTGGATAGGGGTAAGGGGAGATGGGGAGAGAAATGTGAGAATGGGAGGATGGGGGGAACTTGGGGAATTGGGATGGTTGGGATAAAGGAAGGATGGATATGGGAACAGGGAAGCATATATCTTAATTAAGGGATCCAGCTTAGGGTAGGTAAGAGACCTGAACCTAGAGGGGCCCCCAGGTGCCCAAGGGGATGTCCCCAGTTAGTGCCTTGGGCAGCTGAGGATAAGGAACCTGAAATGGCCCTATCCTAAAACCACACTGATGAATATCTTGCATAACACCATAGAACCTTCATCGGGCGATGGATGGAGATAGAGACAGACCCACATTGGAGCACTGGAATGAGCTCCCAAGGTCCCAATGAGGAGCAGAAGGAGGAAAGACATGAGCAAGGAATTCTGGACCGTGAGGGGTGCACCCACCCACTGAGACAGAGGGACTGATCTATTGGGAGCTCACCAAGGCCAGCTGGACTGGAACTGAAAAAGCATGGGACAAAACCGGACTCTCTGAACAATGAGGACTGATGAGAAGCCAAAGACAATGGCACTAGGGTTTGATCCTACTTCATGTTCTGGCTTTGTGGGAGCCTAGCCAGTTTGTGTGCTCACCTTCCTAGACCTAGATAGAGGGGGGAGGACCTTGGACTTTACACAGTGCAGGGAACCCTGACTGCTCTTCGGACTGGAGAGGGATGGGGAAGGAGTGGAGGGAGGGGGAGTGGTGTGGGAGGAAAGGGAGGGAAATGGGAGGTTGGAAGGAGGTGGAAATTAAAAAAAATAAAAATAAATAAAAAATAAAACTTATAATGTTAAAAAAAGAAATGATGTTCAATACTATTTTGAATCTATCTAAAAGGTATATTGATTAAGAATACCAGCTTCTTTCCCTAAGACCCAAATAAAATCCAAGGAAAATTAAGCAGAAGCTAAAGAAAAGCAAAATGTCTGTTGAAAATGAAACTTCTGGGAGGAATGTCTATCTAAATGATGACTCTTTCCAAGAAAGTGATGGAGCTAGCCTCTCAGGAAGCATCTGAAGATTGAGGAGCACATCTTAGTGAACAGTAACTCCCCCATTTCCTCTTTTACACTGTTTCAACAGTGAAAGAAATTATATCAATTGAATAGGTGTCCATGCTAGAACTCATGTAGCTGTCAGTAGGTGAATAAACAGGTAACAAAATGGAAAGAAAGTGAGGGTCCCACTCACATTGCTGTGTAAAATCTACATGTGCTCAAAAAAAAAGATGAAAAAGGAAACTTGTTCTGCATGTACCTCACTGTGTGTATGGCTGTCTGCCTACTGTGCAGTTGTTAGTGTTTTAAACAAAAACCCTCTGAAACATTTTTGTGAGTCTTCAGTCACATTGTGAGGTGAGTCTGCATAGGTTGTGAGCCAAAGTGACACAGCAAAATAATATGACTCTTACTTGAACACCAGTTGGTTATCCAATACCAAATGACCAGACCTGAAAATATATATACAAGTGGACTGGCAAATAATACCTATTTACTTAGAAATGTGTGCATGTGTGTGTGTGTGTGTGTACATGCAGGTGCATAAACATGTATTTGTCTGTATAGGAACCTAAAGAAAAAGAGACCATTAACTTGAAAGAGAGCAAGGAATATACACTTGACTGGTTTGAAGGAACAAAGACAGGAGGAAATGAAGTAATTATATTACAATCACAAAAAAAATTAAAATATAATTGAAAATATATGTGACTGGTTCACTGTCACTTAATCTCTTTAGTTATTAGCATCCACATCTATATAATAAGATAGCCCTACCTTCCAGGATAACTAAGTTTGGACTCTATGTATATAGAACATACACATTCATACATATGTTTATATGTGTATATGTATGTAAATGGTATATATTTGTGTAGTTATACACATATATATGTATGTGATGGCCAATTCTTTGTCAGCTTGACACCAGTTATAGTCCTCTGAGAGTGTAGTGGGGAGCGGCTGGCCACTTCCTGCTGCTCAGCTCCCAGCCAGCTTTACCCAAAATAATTACATGGAAACTATATTCTTTTAAACACTGCTTGGCCCATTAGCTCTAGCCTCTTACTGGTTAACTCTCACATCTTGATTAACCTATTTCTATTGAGTGTAGCACCACGGGGAATATTCTTAACCTGCATCCATCTCGGAGAGAAGAGCTATGGCGACTGGCTCACTTCCCTTCTTCCCAGCATTCTGTTCTGCCTACTCCACCTATCTAAATTCTGTCCTATCAGGCCAAGCAGTTTTCTTTATTAATTAACCAATGAAACAACAGATAGACAGATGACATTCCCACATCATGAGAGGAAGGAACCCAACTGAGAAAATGACTCTATAAGACTGAGCTGTAGACAGGTATGAATGGCTTGTTCTTAGTTAAGAACATCGAGAGATTGATGGAAAAGGGCCCAAACTCTTATGGGTGGGGACATAGCTGGGACAATGGTATTGGATTTATAAGAAAGCAGGCTGAAAAAACCATTAAACAACAATATTCCATGGCCTCTGCACCAGCTCCTGGCTCCAGGTTCCTTCCCTGAATGAGTTCCTGTATGGATTTCCTTCACTGATGAACAGTGATATGGAAGCATATGCCAAATAAACCCTTTCCTCTCCAAGTTGACATTGACCATGTTCATATAAAATAATAGGATATATATATATATATATATATATGTATGTGTGTGTATAGTATGTATACACCTATATGTATGTAGGTTT